>NC_081300.1:47422500-47733500 GCF_030435805.1 Mustela lutreola | reverse complement strand
TTAAAGATTTTATTTATTTTTTTCACAGAGAGCGATCACAAGTAGGCAGAGAGAGAGAGAGGGAGGAAGCAGGCTCCCTGCTGAGCAGAGAGCCTGATGCAGGGCTCAATCCCAGGACCCTGGGATCATGACCTGAGCTGAAGGCAGAGGCTTTAACCCAATGAGCCACCCAGGCACCCAAAAATCCTTTTAATCTTTTCAGAATATTCCATTGTATGGCTGTCTGTGCTATGATTTATTAAGATATTTTCCCTTTAGTTAGACATTTAAGAACCACTTTGCCACCGATGTCTTGACAAGATAACACGGAAAGTGGTTTTTAGTCTATAAAAAGGAAGTAACATCTTGAAAGAAGCTGGCATTTCCTTTTCTCAGGCAGATTGTCTCTCTTAGCTTTGATTCACATTAAGTGCTTTCAAAGGCTTCTCCGTCTCTTTGAAGAGTAGGAGTGAGAAGAGGCCACCAGCTAAGGCTCTTGGACCCAAGGAACGTCCCTGGATAATTATTCAAGTGATGATTGTGAAGAAGGTAAGCCTTGTTCTTGTTCAAAAATTGCAGGTTGCTACTGACATACTTAAGGATATATATCCTTAAAATATATATATTATGTATATATAATATATAATATAAATAATATAAAATTTAATATATATACACACATATATATATTTTTAGATGCTTAGAAACTCCCATTAAGTGAGTGATGAATTATGAATGCCAGAGAAAGTTATAGTAAGCACCTGATTTGATTTATTTGGGGCCTCCATTGGATTTTCTTGTTCCTTTTGTAGCTTTCTTTCTTTCTTTTTTTTTTTTTTTAAGATTTTCTTTATTTATCTGACAGAGATTACAAGTAGGCAGAGAGGCAGGCAGAGAAAGGGGAGGAAGCAAGCTCCCTGCTGAGCAGAGAGCCAGATGCGGGGCTCAATCCCAGGACCCTGGGATCATGACCTGAGCCAAAGGCAGAGGCTTTAACCCACTGAGCCACCCAGGCACCCCTGTATTTTTCTTTTTCTTTTTCTTTTTTTAAGATTTTATTTATTTATTTGACAGACAGAGATAGGCAGAGGCAGGCAGAGATGGGGGAGGGGGGAAGCAGGCTCCCTCCTGAGCAGAGAGTTGGATGCAGGGCTTGATCCCAGGACCCTGAGACTATGACCTGAACCAAAGGCAGAGTTTTAACCCACTGAGCCACCCAGGCGCCCCTCCCTTTGCATTTTTCTAGTAAACAATGATTTGGAGTGGGACTGGTCCAGAGTAGTCTTTATAGTCTCAAAAGAGGGAGTAAACGAGACGATGCGTAAAGAATTCAGCTCAGTGACTGGGTTGCTGAAAATATTCCACAGATGTGAAGTGCCATTAGTATCCTCAGCAGTATCTTCATCGGAGTAGGACTTCATAGCTTACGAAGAACTTTCACATCCATTTACACTTTGAGTTGTCACAGTAACTCAGGGATGAGGGCAAGGATGAGGGTCCTCTTTACCTCCGGGTACTTCCACGCTGTGGCTCCCAATGATAACCTGCTCACTTGCTGATGGCATTTAAATGGTCATCTGGCCTGAATTATTACAGACTCTGATTTTGGCAAAAGCAGAGAGACTGAGTGGACAAGGTTGGCAAAGTGCTCTTCACTCTAGCAGGCCAGGGCTCCAGACTCCTTGCTCATGAACGGTTTGATTTTAGGCAAGTTACTGAAATCCCTCCCAGTGTTTGGCCAATGCCAATAATAACAAAAATAGTAATACCACCGTGCCCTCTGCCCTAGGGTTCATGATAAAGCACAAAATAAGATAAAGGAGTCAAAATTATGTCTTTTTTTTTTTTAAGATTTTATTTATTTTACAGAGAGAGATCACAAGCAGGCAGAGAGAGAGGGAAGCAGGCTCCCTGCTGAGCAGAGAGCCCGATGTGGGGTTCAATGCGGAGCTCTATGTGGGGCTTGATCCCAGGACCCTGAGACCATGCCCTGAGCTGAAGGCAGAGGCTTAACCACTGAGCCACTCAGGCACCCCAAAATTATGTCTTTAGGAGTGGAACTTAAGAAAGTATTTTGATGAGACTATTCTAAACAATAGTGTATTTGCAAATTAAATAACAATCGAAGCACTCATACTGAGTGATTGATATGAGCTCTTAACCTTCCCTTCCTTCCGCTGGATCTGCTTGCAGTCCAGGTGTGTAGTAATCCTTCAAACTGTTCCTAACCCAGACCTATACTTCTTTTAGCACCCATCTAGAGGCAAGAAGGGAGTTACCTCTGGGGAAAAAACCCCAAGGGGCTAGCCTTGATTCAGTGAGAGACTGACTGAAAAGTTGCATCCAGGTCAAGGTCATGGCTCCCCCCATAAACTGAAGAGGCCAGAGGCCTTGGTGTCAATGGTTTGGCACTTAGGATTGCTCCAGATTAAGGTTTATCAATTTGTTTTCAAAGAGCTGCCCCCAGAGTCAGCAAGGTTAATCCATTCTAAGCCCTAAGCAATGAAATAGCCAGCAAACACATCCCACAGGGGAAGAAGGAAGAAAGCTGGACATACTGTCCTAACCATTTAAGAACCAGTCATGACAGAGCAGATAGATCATTCTGTTGAACAGTAGCACTCTACCATTAACCAACGGAACAGGAGGGTTGGTTGAATCTGGGCTCAGAGTTCCCAGCCTGGCAGAGAACTTTCTAGGGAATAAAAAGAGAGTCAGAAATAGAAGCGGTATTTGGATGCTGTTAAACTATATTTCACTTTACCCGAGAGAAGTGGATGTGAATTGCCTCTGCTACTGATCACCAAACTAACACAGATAAATCAGGCAGTAGTAAGCCTTGAATGAGACGAACAGCTGCTAAAAACGGGAGTGTGACCAATTCTTGACTTGTCTTGGCATTCTTGTCTCAGAGAAGAGAGGAAGCCAGGAAGGTAGATACAGGACTGGCTTTATGTTTGGTGAGACAGAAGGGATGTATGGGTGATAGGGAAAGGTGGGGCCTGGAGAATTAAGCGAACATTCCACCTTAACTTTGTCGACTCATAAAGAAAAAAAAAAGCATAAAGATATCAAAAAGATATGTACAATGAATGATGATGACTTTTGAATGATTTACTTCAAAATTATCTAATGGCAGCAGGGAGTAGGTCTCCCTGATAGGTGGGGGTATAGAAAAAACCAGGAATGTCCATGGACTGGTAATTACTGCAGGAAGGTGATAGATCCGTGGGGGTTCATTCAGCTATTCTCTGTATTTGTGTGTGTTTGACATTTCCCAAATAATAAGTAAAACAAAACAAAATTATATACGGCTCATTCCAAGGCTTAAAAAAAAAAAAACCCTGTGAAAAAAAGAATGGCTTTAAAATATGACAAGCTTTCAAAAAAGAAACAGTGTATGGATAGAGACACACACAATCCCATTTAGGGAGAAAATGTGTCTTTTTGGAGTGAGAGTTGGGAAGGCAGTATCTAAAGCAGTGTGACTTGACTAGGAGCCATTTGGAAATTTGTGGGGACATTTTTGCTTATTGAAATCCCTGGCAATGCTGGTTCTCCATGGTGGAAGGCTAGGAATGTTAAAACTCCTTTCATCCGAGGAGCCTAGAACTGTTCCCTCAATGCAGGTAGTGCCCCCCCACTGTATAGCACTGATGTGAGGAGACCAAAGTGCCAAAGTGGCCACCAACATGCTCTTCTATTAATCTGATCTTAAAATCACATGATCCGTGAAGGGGAAGGATAAATAGTAAAGGTTGAATAACAAAGGCCCACATGAAATTTAAGAAGTGGGTCAAGAAAGCCAAAGATTGAATGGTCAACAGTATATTCAGGTACAATAAGAATATAATATTTGCAGCTTTCAGAAAGAGGGGATAGTTTCCTCTAATCTAGAAAAGGTAGCACAAACATGGTCAGAAGAGAACTGGAAAGCAAAATGTTAAGAGGAGAAGTAGTGAGAACATATCACCGGGAACTTACGCCCATATCCCAACAAGGCTGCACTTGGGTCACTTGCCCTGGAAGACTCAACACTTGCCTCAGGCTCTGCAAGTGATCCTGTCCTTATAAGGAAAAATTGAATAAACCACAGGCCAGTGGTTCCATCAGGGGGTGAACAGGCCTGACCTCTGAAAAAGGCATGCTTGCTCTAGCCATGTACACTGTGGATCAGACCCTCATGTCAAGGAGCTCATAGAGCTCCAGACATGTTGAAACAACAACTCCAAATGTCAAAGACACCAGGAGATGAAGTCCTCAGTGAGCCACACAGAGGTTAATGGCATTAAGTCCAAGAAAGGAAGACCTGTGGCCCGAGTCTGCAGGAAGCCCTTCGTGGAACAAAGGGATATAACCCCGATCTTAAAAGAGGGGCAGCTTTTGAAGAACCATAGAAAACAAGAGAGGACATATTCATGGAAAGTTCACATTTGGGAGAAGGAAAGAAAATGAACAGAGGCCTCATCCTTTTGATGGTGTCATAATTTAGGACTTCACCTCTACCCACTTTCCTCTCTGGCATGCAGCCTTCTTGTCTCACTCAGCCCTTGGTTTTCCTGGACTCTCAGCTTCCATGGCACACCTGCCTCTGACTCATTGCGTTCAGGCCCTCAAGTTGCTGTGTGCTCTGGCCCCACACCTCTCACAGCTCTTGGCCAAATGCTCCATTGCCTCGGCCTCATACAAGGAGGTATCCCCTGGCCACCCTTGGACAAACAGCTGAGACAAGTTCCCAAGAAAGGACATGAGCACAGTGTTTCACTCTGAAACAAATTCATAGTCTTTTTTTTTTTTAATTTATTTGATGGAGAGAGATCACAGGTAGGCAGAGATGCAGGAAGAGAGAGAGAGGGAAGCAGGCTCCATGCTGAGCAGAGAGCCCGATGTGGGGCTCGATCCCAGGATCCTGAGATCATGACCTGAGCTGAAAGCAGAAGCTTAACCCACTGATCCACCCAGGTGCCCCCAAATTCATAGTTTTTGGGTGCTCTCATGGAATCAAATCCAAGGGAAAAGTTTGTCTAAAAACGTTCTCTTTCTCTCTCTAGGAATAGATTCCTTTTGATGTATTCGCTTTTTCTATTTTCTAAAAACTGGTACCAGACCTGACAGAGCAATTCACTTTAGATGCATCATGAATGATAGACTGGAAAGTTTTCAAATAATATTTACTAAAATGCTGGTAGCTGAACTGTGGCAGTCTGGTACCCAGAATCAGCTTGAAAGCTTTGATCCATCAGCTCCACCAAGAGCTGATACATCTAGGTGAGTGGTGGTACCAACTGTGGCCGAAGCACTTGCTTTATAATTCCTGCGTGAGTCGGGTGGAGGGCCCATGAGGCTGGAAACAGATCCTCATGGTCCTTCTCAATGTGATTTTTAAAAAATATTTTATCTATTTATTTGACAGACAGAGATCACAAGTAGGCAGAGAGGCAGACAGAGAGCAGGGGGTGGGGGGGAAGCTGGTTCCCTGCTGAGCAGAGAGCCCGATGCGGGGCTTGATACCAGGACCTGGGATTATGACCTGAGCCAAAGGCAGAGGCTTTAACCCACTGAGCCACCCAGGTGACCCTCAATGTGATTTTTTTTTAATTACATATTCTAATATTTAATACCTTCATTACATTTCTGACATCCGCAGTCTTGTAATTAAGGAAAGATATTTTTGCTTCTAAAAATTAGAAACCATACTTCCTAGTAAAATGCCCAGGTACACAAATAGGATGGGGTTAGCAATATAATCAAAGTGCATTAAAATACACTCCTCTTGGAGGTGGCTGAGGTGAGTGCCAGCGGAACACTGTGTTTTTCTTTATTTACTGGCTCTGCCAACACCATGTTTGGGTTCTTGGGTTGGTGCTTATCTGAAATCATGTTGACACAGGCATGAATGTTCTAAATTTTTGAAGTGTGTGTGTGTGTGTGTGTGTGTGTGTGTGTGGCTGTTGTTGTTTTGCTCGCTGGAGCACATTTCTCTGAATGAACAGCTTTTGAGAAGCTGTAAAAATTTCACAACACACAGACATTTGATAACAACAGCATGTATTCCTTGGGAAAAACAACTGGAACCTTGAAGTAGTTGGTACTGTTCTCCTACTACTGTTTAGTATAAAACACTCAGGGAGGAGGGGACACTAGAGAGTTTCTATGTAGACAGAGTTTTGTAGACAGTTTCTGGGAAGATCACAGCTTGGACACAGCACATTAGTGTATTGGCAGTTGAGTTGGTTTTGGTTTTTTTTTTTTTGAAGATTTTATTTATTTGAGAGAGACAGTGGGAAAGAGAGCATGAGCATAGGGAGTGGCAAAGGCAGAGGGAGACGCAAACTCCCCCCTGGGCAGGGAGCCCAACTCGGGGCTCGATCCCAGGACCCCGGGATCAGGACCTGAGCCAAAGGCAGATGCTGAACCCGCTGAGCCACCCAGGCGCCCCGGCAACTGAGTTTTTAAAAAGACTGTACTCCGCTCTATACTCTGAACTTTCGATCTCATTCTGTTCCATATTTTAATAGATTGAAAATTGCTAATATCACCATACACTGATGAAGGGATTTCCTGTGACCATGAAGCAAGAAGAAGCACTTTTCTTTCCCACAGAGTCTGAATAGGACGTGCAATAATGACTCCAGCACAGTGTACTGTACATAAAGATTTTCTTTCAGGCAGTCATTCAAATGTCTATTGATGGATCATTAGCTAAAAACAGATCAAAGACAGAAACCGACATGAACCATGAAGTTCAGGCTTCTTCAATTCCCCCAAACACGTAGAGCCTTATTCATTGAATGCAAGGGTGCTTCTGTCTAAATTCCCATTTTGGTCTCTTAAAATTCTTCAACTATGTTTAGAGAATAGGTCATCAGCTCATCTTTGCTTAGTGAACACAATTAGAATCTAAGAAACAAATTGTAAATGTAATGTTAATTTTATGTAGTGTGAAATATGTGAAGAATGTTGAACATTATACACATATCATTGACTGGTGGCCTCTGTCCCTGCTGGACCCGGCTCCTACGTTGGCCGCAAAAAGCAGGTCAACAAGCCGGGACAGATGTGTGGCCTCCCTGGGCCAGACTGAGAGAACATTCCTTCAGCGTGTTGTCTCCAGCCTCGCTGTTTGTCCAGCGGCACCAAAAAGGCCAGCAGGCCGCTCCTGGATCCTGGATCCCTGGAGTCCTTCTGGCTGTTGGCAGGTCAGGCACAGCGCTTCAAGGAGGGTCCCCAACTCTGCATATCAGCTAGCTTCCATTTATCTTAACGAAATGAAACAACACCCTTCAAACTCAAATCAACAAATGGTTTCATCAGAGAGGCTGCTTAAAGCCATCTTCCTTATCAGCTTGCCCAAGAGTGAAAGAACAGAAAACAGCCACAAGTTTCTTAACTGTCCCTCCTTTGTTCCAGTCTTACCTCTGGTACTTTTTCAGTGTTTCGGAATTCTTGGTCCTTAAAAAAAGAACACTTGTAACAAGTTTTCACTCATACCACTTCTGACGCCAAGGGAAGGCGTTTTGTTTTTGGTTTTGGTTTTTTCCCTCCCCATCAACCAATTCTCCAACTCTCTGGGCCCCCGACTGGATGTCGTACAATTCAGTTCAGTTCTGACACTCCCCAGAACTGGCACAGACCCCACGGGTCTAAAGGCTCGGTCCCATGAGACTGTCCCCACTTCAGATGCCAGCCACAAGTCCCCGTTGGTCGTTAGTACTTCTGACTGACGAGCTATAAACTTGGGCTTCTCACAACCCCTTCCTCAGGGTTGATAATTCACTAGAAAGGTTCACAGAACTCAGGAAAAGACTTTACCTACTGTTTCTGGTTTATCTTAAAGGATTCAACTCAGGAACACAACCAAATGGAAGAGACGCACAAGGGCAGGGTATAGGGGAGGGATGAGGACCTTCCTTCCATACTCTCTCAGCACCCCGCTTTCATGGCACCCCACTCTCCTGTCACCGTGATGCATTCACCAACCCAGCAGCTGTCCAAACCCATTGTTTAGGGGTTTTAAGGAGATGTCATTGGACAGGCATGATTGATTAAGCCATTGGTCACTGGTGGTTGAACACAATCTCTAGCCCTTCTTCTGTGGAGGTCCAACCCTCTAATCATGGCTTGGTCTTTCTGGAGATAAGCCCCCACCTTGAAGCTACCTAGCCAGCAGCCACAAGAAGCCTAATTAGAACAGAAGAGCCTCCAGGATATAATAAGGGATTTAGGAGCTCTGTGTCAGGAACTGTTAACAAAGACCAAACATATATTTTTATTGTAATCACACAAGGTTCATTACCTTTTTTTCCTGAAGATTTTATTTATTTATTTGACAGAGAGAGAGCAGAAGCAGGGGGAGATGCAGAGGGAGAAGCAGGCTCCCCACTGAGCAAGGAGCCCGATGCAGGACTTGATCCCAGGACCCTGGGATCATGACTCGAGCCAAAGGCAGACGCTTAACCAACTGAGCCACCCAGGCATCTCAGGGTTTGTTACTTTTATTGATTCAGTACGGAGGGGAACAAACCCTATAGCTCCCTTCTTGTTGCTTCAAAGCCACCAATTTCACCTGGGAAGCTTGTCGGCACATGACAGCCTTCACAGCCACACAAAACGGTTTAAGTAGCACTGCTTTCCAGAAGCTGCCTTCGGCTTTTACGTTCCATTCTGGCTCTTGTGAGTCAATTGTCTGTTGGTTGGTCACTGTGCTAAAAACAGATCAAAGATGGGTACTAAAAATAAGTTAGGAGTTCAGGCTTTTTCAAGCCCCAAGCACACAGAGTTTCACGCATTTAAAGTGACCCTTGGGGGCACCTGGGTGGCTCAGTGGTTAAAGGCTCTGCCTTTGGCTCAGGTCATGATACCAGGGTCCTGGGATCCAGCCCCACATCAGGCTCTCTGCTCAGCAGGGAGCCTGCTCCACCCCCACCCCCACCCCCGCCTCCTGTGAGCTCTGTCAAATAAATAAATAAAATATTAAAAAAAAAAAAAGTGACCCTTGATCCACAGATGAAGACAGATTTTCTCCCTATTCTTGGTCTCTGAATTGGTCGCTAGCTCCCCGGCGTGGGGAGCCGGAGTTAGGAGTCAGGTAGGAACCCATGGGGAGCTTCGGCCATGGGAAAATGGAGTTCTGACTTGTGGAGACCTACCCAAGAGGGAGCAAGGGGGAGAAGCCCCCTATACCCTCAAACTGTTTCTGCAGAAACCCTGAAGTCTTCTTCCTTCCTGCTCTGTCCCAACCCCCACTCCACACTCTCGAAATGTCTCATAGATTCTTATCTAAAAGTGGCTATTTCTGAATTTCATATAACAGTTATTTCCAGAGTAGATGACCACATATTTACAAATACATTTTGGGATACCCTTTTCTCAGAGGCTTGGAAATACTTCCATCTGCCAGAGCTGTTGACACTTCCAAGTGTATAACAACCTGAGTCTTAAGCTTAGGTTATCAGTCCCCTCCTGAAAGCATCAGTGAGAAGTGGCGGGAGGAACCAGAAGCCAAAATCCCCGGAACAGATGAAACCTTTGAACCTCAGCAGGGCTGGGAAACACTCCAAGAGCAGATGTCACAGCCCCCACCCCACCCCAGCCCCAGCGCTGTGCAGAACGAACCTCTGAGAATGAGAATGGTGACATTCTCTGGAGACACACGCCACAGGGAGCATCCTGGGAGAGGGCTGTTTCCTGTCCTGGGCCTTGAAGCACTCCCACCACCCCGAGAGGATGTGGCTGTTGGTACTGTGATGTAATTCTGTTCCTCACCCACCCAGAGTCCTTCCCAAGGGCCTCCCCTTGTTCTTGGGAAACAGCCCAAACTTTGGGATGAGGAATTCTGAAGATCGGTTCTCCTGCTTGAGAGTGGTGTGGCCTTGGGGGGAGTAATTTAACCTGTCTCCAGGGTCTCATCTTTCAAGGGAGTCCACTGTGTCTAATACTCTGTTTTCACACCCAAGAGGGAGAATTCTGTCTTTCCTGGTAGATTCTGGGCCTTTTGTTGTGGGGTTAGGGTATGAGAGGAAAATGAGAAGGGCCAGGCTAGGCTGATCTGATTTATACAGGGAAGAAAGAGAGAGGAAGTGGGAAGAAGGAAAAATCCACAGGAAAGAATGAGTAAAAGGAGAGAGAGAAAGGTCAGAATTGGCTGAGCTAGGGAAAATCTGGGGAGTGTGAGGAGGAAAAAGGACAGAGACTCAGGAGGCTGACGAGGACAGGCAGGGCATGTGACCCAGGTTTAGAGAGAGAGAGAGGGAGGAGAACTATGAGGCTTTGCATGATTATTAAACTGTCCTTTTGCGTTTCTAGAGATAATTCAGTGAAATACGCAAGCGGTTTGGTCAGAGAGGCCATTGAAAACCATTCCCTTCATCAGCTTGTCTGGGAGTGAAATAAGGACCCAAATGCCCAGAAACCTATTAAATAAATGTTCCCTCCTTGGCTTCCTCTTACCCCCAGCTATAAACTGCAGCAGGTCAAGGGCTGGAACAGCCCTGGTCCCTAGCAGGTGTGGCTGCCGACACAGGGAAGCCACCCATCTGATGTGTCACTGAATTTATTGTTTTCTGTGGCACTTCTAAGTGTGAAGCCTGAAGAAGGCTGACAGAGAATTACAGCCTCCTTTGACTTCATCATCATGGGTCACGGGTCCCAGGAGGTGTGATGTGGAGAGGACCACGCTGGGAGCCTCTAGATGAGTCATAAACTTTCCAGAAGCATTCATGCAGAGTTCATTTATGTCATTCCAAGCTTCCTGTATCCAAAAGAAACCTCATAAAAAGTCAGCTAAAACCACTAGTGCATTTTAAGACACTTCATAGGTTTTTGACACTAGGAATAATAAAATGGAAAAAAAAATACTTTGCAGTCAAAGGAAATGTTTTTGCTTATAACTTTGGCCAGGTGGGTACCCTCTGCTGTGAACTGACAGGTTTTGATATTTGATGCAAGCATCTGTACACCCATATATTTTAAAACTTTTCCTTTTGGGGGGGACAGGGGTCCTATAATAATCACTGCTTTTAATGGTCCCCAAAGTGGCATGGGATAGTTTTATATAGAAATTATATTTGGAAATAGAGTCTGAGGAATTCATGCCGGCTGAACCATCGGCTTATGTTACTTTTTAGTTTTAGAGACGATTCCCATCAGATTTCTTTGTGTATCCTCATAAAACCAGGACCTAAATAAAGGAGAGAAGAAATTAACTTTGCTTCCCTCTTCTTCTGGGACTCTCACACCCATCTCATTTGTTCTCTGCGGCAGGACGCTCTAATTCACTTAACCTCCACTGCCACGTGCTGTGCACAGAACCCCTTATTTCTGCGGGGATAAAACAAAGCAGATAATGCAAATCACTTGCCCAGGAAACTGAGGTGATCCAACAGGGTTGGAATGACTTTCCCATCCTGAAGCCCCCAACTCCCGGATCTCTCTGTGTGATGGAAACCGAGGAACATTTCCATCAGAGAACCTGAAGTCTGTTTGCAATCAACTGGAGGGTAGCACCTATTCCCATAGTCTTCAAGATTTACTGCAGGGCGAGTTGCAAGTACAAACATTCACCCAAATTCCTCCCACCCCCACTCGATTCTCAGGAGAGAACAGGCCGTTGTAAATGTGTGCCTGTGGGGCCTGGAGATGTTTTCAAGGGAAACAGCTAGAACTTGCATTCCCATCTATATTTCAGGGGCAACTTCCACACCACTTACAAGAAATAATGGCATTTTCTCTCTCTCTCTCTTTTTATTTTTTTGCCCTCAGTGGAAAATAATGTTCATGTTGAAGTTTTAAAGACACAAAATAGGAGAACCTGGGTGGCTCAGTGGGTTAAAGCCTCTGCCTTCGGCTCAGGTCATGATCCCAGGGTCCTGGGATCTAGCCCCACATCAGGCTCCTTGCTCAGCAGGGAGCCTGCTTCCTCCTCTCTCTCTCTCTCTCTCTGCTTGCCAGTCTACCTACTTGTGATCTCTGTCTGTTAAATAAATAAAATCTTAAAACATAAATAAGTAAATAAAGATTTAAAGACACAAAATAGAGATCCAAAAAAGAAAAACCCAAGAATCCTAAAATTTTTGGTGGTAAATCCTTCGAGGCTGCTTTTATGGATGTTTATGTTTATGGAATATATATGGGAAGAGGAAAAAATAACTCTTTATTTGCTAAATAAATTGATTTTTTAATTAACTATGTGTCATGAATATGTTCCCACTTTATTCAGTATTATTTCATATGAGCATTTGAAATGGCTATTTGAAATGGTTGCATTAAGGGGGTGCTATGACCTATTTGACTAATTTAAATTAATCCGCATTGCTGGACATTAATCCCAATTTTCTGCTATTAAAACCAATACTTCTGAGGCATCTTTGTATAAACCTCAGCAATACGTTCTGGGGTAGAAGTTAGGGAATGTTGAAATGCCAGGTCACAGAGCATGCCCATTTTAGTTTTTGACATGTAACTTTATTTTTTAAAATATTTTATTTATTTATTTATTTGTGTGTGTGAGAGAGAGAGAGAGCACAAGCAGAGGGAGTGGGAGAGGCAGAAGCAGGCTCCCTGCTGAGCAAGGAGCCCCCTACAGGACTGGATCCCAGGACCCTGGGATCATGACCTGAGCAGAAGGCAGATGCTTAAGCTACTGAGCCACCCAGGCATCCTGACATGCAACTTTAAACATCAATTTTCAGTCTTTCTAGTCTTGTCAACATTGCAAATTATTTCGATAAAAATACTTTGCCAATTTGATAAAAAAAAAAAAAAGATAATGTCACTGTGTTTTTACTATGAATATATATGATTCCTCATGAGAGTGAAGGGCTTTCTTCACTGTTCATTAACCATTTATATTTTTCTTCCTGTTTTGAGTATATCCTTTCTTTAATTTTTTTGCAGCACCTGTCTTTTTCTCGCTGTTATAGAAGACCTCTTCAAACATTGAGGATAGGAACACTTTGTTCATATATTGGCAAGCTTTTCCCAGCTTGCTGTTTGCATTAATTGTATTTATGATTTTTTTTAATGTACAGAAGTATTTTATTTTTAGGTTTTATGCAGTAGAAACTATTAATCTTCTTTACGTTTTCTGACTTGGCATGTATAGTCTTCAAAAGCTTTCCCTAGGGATGCCTGGTGGCTAAGTCAGTTAGGCGTCTGCCTTCATGATCCCTGGTGTCCTGGGATCAAGCCCCGCATTCAGGACCCCCACTCAGCGGGAAGCCTGCTTCTCCCTCTCCCCACCTCTCCCCCACTTGTGCTCTCTCTCGTTATCTCTATCTCTCAAGTAAATAAAAATCCTTAAAAAAAAAAAGCTTTCTCTAAGTCCTATAGACTTTTGTCAATAAATCATAGCTGTGTACTACACATCTTGTCATCGGTCTTCTGTTGTTGTGCAAGGTCAAAGAGGCTGAAGGCCAGGAAGAGCTCTTTATGCTTACTTCCACCTTACGTGTCCTCTGTTTAGTCAGCTACAATCCATTCACTGAAAGCATGTTTTAATCGAGGACCTCCTGTGTTCCAGGATTATCAGATGTAGATGACAGAGACACCTGTGCACAACTGCTGCTTTTTGAATTCAACCAGCATTGCTGAATAATCAGCATGTGTGAACAGTGCACAGACCAGGGCAGGAAGGGAACTGGATGAATTTTTAAAAAGTCCCTGCCCCTCGAAAATGTACAGTTCAAGACACTCGAGGTTTTCAAGAGGCAGGATTTATAAGAAGCACGTGAATAACTACGGTACAAGGGAAAGTATAAATAGCTTGTGAGGGGGGTGAAACCTGTCCATGCTCCCACATGGGCATCAGGGAGGGTCTGCAGAGAATGCGACTTCTGAGGTGAACTTTCAAGGTGGAAGCGACAGAGAGAGCCCTCTCTCCCTCCTGCCCTCAAAGCCCAGAGAAAGCAGGCACTTCTCTCCGTGGTACTATAAAAGAAAGGTTACCAGTCAGATATGCTTGTCATCAACCCACGATGGCCACGGGAGGGGCTCAGCAAAAAGAGTCAGCATTTCTCTACACTGCCTTTTGCATTTACAATGTGCGTGTGGTGTTTTTTGGGGTGTAGATCATTTTCTCTGTTATGTGGTTCAGTCTTCTCAGATGGTGTGGCAGACTGTATTTTCCAAAGATGGCTGCACTACTATACATCTCATCCCACATGCTCTCAGGATAGGACAGTAACAGGTTTCATTGAGAGGTAGAGTCTCTGTTCTCTGTTGTGGAGCCTGGATGGGCCTCCATATTTGCTTCAACCAGCAGAATGTGGCAAAAGCACGGCTGCCTGACATCCAAGGCTATGTCCTAAGAAGCACTCCTAGCTGGCTCTCCTTCTCTCTCTAGGGACGCTTGTTCTCTGAACACAGCCACCATATTGTGAGGAAGTCTAGGCCACGTGAAGGTCATACGGGTCTCACCAACAGCTCCCCCATCAGATTCCTGGTCAACAGCCAGACGAGTGAACGGGAGGAGTTGAGGCTCATAATGTCATTTACATCTTGAGACAATGATTGTGGCTCCTGGAGACTTGGTTGGAGGGAAAGGGACAACAGATCAGGCATAGAGGCAGGGAGAACAGATCAGAGGCAATAGCCATAACTCAGGACAGAGATGGTGGGATTTGCTAATGGACAGATGGGAGTTGGGAGGGAAGGAGAGGAGTCAGGGAAGATGCCGAGATTGTTAGCCTGAGCAGCTGGGTATTGTATGGTGCCATTTATTCAGATGAGGACACTTGAGGGAAAAGCAGCTTTTCAAGGCAGGTTAATCAATAATTTGATCCTGGGCATGTTCAATGCCTGTTACACATCCAAGTAGAAGAGCGAAATAAACAGTGGGAAATGTGAGTGTAGGGCTTAGAGAGGCTAAAGATACAAATGTAAGAATCATGACATATAAATGGCATTCCGGATAATGCTGTGTAAGAAACGACCCCCAAACTTAGATTAAAACAGCTGTTCCATTTGCCCACCAATTTATGGGTTAAGAATTTAGGACAGACACAACAGGAACGCTTAGTCTCTACACCACGATTTCTGGGATCTCAACTTGGAAATCTCAAGGGCTGGAAGCAACATGATAGGTGGGGCTAGAATCCCATGGAAGCATCTTGACTTAAAAATCTGACAATTCAGGCTGTCTGTTTACTGGGACCTAGCAGAAGTTGTCAACCAGAATACTTAGAGTAGCTTCTCCGTGTAGCTTGAGCTTCCTTTTAGCACACCAGCCTTGGGATGGTTGGACCGCTTATATGGCAGTTCGGGGTTCTAAAGTGAGTAGAAGAACCAACGAGGCAGAAGCTGCATCATCTTTCCTAACTTAGCCTTGAAAGTTATGCAGCATCATTTCCATTTCATTTTATGGGCTACGAGAGAGTCACAGCCTGCCTGGATTCAAGGTGAGGTTGCGGGGGTGGTAGATATAGATCCCTCCTCTTGATCAAAGGCACGTGAAGGTCACTTTACAGAAGAGCATGTAGAATGGAAATATTGTTGTGGCCAACTTTGGAAAATACAGTTTGCTACAGAGGGTATTGATTTAGGGCCTTGTAATTCAATGAGATCCCACAGGAAGCAAATGTAGACTGAAGAGGTCCAGGACTGAGCCCTGGGCACTCAAAATTTAGAGGACGGGAGGCAGAAGAGCCAGTGGGTGGAAGGAAGCCTAGAGCAAATGCCATTATTTTTTTTGCAGCAACTGCTCCTTCCTTATGAAATTCCTTTAGGAAGTGAGGTCAGGGCAGGTTCTTGTGTTGGCCACCAGCTGCCCCCTGGGAGCAGAACCAGCCATCTTCAGTGGACACTGCCTAGAGGTTCAAGGGAGCCCAGCTCCTCAGGCCCATCAAGATGATCAGTCCATCAATACCTCAGACCCTCAAGTGCTCATCTTGCATAACACAAGGCAGGGTGGGACATGGTGGCCATAGACCCCTCCTGTGGAGAGGGGGTGACCCCAGCCCAGAAAACCCTCCTTCTAGAAAACCATTTGTGCCCCTTCTTCTAGAGCTAATGGAGCCTCCATTTTGCTCGACTTCAAAGAAAACTTAACATCTAAACCGTAGCATCTGGATTTAGATTTAACTTGACTCCGGTTTCCTTTAAGAGTATTTGATAAGGGGCGCCTGGGTGGCTCAGTGGGTTAAGCTGCTGCCTTCGGCTCAGGTCATGATCTCGGGGTCCTGGGATCGAGTCCCGCATCGGGCTCTATGCTCAGCAGGGAGCCTGCTTCCCTCTCTCTCTCTCTCTCTGCCTGCCTCTCCGACTACTTGTGATCTCTCTCTGTCAAATAAATAAATAAAATCTTAAAAAAAAAAAAAATGGAAAAGAGTATTTGATAAGGGGCACCTGGGTGGCTCAGTGGGTTAAAGCCTCTGCCTTCGGCTCAGGTCATGATCTCAGGGTCCTGGGATGGAGCCCCGCATCGAGCCCCGCATCGGGCTCTCTGCTCAGCAGGGAGCCTTCTTCTCTCCCTCTCTGCCTGCCTCTCTGCCTACTTATGATTTCTCTCTGTGTCAAATAAATAAATGAATAATATCTTTTTTAAAAAGAGTATTTGATAAAAATGTTGTCTTAGGTCTTGGAGAGCTTCCTAAACTAAGCGAGTCCAAAGGTAATGATGTTTTCACCTCCAGGAAACAAAACTGCCCGAAGTTCCCTAAGTGGCAGGTCCCAGGGAACCACACAAAATAGTTACGTCCCTCGTCCCAAGGACCCCGCGAGAATAGTTAAAATAAACAGTCCGTGTGTTCAAGAGTTGGGAGTTCTATGATTACAGAGCTGTCTTGCTGAAATGGGTTCTAACCTCTACAGAGTTAGAAAGAATGAGGCACGTGCTGTTCCTTTCATGTCGTTCCTGCTCATGCAAATGATGCCCTATTACACCCAGCAGTGCGTAACTACCAAGTTAAAAACAACCACATAGCAACTGGGACCACTCCAGGGGGTGGAGTAGGTCCCCTTGGCTGCTCTGTGGTTTTCTGCAATTCGTGTATTGTATACAAGAAGACTTGACCTGGGGCAGGCAGCAAGAAATGTGTAATTAGAAACACTTCCCAAGGAAATTACGGTGACAAGTGAAGGCTTGAGGATTTCCGCAGGAGCCTGGAGCTGCAGATATTCATTATAGGTACTCTGGAGGCACAGCTGCCCCGCTGAAAACCGTGTCTAATTGCTGTGAGGCTGGGTGCAGGCGTGGAGGACAGCCCAGAGCCGCCGGGAGCCAGAAATGGTGTCTATGGCAACACAATGCTCCATTTTTAAACTTTTCATTGCATAAAAAGAAACCGCTTATGTGTTTCTTTTTCTTTCATTCATCCTACCAACATCAGAGTTGGTACCAGCAGTGAAGCCCCTGTTTCCGATAGCTCACCACTTTCTGGGTTAAATGCTTTTGGCTTTACCTCCAACCAGTCATTAATGACTACTCCCAGAAGCATTTTCCAATCAAATTATTGTTTAACCAAAATAAAAGAAAATGCACTTTTATTGCTGCCGACAGCAAGGATCAACTCTCCTTCTGAGCCTACATGGGAACAGCGGAGGTTTTAAATTTAAGAAGTGTCCCTCTGGGGGTCAGTAATGAAAGGCTTTCTCTAAATACAGCAAAGTTGCCCTGAGTGCCCTTGAGGACCATTGGCTGTGGGCTGGGAGGATGCTGACCACAGGCAGGAAGACTCAGGAAGGTTACACGGACACCCCCTGAGTCCCAGTCATTCTTTGTCAGTGTCCTTCTATCCTTGCTGTTAAGCCAAATGTCCTCAATGCTTGGCTGGGGGAGTGGGGGGCAAAGGGTAGGGGGTGGCTTGAGGGGGAAAAGATTGCTCCCATGAGCAGTGAATAAGGAAAACCCACACACATGATAATAATCACACTTCCTGAGTACGGACCATGTCCCCGGCAGGTGCTGTGCCCTGTGGTTTACCCACGCCATCTCTAGTGAGCTCCATCAGGCCCCCAAGAGGAGAACACAATCACTGTTCCTGTTTCACAGATGGGGAAACTGAGGTTCAGAGAGATGAGCTTGGCCAAGATCCACCACACTCTGGTTAGGAGCAGACCCAGAACTTGATCCCCAATCTCTCATCAGAGCCTTTTTTTTTTTTTTTTTAAAGATTTTATGTATTTATTTGACAGAGAGAGACACAGTGAGAAAGGGAACATAAGCAGGGGAAGTGGGAGAGGGAGAAGCAGACTTCCCACTGAGCAGGGAGCCAGATGAGGGGCTCAATCCCAGGACCCTGGGATCATGACCTGAGCTGAAGGCAGTTGTTTAATGACTGAGCTATCCAGAGCCTTAGCTGTTAATTTTTTTCTAAATGTTATTATCTACATTTCCTCTAATTTATTACCTACATTTTAGGTAGGAAATTAGGAATTTACATATTAGGAAAATTATAGGTAATACAATTTACTATCATCACCGTATCTTTGCACTGTTGGGTGGCCATCATCACTCTCCACCCCCAGAATTCTCTCCATCTTGCAGAACTGAACCTCCATTCCCATTCAAAAAACAACTCCCTATTCCCTTTCCCTCCTCCAGCAGCCCTTGGCAACCACCATTCTAAGTTCTGTCTCTCTGAAATTGACTACTCTAGGAAGTGGGTTTATACAGCATTTGTCCTTCTATGACTGGCTTATTTCACTTAGCAGACTGTCCTCAAGGCTCATCTGCCTTGTAGCAGGTGTCAGCATTCCCTTCCTTTCTAAGGCCGAATAATACCCCATTGTACGTCTGCAAAACATTTGTTCGCCAGTTACCCACGGGTGCACACTCGGGTTGCCTTTCCTTCTTGGCCATTGTCCATAATGCTGCTGTGTTTAACTCTTAACCACTAAGGTACATGGAGACTTTGAACGAGTCTTAGAGGGGGGCACACAGCCCACAGGCTGCCCCACACCCCACCCCATCGATCTGCCAGGGACTGTGTGGCCCATCAGCCCATTCCAGAAGGCGCCACCTCGCTGGCAGGAGAGAAAGATACCTGAGGCCAACACCTGTAGGTTCACCACATGAGTTCCATGGTCCATGCTAGTACCTCTGATGAGGAATTTAGGCGTCCAGTGGGAAGATAAAGTCCTTCAAATCCAAATTTCTCAATCCAGCTTCTATTGCAGGATTCCCCAGTTGGACCAGAGCCTGTCTTGGGACTCCATGGGTTCATCTGCCAGCCCGTGCTGATTTCTTCCACCCGGAGGCTCCCAGTGGTGCCGGGGGTGAGCAGGGTTCCCCTCCTAGGGTGCACTACCACAGGGGCTTTGTGGAAATGGGAAGGGCACTCCTGGTTGTCTTATGGTCTGGTTTGGGGGCACTGCTGATACCTAATGTGTGGGGCTGGAGACAGACATTGGCTCCCTGCCATGTGTAAGGCAGTGGCCCACCACAAAGAATTGTTCCGCGTCCTGAATTACTTTCAAATGTCTCGTTAAAATATATCTTGTGAGAACCCCATTATAATTATCTGAACCTAAAACCTAATTATGTTTTACAAACGAACACACAGTAATTTTGCATGGTTTTTACACGCACCAGATTTTCCAGGAATGCAACTATTGAGTAAATTGAGAGACACGGTGATTTTTTTTATACTTGGAAATTTACCCAGAGTTGAGCACCATTCTGGAAAAGCCAATGCCATTCCTAGTGATTGAGTTGCAAATAAAATATATGCAACTTTATCAGTTACAGTTGTTTTATTTCAAGTTTTAATTTAAATTCTAGGTGGTTAACATTGGTTTAAAAATTGGTTTCAGGTATAGAATTCAGTGATTCATCAGTTACCTACAACACTCAGGGCTCATCACAGTGAATGCCCTCCTTAATCCCCATCACCTTTCTGGTCCATTTCCCACCCACCTCCCCTCCAGCAAACCTCAGTTTGTTCTCTATAGTTAAGAGTCTCTGATGGTTTGCTTCCCTATCAGTTACATTTGAATTGCCACATTCAGAAGAGTCTATATTTAAGGGGCAAGTATCCAACTCATTTCTTATGTCTTTCCAGTACAGTCCTGCCCCAGCGTTTACATATTGAAATATACACTGTATTATTAAAAGTTCCTAGTCTTATTTCTTCTTTATTTTATACCCAAGTCCATTATATCATTTTTATTTTTAAACATTATGAGTGTCAGTTGATTATACGACCACAACTCTTCATCCAAAACTCTTGGGGCCAGACGTATTTCAGAATTTTCCAGATTTTAGGAAAGTCGTGTGGTGTACATATGATATATTACATAACCCCTCAACTGGGTCTGGAACAGCATCTTATAACCAAATGCACTAATATTTTTAAAAAAGATTTTTTTTATTTATTTGACAGAGAGAGACACAGCAAGTAGGAGAGGGAACACAAGCAGGAGAGTGGGAGAGGAGGGAAGCAGACTCCCCGCTGAGCAGAGAGCCCCACGATGCAATGGATGATGTGATGATGCAGGGCTCGATCCCAGGAGCCTGAGATCATGACCTGAGCCGAAGGCGGATGCTTAACGACTGATCACCCAGGTGCCCCAAACACACTATTTCTACAGTAAAATATAAATAGGCAGCGTGGGATGAATAAAGTCTATATGTAGCTTCTGATGAGCTCAGGGCAGATTTTGTTGACAAAATTTAAAAAAATTTTTTTTGGATTTTCAAAAGCTTTTTGGATTCTGGATAAGGGATTACAACCTTCCATTACATGGTGCTCCCACTTGGCCGTGATGAAGGGGAATTATAAGGCAGCAGCATTGGATCTGATAGGCTGAGACCATGACTCCAACCTCCATTCAGTGTCAGTTCCCCCCAGGGTTTGGGGGTTCCCTCCTATCCTTGAGCTTCTCCCTATCCACAGCCCCATCTAGTTTCAAGTGAATGCACACCTCGAACCTTCTTTCCTGTCAGCTCCTGGAACTCAATAAAATAACTTTGTCAGGTCACTGTCATCACAGGTGTTGGCTCTGAGGTGTCTAACCATATTGGATTGCTCTCCCAGCAGGGTAGGTAGGAGCCCTGTGCGCGCTCAGCACCCCTGGCCTTCCCAGCTGGCCGCCTCCCCGTCCACTCTCATTCCAAAGGTAAGTTCTTCTCTTTGTCTGAAATGCTTGCTTTCTCCCTCTAACCCTCTGGGTGCCTCTGAACAGCCAACAGCCTCTGTCATTCCCTCTGGCAAAAGCCCATAACTCTTGGTATGTTCATTCATTACAAAAACATGTTTTTTTGAGTATCTACTATGTGCCAGACCCTGGGCGAGGCTGAAGAATGTGGGTCCTGTATAACCTTGGATTTCACCAGATAACATCTCCCATGACCATGCTTATGGCATAAGACACTCATCAGCTGTCTGTTCATGCCAGCAGAGCAGGGGTTCCTTCCAAGGCTCCCCTCCCAGGAACAGTTCCGTTCCCACAGAGCCAGGAACTTGCATTTGTAGGGCAGCAACTTGATGTGCCAAACACTGCAAAGTTCTCTTCTCTTCAGAAAGGGGACACTTGCTGGTGTGCCCAGGCGACAGAGTCCCAGGATAAATGCCTCATCTTTCCAGAATGTTAATTTCACTCAAAGATTCGAGAGGAAGAGTTAATTAGTGTAAGGTAAGTAATTTAAGACATTTTTACATTACATCAGTTGTGGAGATGCTGTGGAGCAGAGTGTCAAATGAACACATTTTTCTTAATTTAATTCATAAATTTATTTTTTATTTATTTTTTATTAACATAGAATGTATTTTTTGTTTCAGGGGTACAGGTCTGTGATTAATCAGTCTTACACAATTCACAGCACTCCTTAGCACATTTAATTTAATTTAATTTAATTTACTATTTGAAGAGGTGATACAGGCATAAGACAAAATTTGAAAAATATAAAAAAGAGTTTAGAATGAAAATGTGGCCCTCTGTTCTCCAACCACTTGGTTTTACTCCCAGGAGGCAACCAGTATTCCTAGGTTCCTGGGAAGCCTCCCGGAAATAATCTATACATAGTACAGGTAAGTATCTATGTATAGGGTTGTTGTTTTGTTTAGTACACATGCTAGCACGAAATACACACTGCTCTGCAGCTAGCTTTTTTTTCAGATAACACTACATCTTGGAGACCTTTTCAGAACATGTTCATAAAGAATTATGTCATTATTTTAACAGCTGCACAGTATCTCATTTTATGGGTGGGCCGGAATTTGTTAACCAACCCTATGATGGTTATTTCCAATAGTTCCCAAGTATAAACAACACTGCAACAAATAGGAACCTGAATATTCTTCATCTGTGCATGTGTTAGTATGTCTGTAGGAAGAATTCCTAGAGTGGATTGTAGGGAATGCTGTAGGGTCCAGCTGGCCCCAGAAGAGCTTTCCCAGTCTACACTACATCAGAGTATCTTGTTTCCTCATCCCTTAGCCAATACACAATAGACAATAATGTGTTCTCAAACTTTCTGACCTTGGCCAATCTGATATCTAGAGACTTGTATTTCATTAGAATTCTTATTTGCTTTTCTTAAATCACGTTAAAGTTTGAGTATCTTTTTTTTTTTTTTTTTTTTTTTTTTTTTTTTTTTTTAAGTAATGCCCACGGCCAGGAGTGCCTGGGTGGCTCAGTCATTAAGCGTCTGCCTTCGGCTCAGGTCACGATCCCAGAGTCCTGGGATCGAGTCCCACATGGGGCTCTCTGCTTGACCGGAAGCCTGCTTCTCCCTCTCCCACACCCCCTTCTTGTGTTCCCTTTCTCTCTGTGTCTTTCTCTGTCAAATAAATAAACAAATAAATAATCTCTATGCTTAATGTGGGACTCATGACCCTGAGATCAAGAGTCCCATATACCACCATCTGAGCCAACCAGGCAGCCCCTTCCCCCGTTTTGTTAATGTTTGAAATCCATTGGTATTTCTTATTCTGGGAACGGTTTTTTGGTTTTTTTTTTTCATACACTTTACCCATTTTTCTATTGGATTTTTGGCTTTTTTCTTATCAATACTTAGGATCTTTTTAAATATTTAGGAAAGGTAACTTTTGTCGCCGCCCGTGCAACAGATCGACCAGGAACGTGAGGGTAAGAGGATGAAGAAAAAGAACTCGAGAAGCCGAGAGATGGGGGCAGGAGGGGCACTGAAGAGGATGTCCAACAGTGCTGATTTTATTCCACATCTTACAAGCATTTATAAGGCAGATCACAATAGAAGGAGTAATACATTAGTGTCTAGTCAGACAACCGCAAGTTCCTATAACAAGTCTTACATTAACTACAAACAAATCTCGTGATGCCAGGTAATCACGGCTAATGCCATTAGCTACAAAAAGTTACAATCAACCAGGGAGTGGATTATGGGAAGTATAGAATGACAAGGACCAACTAAGAATTCAGGACCCTGACCACATTTGTTCCCTTCTGTGGGGAGAACGCGTGGGAAGTCACGTAGGCGCATGCACGACACACAGCACAGACCCTTTCTCAGTGTTACTCAACTTTCCTGTCCTTAACCCCTTATCAAGGTGTCTGGACTTTAAAGGAGACACAAGTCAGGGCCTGGTTTGATCCACGACTCCAACCACGCCGTGGCCTCCAACAAACTTTTGTGATTTGAATTACAAATATTTCCCTTCAGTGTGTTTGTCTTTTGATTTAGTTTGGTCCTACCCCACCCCAACCCCCACTATAGAGTCATTTGTAAATTTTTTTGGCTTTTTGTTTTTTTGGTAGCTGAATTTACCTTTGCTTTATTTATTTGACAGAGAAAGAGAGAGAGAGTGCACAAGCAGGGAGAGTGGCAGAAGGAGAAGCAGGCTCCCCGCTGAGCAGGAAGCCCAGTGTGGGACTTGATCCCAGGACCCTGAGAGCATGACCTGAGCCAAAGGCAGTCGCTTAACCAACTGAGCCACCCAGGTGCCCCTTTACCTTGGCTTTCATAGCTTCTGGGGTTTTCCTGTTCTTAGAGAGGCTTCTCCCCTACCTGAGGGGATTAAAAATTATTTTCTCATTGAGAAAATGCCTGCCTCCGAAGATGTTCTGAGGTCTGACTATGCCAAGCACCGCTTCAGGTGTGGAAGTTAGGTGCCGAACTAAACAGACCGAAGCCGCAGGTTCCAAGTTTTTAGCGCTTTTCCTAAGAACTTTCATGGTTTCAGGTTTTTTTTGCAATTAAATCTTTCTTCTGTTGGGAATTGAATTTGGTATAAACTGTAAGGGATCCCTTTTTTTTTTCTTCCCCACTAGCAACCCAGTTGTCCCAACATCACTCACTAAATAATTTATCTTTTCTTTACTGATCTGTCAGTGTTATCATATGCCAGATTCCCATGGCTCATACATTTTTAAGCTGAAAAGAGGACTTCAAAGAAACGTCCTGCTTCAGGTGTCCCCAGCAGACCCCTCAGGCGTTTAAGAGTCTTTAGGAACTCTCTCTTCTGCCTGTGGGAGCACTTGCTGGGAAATCTGAGTATCACCGATGTCTTTTCATCCTCCTTGATCTTCACTAAGAACCTCCAAGGTAGGTAGGGTATTTATATTTTCCAAGCAAGAAAATTAAGCCTAGAGAAATTAATAAGGTGCTTCAATAGCTTAAGCCCCTATTATTTTATCTGCCCCACACTTCCCTTCTGGGAATAGGCTGCCCTCACCCCCCACCCCCACCCTACCCCAATGCCATCCATCCACCTCCAGCAGCCAGTTAGTCTTTCTCTGTAAATTTGAAATGGAAACCTAGAGGGGCCAAAGTTATAAAGGTCACATTTCTTGTCCACGGAGAAAGGCAGAGGAACCTAATCTGTAGAGGGAGATGAGCCGAATAAGGCACTAAGGAAGGTTAGTGGGGAAGAAAGGGCGAGTCCCCGGACATTCCTGTCTATGGGTCTCTGTGTGGCTGGCTGGGTGTTAGCTGCTTCCCTGTTTTGGTGTTCCTCTAGACTTTTCTATATCTTTCTAACAAATTCTCCATAAGCTGCTTTAACACTTTGACAGGTTTCTCTTTTTTTTTTTTTTTTTTTAAGATTTTATTTATTTATTTGACAGAGATCACAAGTAGGCAGAGAGGCAGGCGGGGGGTGAGGGTGGGGGAGCAGGCTCCCCGCTGAGCAGAGAGCCCGATGTGGGGCTCCATCCCAGGACCCTGGGATCACGACCTGAGGCGAAGGCAAAGGCTTTAAACCACTGAGCCACCCAGGCGCCCCTGACAGGTTTCTGTCACCTGCACTCAGGTGGAAATGGCTGAACAGGGTCTGATCCCGGAAGAGTTTGTTTCCCAAGTGTTCACTTGGGTGTATCATGAATAGGGACCAGAAGGCTGTTCGGACTTTGAATTGTGTCTCAAAGGGCAAACGCAGTGTGCGATGGTGGCCGGTGGCCAGCGTGGGGCCTCCAGTGGCCAGTGTCCTCAGCCCTGCACCCTGTAAGCCCAGCTGTAACCACACTAAAGACCATGCCAGGACAAACTCAAAGCCTACTTCTCTTTCAATATGATACAGACAAATGAAGTTGTGATTTAGAAACATGAGACCTTGGCCTTTCCACGAGGCCACTGTGTGATGATGGAGGACAAGAACTCAGGCCAAAATTTAGCCCACATTTCTCCCTCTCACTTGTCTTCTTCTCCCTAGAGTATTCTTGATTCTTTCAGGAATTACAGTTGTGCCCCACCCCCACCCCCACCCCCTCCACTGGAAATCTGGAAGCCAGTTTCTCCTTAATGTCTCTTGCACTTGACCCTACTTTTCCATGCTCTCTGCCAACTCCAAGTTTTATTGCCTGTTGTAATAGAGTCCTCACATTATTGCCCCGATTCCTCTGCATGACACGAAATGTCCCTTTGCACATGTACTCTAGAGTCCAAGTCAAATATCACCTTCTCTGTGGGGCCTCTTTGACCTCTAGGATTGGGCAGTTCCCTGCTGACGCAGACCTGCACCCTAAGATATTACAGAAGGAACAATCTGGGGATCAGCTGTGTGACCAGAGGCACATCACTGGGCTCAGCTTTTCTGAGCCTGTTTCTTTATCCATCAGACAGGCTGAATAGCAAGGCCGTGGTGAGAATTCAATAAACTAATATGTAGAAAGAATTCTTTCGGCGCTTGCACATAAAAGGGAACCCACCCCGTTCCCTTTGCTCTGGCTCCCCAATTTTCTCAGCAGGTTGTTAGCTCCTTGAGGTTAGGAACCTTGCCTTACTCTGAGGGCCTAGCAGAGAGCACGGCATAGAGCAGGAGCTCAGTCCATGCTGAACAGATAAGCATATACATGGGAAAATGAATAAAAAACCCTCTCTTCTTTAGGCTCTCTGTTCAACCCCAAATGCACATTCGCCAAATTAATACTCCGTTCGTTTGGTTCTTCACATGCATTACTTCTTGTTTAAAAATCATCTATGGCAGAGCACCTGGGTGGTTCAGTGGGTTAAAGCCTCTGCCTTTGGCTCAGGTCATGATCTCAAGGGCCTGCCATCAAGCCCCACATCGGGCTCTCTGCTCAGCAGGGAGCCTGCATCCCCTTCTCTCTCTGCCTCTCTGCCTACTTGTGATCTCTCTCTCTGTCAAATAAATAAAGAAAATCTTTAAAAAAATAATCTATGGCTCTCTCCTACCTATAGGTTCAAATTCCTTATTTTATCTTATTTATTTCTTTTTAAGATTTTACTTTTAAGTAATCTCTATACCCAATTGGGACTTGATCTCACAGTCCTGAAATTAAGAGTCGCAGGCTCTACCCACTGAGCCAGCCAGGCGCTCCTCAAATTCCTTATTTTACATTCCAGGTTTTCATGATCTGGCCCTTTATGCTGTTTTTCAATCTTATATCCCATTATTCACTGGTACAAATCTTTTAATGTAGCTGTTCTGGTGGATTTCCTCATTGCCCGTCACTTCCAAAAAGTCCTTTCCTTTCTTATCCTTCATTCATACTCAACCCCTTCCCCAAGAGGCATTTCCTTCAACCACCTCCTACCCAACAATGGCAGAGAAAGCTAGATGCCACCTAATATCCCCAAAGAAAGTGAAAAAACTCCCTAATAATTCCACCATTTGTTTGGGCAGATTTTATCCTAGAACTTATTTTCATGCTTTGAAAAATATTTTTTTATTTTTTATTTTTTTAAGATTTTAAAAAATTTATTTGACAAACAGAGATCACCAGTAGGCAGAGAGGAGACGAGGAAGCAGGCTCCCTGTCAAACAGAGAGCCCGATGCGGGACTTAATCCCAGGACCCCGCAATTACGACCCGAGCTGAAGCCAGAGGCCCCAACCCACCGAGCCACCCAGGAGCCCCTGAAAAATATTTTTAAAAATTGTTAGTTGAGGGGCATTTGGGTGGCTCAGTGGGTTAAGCCTCTGCCTTCGGCTCAGGTCATGATCCTGGGGTCCTGGGACAAGCCCCACATTGGGCTCCCTGCTGTGTGGGAAGCCTGCTTCTCCCTCTTCCGCTCTCCTCTCTCGCCTTGTCTCTCTCTGTCAAGTAAATAAATAAAATCTTAAAAAAAAAAAAAAAATCGTTAGTTGAGGGACTCCTGGGTGGCTCAGTCAGTTAAGCGTCTGTCTTTGGCTGATCCCAGGGTCCTGGGACACAGTCCTGCTCAGCAGGGAGCCTGCTTCTCCCTCTACCTGCTGCTCCCCCTGCTTATGCCCTCTCTCTCACTCTCTCTGATAAATAAATAAAATCTTAAAAAACAAAAATAAAATAAAAATTTATAGTTGAAAAACAGTTCCTATAATGACCACATGCTTATTTATACTTAGATAAGCAAATAAAAATCACCATAATCCTGCTAGCCAGTGATTTAACTTCTGGTCACAATGCAGCCTTTAGATACATATTAGCATTTAAAACAACAATTCAATGTTTACAAAGTTGAGATACTATGATCTATCTGGTTTCTGTTCTGCTTTATTTGGTTAGCATTGTTTCAAAAAACATTTTTCATGTCATTAGGGAAGTTCGGTAAAGACACTTTTTTTCAAAAACAGAAGCACAATATCCCATTGTTTGCATAAACCATAATTTACTTAGTTTTTCCAACGTTCACATTTAGGGCTACTTTTTTCAAGTGTTCTTTATTTAAAATAGTGCTTCAAAGAATATTTTTATGCATACCTCTTTGACCTTGTTTCTCAATAGCTTCTTAGGATTATTACAATAATTATATTTCTGGGGCACCTGCCTGCCTTAGTTGGTGAGCTTTCAACTCTCCATCTCAGGGTCCTAAGTTCAAGCCCCACTTTGGTATGGAGGAGACTACTTAAAAAAAATAAGAAAACAAAAAACAACAACCATATTTTGGGAGTGCTTACCAAACATTCACTGTACTCTTTGTTTTTTAAAGATTTTAGGGGCACCTGGGTGACTCAGTCAGTTAAGCATCTGCCTTTCGCTCAGGTCATGATCTGGGAGTCCTGGGATGGAGCCTCATGTTGTTAGGCTCCCTGTTCCACAGGGATTCTGCTTCTCCCTCTCCCTCTAACCCTCCCTACTGCTTGTGCTCTCTCTCTCTCTCTCTCTCTCAAATAAATCAATAAATAAAATCTTTTAAAAATAAATAAAGATTTCATTTATTTATTAGAGAGAAAGACAGCATGAATGGAGTGATGGGCAGAGGGAGAAGTCAACTCCCCTCTGAGCGGGGAGTGCTGGGCTCAATCCCAGGACCCTGGGATCATGATCTGAGCTGAAGGCAGATGCTTAACTGACTGAGCTACCTGGGGGAAACCCAGCATTTACTGTACTGTTAATGCACTGAATCCTCATAACAATGTTATAAAGTAGATATTATTCCCATTTCACAGATGACATGTAACTGAAGTACATCAGTTACAGGCTCTATATGCTCAAAGTCATGAGAGGGGGTCCAAAATTTAATCTAACTGGTATGACCCCAAAGCTCATGTTCTCAATCATGAACTTTTTTTTTTTTAAGATTTTATTTATTTATTTGACAGAGAGAGACACAATGAGAGAGGAGAGTGGGAGAGGGAGAAGCTGGCTTCCTGCTGAGCAGGGAGCCCAGTATGGGGCTCAATCCCAGGACCCTGGGATCATGACCCGAGCCAAAGGCGGACACTTAATGACTGAGCCATCCAGGTGCCCCAAACTTGTTTTGTTTTTTGTTTTGTTTTGTTTTTTAAAGATTTTATTTATTTATTTGACAGAGAGAGTGATCACAAGTAGGCAGAGAGAGGTAGGGGGAAGTAAGTAGGCCCCCCATGGAGAAGAAAGCCTGAAGCGGGGCTCCATCCAAGGGCCGCAAGATCATGATCTGAGCTGAAGGCAGAGGCTTAACCCACTGTGCCACCCAGGTGCCCTATCATGAACTTTTTAAAGCTCTTCATACACATTGCTGCCAGACTTTCCAGAAAGGTCGTTCCAGTCGACACCACCAGTAGGATGAGTGTCCATCACTCTTAATCATCCTTCTTTCCTTCTTTCTTTTTGAAAGATCTTACTAATTTATTTGAGAGACAGAGAGAGAGAGAGCACATGCAGGGGAGAGGAACAGAAGAGGAGAAGAGGAGGAGGGAGATAATCCCCAGCAGACTCCCAGCTGAGTGCAGAGTCCACAACGACATCGTGACCTGAGCCGAAACCAAGAGCTAGACAATTATCTGATTAACTGACTGAGCCACCCAGGGGCCCCATTAATAGTCCCACCTACAAGTGATTGCCAGGCATTTCCATTTCACCTTCTGTGAGCTGTCTCTTCATATCATTTGCCCACTTAACAGTCAAGGTTACCACGGACCACCAGTCAGTCCCGCTGAACTTCCCAGTGGCAGGCAAAGGGGTATTGTTTCCCCCAGAATCTGGCCACATCCATTCCCACTCTGATGTGACCATGACCTGAACAAATGCAAACACTATAAAATAATGTGGGGGGACATAGAGTCCTGTAGGCCGGCATGTCTGTTCAGGGTTTAGAGGCGCCTTCTTTGGAGGCCTGAGAGTGTGGGCCACATATCTGTTGCAGGGTAAGCCCCTATGATTACATGGAAAGTGCTTTCTTCTTTGTCCATGAGCTCTCTACGCAGGCATGCCAGTAAGATTAAAAAACAACAGCAACAACAGGTTAATTTCAAAGAAAATAAAACTAAGCGTTTGCTATGGTTTAAGCATAAAGGTAATACAGCAGAGAAAATTCGTTGCTTTTTCTTTACAATGCTAATACCATGAAAACTGCAGTGGGATGATGGGTGGCATTACAGGCGTGAACAATGCACTTCTGGAAGACTGAGGACACTTCATGGAAGCATCTGCAATGTATTTTCCTAACACAGTCTGACTCCAGGTTTCTACCATGTCCTCTGCCCACTTGCTCAACAGTGTGCTTTTCTGGGGTTCCTTGTATAATGACAACAGGCACTACTCACAACCACCCGCTATGTGCTGGGCACCTGGGAGATGTTTTACGCGTGATCTGGTTCTCATCTGCACAGTAACCGTGCAAGGTAGGTAGGACTCGCTTCAGCCTTGAGATGGAGAGGCTCAGGCCCAGGAGTCAGGGGTTAGTGAGAGAGTTGGGATCTACAAACTGAAGCCTGTGACCTTTGGCTATGCCCTTCTCATGGTGGGCTTGTGGGACAGGCTATTTCACCCTAGATGGCTGTCCTTTCTCCTTCCCCGTGGGCTGGGCTGTGTCCAATGGAGATTTCCAATGGATCAGAGGAATTTGAAGAGTAAAGGCATTTGCACTGTTGTCTTCAGAGGTCTGCTCTAAGAACACTGTGGAGACGAGGAAGGGTTTTACTGAAACATGTCTTCCCAGATTAACGAGGTATCTAAGTTCATTCTTGGCTCGAACTGTTGTCCTTAATAAATTGGTAACACAGGCTCACGTGACTGTTCACACAGCCCATGGATGTGCCCCATCACCTATGTCTCTCAGCTTCTCACACCAGTTATTAAGAGCCTGGAGGCCTTACGTCAGTCATCCTAGGCAGGGACTGTCATAAAATTCTCTTTCCTCCACTGAATGTGAGGGGACTGGAGGCAAAATGTTCCTGTGTGGACCTAGGTGTAGGGCTGCAGGTACCAGCCATGGAGGGAAGGGCAGGACCTCAGGCAGGATGAGGAGACTTGGAGACAATCTGAGGCAATTGCACTATGGCAGCCGGGTGGCAGGAATGTACCTCCCCAGGGCGTCTCCCGTGCAGGAAGAGGAGGGTGTCTTTGGTGGGTGGTGCAGAGGGGCGAAGGCTGAGATAGCCTCCGGTCTAGGAGGTCTGCTGGGGTTTAGCCGAACCCTGTGCATACAGCGCTTTCTTTTAAATACTTGGTTTATTTTTGGTGACAATATGGATGCAGCTTTCTCTGCCATTCACTTTCGGTCTCCAGGAAAAGGTCACATCCTGTTCTCTTTGGTACTCACAGAACCTAGCCCAGAATGGAGCAGGGATTGGCGCTTTTAGGAAATACTGCGATGAGGACTATGAGGAAGTCCCACTTTGTGAGCTATGCAGTGTGGCTCTGTGGTCCTCACTGACTTCGGTTCTGCATTCAATATCCTGGAGCTTCCCAGTAAGTCTCACTGAGGTCTTGCATCTGGTCTCAGATGGTCTGGAGAAATTAAAGAAGGAAATTAAGGTAACTGCGCCAAATTGTAAAGGGAAAACAATGACACCCCTCCTCTCCCTGGCCGAGAGGAATGATCAGAAGTCCCCACGAGGGGGGCGCCTGAGTGGCTCAGTGGGTTAAGCTGCTGCCTTCGGCTCAGGTCATGATCTCAGGGTCCTGGGATCAAGTCCCCCATCGGGCTCTCTGCTCAGCAGGGAGCCTGCTTCCCTCTCTCTCTCTCTGCCTGCCTCTCCATCTACTTGTGATTTCTCTCTGTCAAATAAAATAAATAAAATCTAAAAAAAAAAAAAAAAAAAAAAAAAGAAGAAGAAGAAGTCCCCACGAGGAAGGTGAATTTCAGGGGGGAAGAGCTGGGGTGTTGAGGCCCACCTCTTGGGCATTCTCTATTTCAGGTCTTGGCGATCTAACTTTCATCCAATGAAGGCAAGCAACAGGTTTCTCCCAGGCACTCTGCCTGTGCTTTAGAACTACTGGCCTGGTGTGAGTTCTGGCTGTGCTTTTATGGAACGTGCAGTAAAATAATCTGATCTGAACCGAAGCCGGCATCTGAAGTTTCTCATCTCTCTTCCTGGCAGGACTGGTGCAAACTACAAAAACCTGGAGCCTAAAATATCCCAGCCTTTGTTGTGTGCACCTTCTACATTTTGCATTTTTCTAATAATAGCTACCTGCTTGAAACCCTCTGCTAGTTACATAAATTATATTTTCACTGATCCTCACAATGCTGCAAGGGAAAATATCACAAAACTGATATTTACAGGTGAAGCAACCAAGGCAAGAAGTTTTGTCATTTTCCCCAGCTGAAGCCCCCAAAGATCACGATCTGTAAGCACCTAAGTGGGCCGCAGAACCACAGTGTCAGATGGCTTTTGTTAGGAGTGACATCCACCGTCATCTCTAAGCTCATTTTCAGACAAGATGTTCTGCAGAATTACTTTTTTTTTTTTTTTAATTTTATTTATTTACTTGACAGAGAGAGATCACAAGTAGGCAGAGAGGCAGGCAGAGAGAGAGGAGGAAGCAGGCTCCCTGCCTCACAGAGAGCCCGATGCGGGGCTCGATCCCAGGACCCTGAGATCATGACCTGAGCCGAAGGCAGAGGCTTTAACCCACTGAGCCACCCAGGTGCCCCCAGAATTACTTTTTTTTAAAGGGTCAGTGATTACCTGTAGCTTCTTTTCTTTTTCTTTTTTTTTAACTGGCTCCCATATGTGTCAATCAAAACAGCTGATGCAGGCAAAAAAAATTTTATGGGTACTGGAAAGGGGCAATATTCAAGTAAATTGGGGGGGGGAGACTCCCCCAAAACACAAAAACCTCTGCAAGGCCAAGAATTACATTTCAGATTCTTTCTAGGCCTGAAATCATGAGGAATTTGCATGGATTTCCTTCTTTCCTTCCTTTCTTCCTTCCTTAGCACCCAGGTCAGTAGAAATTCTGGCTCCTACCTGAGTCCTCCTCGACAAATCTCACCTCAAATAAAAGTCCTTTTTCAGATTTTGATAACATTTCACAGTTCCAGTTTGATTGCTCATTTGATCACTTAATCAGGCTCTGCCTCGCATTTTTATTGAAATATGTCCTCGGTTTTGGCTTTGCTTTCCACTATTTTCACTATAGAGGGCACAGGGGCAAAGAGCCACACTTTTTTTTTTCCTTTTGTAGCAAAATGGTGCTATGTACATAGAAATTCCACAGTAATATTTATTTATTTGTTTGTTTTTTAAAGATTTTATTTATTTATTTGTCAGAGACAGAGGGAGAGAGAACAAGCGAGCACAGGCAGACAGAGAGGCAGGCAGAAGCAGAGGGAGAAGCAGGCTCCCTGCCCAGCAAGGAGCCCAATGTGGGACTCGATCCCAGGACGCTGAGATCATGACCTGAGCTGAAGGCAGCCGCTTAACCAACTGAGCCACCCCGGCATCCCCCTCAGTAATATTTAATTAGTGATTCCATATCTTGAAAATAATTGAATTTGGAATAATTCAGGGAGTAGGTAGATTGGGCTGATATAAATAACAACTGATATTTTTAAAGGTACTTTAAGGTTTTCTAAAATGCTTCTCAAGCAGTCTTACTTGTACCTCAGAATAACCTGTAGAGGAAATTGGCTTGGAGAGGCTAAGAGACTTGCTCTTGAAACTCAGATCCCTTTCCTTCTAAGCTTGTACTATTTCTGAGATGAGTGGACTCTTAAGTACAAATATGAGATTAACTCTGGAGTTGGACCGCCGGGTAAAACGTCCTCACCAGCAGAGGGCGCAGACCACGCATGGGTCTTAGAATATAACAGGTTTGTGTACTGGCCCAGTTAAGAGCTAGATGTCCTTGGGGAAATTATTACATTTTTCTGAGACTCCTCTGTAAAATATTGATCATAACACACCACCACCCCTCCTTGCAGAGTACAAAGGTTTGGAAATAGAAATATTCTGTGGCTGGCACACAGTAGGTGAATAATAAACCATATCTCTCATGGTCCCTATAAGAAAATCCATCACAGGAACAGTGCGGAGGTTAAATAAGATATTGATTCTTGTTTGATGCTTTAATAAATATTTGAAATTAGTCCGCATGTTTGCCACTTAAAATAAACAAAGAGTTATATCAGAGGGACAAAAAAATGAAGATTGATGAAAAAAGCTGACATGCTGGTAAGAGTGTTGCAGCAAATTGCAACAACCTTTCTGGATGGGAAGCCTTAAAAACATGACACTGAATTTGCTCCAGTATCTGTTTAATTAAGAAAATACCGGGGGCGCCTGGGTGGCTCAGTGGGTTGAGCCGCTGCCTTCGGCTCAGGTCATGATCTCAGGGTCCTGGGATCGAGTCCCGCATCGGGCTCTCTGCTCAGCAGGGAGCCTGCTTCCTCCTCTTTCTCTCTCTCTCTCTGCCTGCCTCTCTGCCTACTTGTGATCTCTATCTGTCAAATAAATAAATAAAATCTTTAAAAAAAAAAAAAAAAAAAAAAAAAAAAAGAAAATACCGGATGGTAACAAGATTTAGAAAAACCAAGGAAGTCATCACCACTCTCTTTATAACAGCAAAACTGGAAACAACCTAAATGTTCAATAAAGGGTACAGGTTTAATAATTATAATCTCTCCATCAAATTGAACACTATGCAGCCATTAAAATGAATCCATAAAGAATATTCTAAATGAAAAGATGATCGCAACACAGCAAGCAAAAATCACAATCAGGAACAGTGTGCTTTAGTCTGTTTAAAAGTACGGGACAGACATAAAAAGTTCAACAGTTATCTGCACAGCAGATGAGATTGTTAGTGATGCTTTCTTACTAAAATTTCTCTTTACTTATATTATTCTCTAAATGTTGTGCAATTAACATTTATCATTTTTGTAAGAAAAAAAGAGTTCCTTAACATGAACAAAGAGCTGGTGTCTTTCATTTAACACCCCCTTCAGGCACAACCAGGCCAGTGGTCATGCAAATTAAGTTAATTGTAATAAAGCCACTTGGAAGTTTCGAGGTAGTTGGTTAAACAAAATCATTAAACTCCTAATGAAATTTCACAGAGCTGGTCACCAAGCTTTGACTTAGCTGCTGTAAGGCTGCTATAAATAGATCCCATTCTCTACTTTTTCAAAAGGCCTAAAAATGGCATAAAATATGAACAATTGTTCATGCAAAGAGCCATGTGCCATGTTTGTCCGAAGTAAATGTAACCTGAAACTCACCCATATCTCGTACACTCCAGGCTCAGTGCACATCTCTGGTGTATTTGCTCCACATTACTCAATTTACTTTCCTGAACCTGAAGTGGAGTGGAATTTCAATGTAGAGTTACCCATTAGTTCCAGAGCTAAATTTAAACCTTTAATTAAATTAATCCCCTGATGGTAAACACATTGCTTCTCCCTCAGAAAAGTGTAGAGAGGTGTCTTAGATGGCGCTGAGCTTAATCAAGTGTGACAATTGTCCCTTACTCCATTTAGTATGTCACCCAAACCGCACAGGGAAACTGGTACACGTTTCTCAGGTCGGTCCTGGTGCCCCCAAGCCCCCCACCCTCCTCAGCCAACACAGGCATTTGGTGGGGCTGGAGCTCCGAGGTACAGCATGCCAACTGCTCCCGAACGATCTTCCAATCCTTGGGCAGGGACCCGTCTTAAGAGAAGATAGGGTAAGTGCCAAACGGATGTTTATGAAATAAATGACAGAAAGTAATCATACTGTTCCCAGTTTATATGGGATAAACCGAGATCATAATCCACAAATTGTGCAAGGTGACAAGGGGGAAAGGGTATGAGGCCATCATGGCTTTTCTCGGTCTTCATAGAGTAAAAGTTGACGTTGGCCTTTGCTAAGAGAGAGATGAAAAGTGACGGCACCATCAGACGGGGATGTGTAAATCAGTCTGCCCACACAGAGGACGTTCAAGCACGCCTGGGCTCTTACTCACGGAGGGGCGTGCATTTATCTCAAGGGGCTGCGCCCTCGGCCTGCGAATGAATGAGACACAACTGTTAAGGGTTAAGCGGCAGCTTTGAGGTGGGACTATTCACAGACAGGGTTGTGGACCTGCCCGTGTTAACTATTAACCAGGACCTATTTCTCAGGGCCCAACGGCGGCGCGGGGTCCAGTTGAGGAGCTCGTGGGCCAGATCTCAGCGTTCTTCCAAGTAACTATCCTGCAGACCCACAACTCTCCCGGGGCCACATCCTTAAGCCGCGCGACTCCGGGGTTCTGCTGGCACCCCCAATTCCCAGTGCGGGCGCGGCGGCGAAACGTGCTCGCCTTCCTTAGCTGGCTCCCGCGCGCCCTGGGAGCCACCAGCTCCCCGCAGGAAGCTCGGGCTACCTGGACCGCCAGCAAGATTCGCCCGCCCCGCCACTCGCTCGGCTTTCCCTTCCTCCTCCTCTTCCTCCTCCTCCGGCCCCGCGCCTCCCGCCGCCGGCCTCGGCCGCCGCCGCCTGCGGCTTTGTTTTCCTCCCAGGTTTCATTCCCCACACGTGATACTGTGTTATTGCAAAGAGCGCTTCGGAGCGCGAGCGCAGGGCGCGCGCACCTATAAATACGGGCTCCCGGGCCGAGCGGCTGAAGTCCGCAGGGGCGGGCAGGGCCCGGGACCCGGCTATTAGCGGCGGGTCGGCCAGCCAGCGAGCAAGCGAGCAAGCGAGCGAGCCGCGCGCGTGGGCCGGGGCGGCGGCGTCCCCGGCCGCAGCACGGAGGGGCGAGCATGGCCCGCCCGCGGGGGGGCCGGGCCGCCGCGCACGCCGCCCGCGCCCCGCGCCCTGCCCAGCCCGGGTCACCGGCGCTCGCGCTCGCCGCTTAGCACTCCGGCGCCTCTCGCTTCTCCCGGCAGCGCGGAAATATCGCCGCAGACGGACACAATGGCGGCGACTGCCGCCACCGCCGGCACGGCCGCCTGCAGCAGCAGCAACAGCAGCAGCAGCAGCAGCAGCAGCGCCGGCACCGACGCCGCGGGCACCAGCGGATTGCAGCCGCCGCCGCCGCAGCCCCGGCCCGCGGCCGCCGCGCCGGCCCAGCCGCCGCCGCCCGAGCCCCCCAGGAAGCCGCGCATGGACCCGCGGCGCCGCCAGGCTGCCCTCTCCTTCCTCACCAACATCTCGCTGGACGGCCGGCCGCCGTTGCAGGACGAGGGGTGGGGCGGCGGCGAGGAGAGCGGCGCGGCCAAGCCGGGCGCCGGCAGCGCCTGCGGCGCGAGGACTCGGCTCAGCCTGATCGCCGCCGCCGAGCGGGGCGGCTGCAACGCGCTCGCCGCGGCGGGCACGGCGGCGGCGGCTGCAGCCGGATGGGGCCCCTGCCTCCCGCAGCCCTCGCCGCTGCTACCCCTGGTCCCCGGCGGCCACGTTGCGGGGCCCGGCCCCGGGACGACCCGGGGCTTCGTGAGCCCCCTGGGCGCGGGCCGGGCGTCGGGGGAGCAGTTACAGCCGCCCCGGCCGGCGCCTCTCGCCCACTGCGCTCCGCCGCAGCTGCCCGACGGGCCCGGGAACGCCGGGCAGGAGGAGTTGGAGGAGGACGATGCCTTTTTCAGCGTGCAGGTGCCGGCGGCCGCCTTTTTAGGCTCCGGGACCCCCGGGAGTGGGAGCGGCAGTCGGGGTCGCCTCAACTCGTTCACTCAGGGAATCCTGCCCATCGCCTTCTCCAGGCAGACTTCGCAGAACTACTGCTCTCTGGAACAGCCGGGCCAGGGGGCCTTGGAACAGTTGCAGAGGTCCCGGTGAGTAGGCAGGACGCGACGCGCGCCTAACCCCAGGTTCCTCCCGGCAGGCGCCTGTCCGCGGGACACGGGTCGCGCCCACCTTCCCGCGCCCTGCGGGATCCCTGGGCTTCTGGCCCAAATTCCAAACCACGAGGGTACGCGAAAGAGTAACTGTGTGTTCACAGGTGTGTGCTTGAGCCCGCCTTTCTCAGAGCAGAAGCATCACGCTTCACGCTGAGTCCGGACTTGGGAGTTGCAGGAGCCCATTAAAAAGCCGCCCCCAAACCTCCCATTGCAAGGGGAGATCATGAACTTCTAGAAATCCTTTCCAGGTCCAGAGGCGCGCTCTCCCCACGCCAGGCAAGACCTGGCGGGGCGCAAAGTCCAGCGGTGGGTCCGTCCGGCCCGCGGAGTGGCGCGTGTGAGCCTGAGCTTCTGGAAGACGCGGGGTGAATCCCTCCTGAGGGGAGTTACTGCCTATCCTCAGAGGGTCCATCGTCCCAGGAAAACTTGGCGTTTTCCTTTTGCTTTCCTAAGAAATGGAAAATTCTTCTATTTCCTTGCACCGGGCTTTGGAGTTTGGGCAGAGGGAGGAAATAGGGCTTGAGGATTTTTTTTCTACCATTCCAAGATGAATTCGTTAGAATTAGTTACAAGCTTGTATTTGCCAGCTTCAGTCCTCTGCAGGTTTTATGCATCTTAGCAAAAATCTGAAATGTTGGACATATGCTTATTTTGGCGGACATAGCTAGAGTTCGTCAACATATGTTCACAGGACAGTTGGGAATTAGCTCTGTGTCAGAAGCCGGACCAGAGTTTGGAAAAGAACCTGTGTGGGGAGTAGGGGAGAAATACAGGCCTGTTTCCTGGGAGGGAGTGTCCTCCCTTGTTTGCTAATAAGGCCTCCTAACCTCTGGGGTCTCCATTTCCCCTTCTGAAATGAAAACATTTCGCAGACCTCAAGATGAGAAAGAATATTTTCTGTTATAGCCGCTCTCCTGTACTGCTCTTCTGAAATCTCAGACATTTTTTTCTGCCCCAAGTAAGAAGGTGGTCCTGTTGGAAAACTTCACTTCCTCCCCGAACGGGCAGATGGGGAAAAACAAGCCAGTCTCCTCCAGAAATTTGCTCTGAGTCTCCTTCCCCAAAGGGTGAAATCATGAGCCTGCCTGGTGTGTAGCCTCACGGTGTGATTGCACATGGGCTGCGGGGAGGGGTGTGGAACAGGGAGGTAGCCTTGTGATTGCACAGATGAATGAGAGATGCTGAGCACAGGTGACTGGCCCTGGCATTTCTGGTCCGAGCATGCATCTATCTGTTAGCGGGCAAGTGCACAGGAGGGGAATCCCTTCCTTTCTGGGCGACTGTTGCGTGCTCAGCAGTTTCTGGGCAGCTCGCTGTTACCACTGGCTCATAATGACTCTATAGTTTGAGTGTTAGCCCAGCCAGGCCAGAGGGTCATGACAGGAGTTGTAATAAACATACATGTTATTCTAAGCCAGTGTGCTGGGCTGGTCTGTGTCTCATGGTGGACAGATGTGTTCCTGTGCAAAAAGCAGCTGGAGATCAGATTACCTCACACTTTGTCTCCAAGAATCTCATTGCAGGAGATATGAAAGATCTTCTGTGTTACTGTTTCTTTTAAGATTTTATTTTTAAGTTTTCTCTACACCCAGCATGGGGCTGGAACTTAGAACCCTGAGATCAAGAGTTACATGGTCCACCGACTGAGCCAGCCAGTCGCCCCTGTGTTATTTCTGATCCAAAGAGTAGCCAGAATTGGATCTCCAGTTTTATAAATATGAACTCCTTGTATGTTTTATGGAGTTCCCCCCAACCCCCCAGCACACACGTTAGGATGAGTCAGTCAATTGAAGATGCTTCCTGACAGTCAAATTCGTCTTACTACTTAGGAATTATCCCTATCTGGCAACTTGATAGAGGCTTTTTTTTTTTTTTTTTTTATTACAGCTGTCAACAGAAACAGCATGAGATTTAGCTTACAGAGAAGAGGTGAATGGGTAAAATAGGGATTTAAGAAAGGCCTTGAAGAGCCTAGCTTGTCTACAGCTGTTGGAGTGGTCATGAACTTGAAATATTCTAGGACGCTTTGTTTCTGACACCATGCTGCGTTTGGGAATTTTGTCAGAAGCGTGCTGCCTTTATGACCACTAACAAGTACTTTGACCTGCCTAGACGGTGTGAGGTAGAGTACAAGCTCATCTGAATAGGGCCCATGGCCAATTTTCAGGAATCCCAGGTGTGCCTCCCTTTAAGAAACCGCCGGGCCAGTATGGTTCTGTATACTACTTCATGGTTGTTCTCTTGGGATGTCCTTTTTAAATCAAATTATACCTTCCATGCATGTATCTCTTACTATTTAAGGAATTCTTTAGAACCTTGCTGTTCAAAAGGGTGGGCTTTGGGAACCTGAGCTTCACCAGAGTTCTTAGAAATGCACACTCTTTGGTCCTACTCCAGATTACTTGAGTGCAGATCGGCTTTTTTTTTTTTTTTTTAAAGAGACTTTATTTATTTGACAGATCATAAGTAGGCGGGGGGGGGGGGGGGAAGCAGGCTCCCTGCTGAGCAGAGAGCCAGATGCGAGGCTCAATCCCAGGACCCTGGGATCACAACCCGAGCTGAAAGGAAGAAGCTTTAACCCCCTGAGCCACCCAGGCACCCCGCAAATCGGCATTTTTAACAAGAACCCCAGATGATTCATATACAAATGAAAGCTTGGAAGGCATTGCCATAGTTAATCTGAAATCTGCCTTTTATGATGAACTTGAGATATCCTAGATTGGGTTTGTTAAGAATACATAAAATCAGAATTTCTCAATCTGAAACCGTGAAATGTCCTGTGTTATTTCCGTCTGCCCACTGGTAAAATCACAGTCACTGCTCCGACTTCTAGACCTTGAAATAAGTCAGTTTCTGGGCCCAGGCACCATTTCTGCGCCCTGGGCTGGACATTTGACCTACATCTCGTTGAATCTGCATAGGCACATCTGTGTGTAGGTGGTTTCCCAGAGCCAGTGCTGCCAAGATGGGAACCCAGACCTGGGACATCCGAGGCTGCCATCTTTTCCTCTGCCACTCAGCTGTGTGGTTATGCCTTGCATGTGGTAGGCCCTAGAACAATTTTGGAGCTGTGGGCTGGAAATGTTTGTCTGGGATACAGCAGGCCAGTCCTACTGGTGTGATTCTCTACTCTTTAGTCACCCCCCTCCCCCATTTAACCTTTGTTTGGACCCCTGCTGCTTCTGCTACTGTCTCCTTTGGAGCGTCTGGGGAACCCAGTCCTGTGGGCCTGGGCGTCTTCCCAGCCTGATGGACAAAGCTCCAGTCCTGGGAAGCCAGCGTGCTGGGGTTCGCTCTCTGGCTAGGTGTCAGAGGTGGGAAGCCAACAAGATGCCTTCTAGCTTGACACCCTGTTGTGTGCTTGCTTGGGTGGTGCCGGCTGCCTGGGGAAGGTGTTAATAGGTGAAAGGGAGTGTAAATTTATAAGGTGTGTTTTAAGGCTTCTTTTCACTTTAGACATCTCCTCTCCGGCTGCAGCCACCAGCAATCCTGGCTGCTCCACTTCCTTGAGCTTCTGAATGGCAGACAGATGCCCAGAAGCACAAGAGTCGAGCCCAGCTGAACCAGTGTGAGCCATCAGGCCTGCTTGAGGACCCTGCATGGTGACCAGGGAATTAATTTAAAAATACACAAGGGCATTCCTTCTTAGAGCACCTGCATTAGCATTGTGCCTTGTGGATGGAGAGTTCATTCGTACATGGAAAGAGAGCCGCCGTGCAAAAGAACTCCCAAGTCTTGGGTTCAAATCTTGAAGCCACTGTGAGACCCTGGGCAAGTTAATCAGCCTTTTTGGGTCTGAATTCCCCTAGAGAGCCGGAGGTGGGGGCTGTGTCTTGGGCCCTTTCAAGTGTGAACTGGGCTTACATCACTAAGGGCTGAGGGCTGCCTCTAAGGAGGCATACCCCCCCCCCCACCGCCTTATATCCGGGCTTCTCAAATGTAAATGTAAATGTATTTAGAATCCCCTGGGACCTTGGGGGAAAAAGTGGGAAAATTCTGATCCTGCAGGTCCAGGAGAGCCTGGATTCTGCATTTCCAACAGCTTCCTGCAAATGCAAATGGACAGCCTTTTGAGGAGGAAGCCTTGACTGGCTGCTAGGATTGTTCCAATTTGTAAGAGCGAGGAAACCAGGTCTCCTCTCGCACTTGTGAAATAATGTGCTCAAGGTCACTCTGCCGGCTCGGGCAGGGCTCAGGCTGCTTGAGCTGACCACCTCTCCCTCCGCCTTGCCCCTCTTCGGTTGGATGTCAAGGTGCTGTATCCACAGTCCCTGCCTTCACTGAAAAGAAAACGTGGTGACCAGGAGGTCTACAGCCAGAGTAAGAGAGGGGACATGGACGTTTTCTCTCAGCTTGTCACTTCCTTGTTTTGGGACCTGAGGCAAGTTGCCACCCCGTGTTCCTGTTGTAAGCCACCTGACCCATCTGGGTTTTAGAAATCCAGACAGGACTTTGATCTCCTCCAGCAATCAACAAACCCGGGTTATTGTTGAACCATCTTTCCAGCAGCATGAATGACGGAGACCAAAGGTGCAGTCCCAGGCAGGCTCGGCCCTGGTCAGGACGCTTACCCAAGACTCAGCAGAGGCCGTGCCTTGCCAGGGACTGAGGTCAGTGGCCCGAGGTTCACCCGCTGCCCTCCCCTTTGCACTCAACAAGCCTGTAATGTTGTGGGCGAACTCAGAAAGGGAAATAAATCGGAAGCCTGCTCACCGCTGGCAAGGGCCCAGAAAGGGCAGCTAGTTCAAGTCTAACCTTTTGCCCTTTGGAAAGTGGGTGGGGGATCCTCAGCATGGCTCTGTACCCTGTCCCCACAGCGGGCCCGAGGAGCTCCGCCTGCATGGACTTTTTCCCAATGGAAGGAGAGCTGTTTGGCGCGGGGGAGGGACTTGGTACTAGGTAGCCTTTCAAGCAGATTGGGAAGGAAAACGGGGTGAGGCCCGGTGAGGTGTCATGGTGTGAATCAGGAATGCCAGTCAGCACTTGGCAGCTCTGGATTCTGGGCCAGCCCCTGCCAGGCCTGCTCACTCTGGACAGGTCATTTTCTACCTTTATGGACTTAAAGGGCTGGGATAGGTGAGCTGCCAACTCTTCCTGGCATGGGGCTCTGAGCGGCTCAGTCATGGGCCTGCTGCTGAGGACGGGGCGTGTTTAGCTCAGGTCCGGTGGATCACCTAGCCTTAGAGTAGGATGTGGAAGTGGCACTGAGTTGGTCCCCTGTGGCTCCAGTTGGCGGGACGTGTTCTGATGAATGAAGGACTGAGTGGGTTTCCCCTGGTTTCGGAGAGAACTTTCCAAACACCCTCAGCTGTGCTCCTTCTGGCAGTGAAGGTGTGATAACTGGACTGGCCACTTTCAGAGGCCTTCCATGCTGGAAGCCAGCCACTGCCTCGTGAGTTGGTCAGTCCCCAACCAATACCACCCCATTGAGAAAGCGGTCTGTGCTGACCTTCTCTCTTGCTCAGGGGCCTTCAGGTTGGCAAAGCTCTTTGTAGACCTTGATTCCAGCCCCCTAACAACATGGAGGGGCAGGAATCCAAGGCCACAGAGTGAGCAGAGGGTGACTTGAGGTACTTTGAGGTAGAGGAAATTCTGGGTTGGGGACTTACCGTCTTGTGTCATTTATTCAACAAACGTTGAATATTGACTCTCATTGGTGAGGTGCCTGTGGGCTAGTCATGGGAGGTAGGGACATAAAGGGAGGTCCCTGTCTGTTGGGAGATATAAATAGCAAATGGACCAGTCTTTCCAGTGATAAGTGCTCAGTTAGAGGTGCACGTGTTGTTTTGGGCCCCCATCAAGGTGGGAACACTATGCCCTCCCCTGTGGGACCTGGCTCAGTGCCTTGACACAGTATTTGTATTTACCAAATATGTGCCAAGCATTATTTGAAGCTCTTAATGAAGATTAAGCAAGTTTATACTTACAAATGCCCTGAGACAACACTACTGCATCACCCTCTTTCTGAAGCAGAGGGTCCCAGAGCCTTTACGGGGGCTGGGTTCAAATGCAGGGACTCAGTCGAAGGACTCCTGGGTGGCTCAGGCCCGACTGGCCTCCTGAGCTCGTCTCAGCCACATCTGGCTGCCGCTGGCTTCCCATTGCTGTATCTGTGCTTCTGCTGGTCTACTGCATGGGGCCAGGAAAAAGCGGGACCCAGCCTGAGCCGGGCCCTGCCGTCACCCACTGTGGCCCAGCCCTTCCACTGCCATTGTGTTGAGGCCATCATCCATGAAATGGGAACAGTACTGCCTCCCTCCTGGGTGTGTTTTCTGTTTGGACCTGCTGTGTCTTCTCCCTTTGTATCCCTTTCCCCCGACTCGGGGGTCGGCCAACTGCTGCCCATGGGCTGTTTTTCATAACATCTGGGAAACCGCCACACCCGATTTTTCTTTTCTTTCTTTCTTTCTTTTCTTTTTTTTAAGATTTTATTTATTTATTTGACAGATCACAAGTAGTCAGAGAGGGGGAAGTAGGCTCCTCACTGAACTGAGAGCCCTATGGGGGGCTCCATCCCAGGACCCTGGGACCATGACCTCAGTGGAAAGCAGAGGCCCAACCCACTGAGCCACCCAGGCGTCCCCACCTGTTTGTTTCTGTATTGTCTTTGGCTGCCCTGGGCTGTAGGAACCCCAGTGAGCAGCTGTGGCAGAGAGCATGGTCCCAAAGCCTAAGCTAGTTCTTCTCTGGCTCCTTACAGGAGACATGTGCGACCCCCCCTGCCCCAGCCCAGCCCTCAGAACCCTGGAGGTGTGCACTGGTGTCGCCCTGTCCTGTTCCCGCACCCCTCCCCCCAACTCTCCTTGCCTCCTGGGGGCTCCTGGCTTTTGTTTGGGCCTGCCCACTCCTTCTCCCCCTGGCTGGTAGAAGGAACTTTCTGAAACCCACATCTGACCTTGTCCCACTTTAAATTCCTTGTATTTCACGTGTGGCCACCTTGTGGCAACCACTGCAAACCGCCGGCCCCCCCAACCGTGTCCTCCCCCTCCCCCACCTGTCATGTCCAGGCCTGTGGATTTTCCACTGAGCGCTGAGGGCTGTGGCACTCAACAGGCTTCCCTAGGGGAAGGTCCCTACTCCCCTCCCACCAGATGCTCCTTCCTTTCTGACCCATCACCCCACAGAGCCCTCACGTTTGGCACTGAGCACCCTCTCGGGGCCTTGACTTTCTTCTTTCCCAGTGCGTACGGGCCCTGACCCCTCCCTGGTTGTTGGCCCTTTGCGGGCTGGTTGGTGATGATCTGGGGCCGGTTCTCAGCAGAGTGGAGCAGCTCCCTCTACAGAGCACCCACAGAACCAAGCTAAACCCGCATTCCCTGACTGTTAGTAGGGAAATTTGATCCCAAGACACTGGCAAAACCGCTTGAAATCCTGCAGGATACCTTGGTCTTCAAGGTAATGATAATCCTGGTACCCCTCCCCCCAGCCTTTTAGGTCTTTTCTTTTCATGCTGGGGGCACCCCCAACCCGTTATTTAGTAAAACAACCTCACCACCGCCTCTTCCTCAGTTCGGCAATAAGGAACCTCCCCATTGGATATTTCTGTCCCCGTCCTGGGGGTGAGACAGGTTCAGGGAGTATAAATTGTACCCCTAACCCCACCCACCCCTGTCTGCCTCTCCCCTTCCCTGGGGAGAGGAGGGAACATGTATGGAGTTCTGAGTGCCTTCCAAAGTCCTGTGTGCTTTACATGCATCGTTTTGTTTCAATAATGCAGCATATAGCTATCCATCTTAGAGTTATGGAGGCAGTGGCTTGGAGAGGGGTAAAGGGAACTTGGCCGAAGGCCCAGCTGGGATCTAGAGCTAGGATTTGAACTCTGGTTTGTAAGTGGGTTTCTGTTAGAGCCGGGTGTGTGATAGTTGGCTCCTACAGAGGTGGTTAGAACAACCAACGGGAATCTGAGCCGGTTGATAGCCTGAAATCAGTCCTGATATCAGGGAATATTTAGACCCTGGGAATCAGTCACCTCTGCCAGTGGGGGGTGATTCTTCTTTTTTTCCACCCCCTCTAGAGAGCTGGTTTACCAGCATATCATTTGGTTCCATTCTCCCCTTGGGGGGCTGTGCACAATGTCACCATCAGGGGAAGAGTATTGAAAACCAGAGTTTTTTTGTGTGTTTGTTTTGTTTTGTTTTTATAGAAGAATCCGCTACTTCACATAATGTTGTAAATGTCCCCAAAGTTCACCACCACTCACTTTCCACCTCAGAAAAAGGTCAGACCCCCCTTATATTTCAGCCTATGTACAATTTAAAAACCAGGCTTTTCACAGGCACTGTGGAGCTCGAACAGACCGTTTCGTATTACGTGTAGGAATCACAAAAGTATTAGCTGTTATTCTCTTTCACAAACTATGTGATGCTGTATTTTTATTTTTGTTTGGTTTTTAAAAGCCTCCAAAAACATATAATCAATCAGAGTTCCCTGGGTTTCTTTTCCCCCTTTTTGTTTGTGTTGTTAGCATTTTGGATAATTGCACACTAGTTTATATTTAACAGGGTTATCATTAATGTGGCTTGAAGTTCATTGCTGCACATTTAGTTATGAAGACTAAAAAGCTTGCAAGGCGGCACATGCAAATGTCAGAAGTTTAGGAGTTGGAATCTTGTGATAATATGTGTGTGCGTGAGAGGGTCTGGTTCTGTGCTTGATTTAAAGGCCAGGGCGTTCACATACCTACGTTCAACCCCACGATAGATGACCAACCATTCAAGAAGAGAGTAGTAAAATACTGATAATGCCGGAGATGCCTAGCACAGGGAGTTTTATTTTAAAGCACTTTACTCGTTAACCCAGTGATTTGTAAAACCAACGCTTATAACCCACTATCTGCTTTGATGGTCTTAGGAAGAGCGTGGGGGAACGTCAGGGACCGGAAGACAGTTTTGCTGGAGGACAGACATTGGCATGTTAGGGGACAGATGGTTGATGTGGTGTTGAAAGGTGGTTCTCCTTAAGTACTGCATTTAATGAGTTGAATAAAGTTTGCTTTTGGAGGGGGAACAGTGAAGGAAGAAGATGAAGGTCCAGGGTCATGTGTGGGGGAGTCATTGAGGGACTCGATTTACCCATCACCAAACAAAACATCTGATGACAGAAGTTCTTTCTGCTGCTTTCGGGCTCTGCGGTTTATAGAACGTTTTCGTATAGATTATTTCATCAGGTCGTCTCAAAAAAGGCAGTGCATTCGCCATTTTATTGACTAGGAAGCTCAGACTAAGAGGAACGAAGAGGTCCGTGGACGTGAACTGTGGGTGTGACAGACCCGGAATTTTGTCTTCAGTATGTTGAAGTACAAAGAAATATTGTGCCATAGTTTTTGGCCGGCCAGCGCCTCTCAGCAGGCAGGATGCTGATTTCCACGTGATAAGCTCTGGGGCAGGCCCAAGAAGGCTGGTTGTGGAAAATTTCCCCAGTAACCTCTTGCCTCCCCAGTCAGAGTTCCTGCGTCCCCGCCCCTGGCGGTAGGGCCTCCTCCTCAGCTAATTGGGTGAACAGATTCAAGACTGGAAAGACCAGCTTTGGAGTCAGAAGGCTCTGCTACATAGGGCGCTTTCAGGCGCCTCATTTAACCCCTTTGAACCTCAACATCCTCATCTGTAGAATGGGGGGATAATAATGTCTGCCTTTTTAGAGTGTTGCCAGGCCTGACGTAAGAATGAAGCATGAAGCACCTCGCAGAGGTTTGGCCCTCCTTGGTAGCTGATCCGTCTCATAATAGCCGTGAAGTCCAAGTTGCCTGCGCTTTACGCAATCTGTTGAGAAACTTGATGGGGTCCGCTAAGATCATCTGGCGCGGAGTGGTGGAGCTTATGCTATGGTACACCGAACAGAAGATTTGCTGCATTGTTTTCATTTAATAACTAGTAGTAAAGTAAAATCAGAGCGGTGAAGGGAAACAATGCGCCTGCCTTTTGGCCCCGACTTTCGCCTCTATTTGCACTGGAGACTTGACAATTTCCATTGCCAAAATAAAGGTCTCAGGGACGGGGAAGCAAGGAGGGCTGAATTCACATGTTCAGCATTGTACACTTGGCTCTGCAGGGTGGTGAGGTGGAGGGCAACAGCTGGTCTGGCCCACACACAGGCACGTGGAAGACGCTGCCCCAGGGCGCACGTGGGACTGCTGCCTCCAAAGACAATTCTAGAAGACGTACCTTTGCTCGCTCCCTTTGCAGAAGCCACAACCCTCCTTCCAGGGTTTGTGGGTGTTGCCTGCCGGCCTCCTTTTCTAAGCAGGATATCCCCCTCGAGGGTGAGGGACCTTGGGGCACACCTCGGGCCCCTGTGGTCATGACCATGAATTCCGTTGTATGCTCCTCTGGTGTCTTGGCCTCCCCCTCTTCCCATCACTGTTCAAAGGTCCCTTTGCATGTGGCCCTCACCTCCTGTCTTTGAACAGAGTTAGAGCTGGGGCTTTCTCCAGGGCTCCCAGCGTGGCTTGGCTTTGGGCTGGCGGCGGCGCATGCCTCTCCGTGTGCCGGATTGTTCACACGCCTTCGTGTGAACAGTCAAGTGGCTTCTTTGTTCACAGATGTGTGGGGCCAGCGCCTGCCTTCCAGGAGAGAAGTAGAGCCCAAGGTAGCTGGGCTCCTGGGTAGCAAGAGAGGTCAGGTCCACTGTTGCTGCCGTGGGCGCGGGCAGGTGATGGCTCGGTTCACTGGGTGCTGAACTGTTGATGGGAGCTTCATTTCAGAGCAAGGACAGAGGCTTCTGAGTAGGGCAAGTCTGACCTCTGGAGGCAGGTCAGATGGAGGAGGAGGACCCTAGGAGGACCTGCCTTGTGGTTTTCATCCTTTGGCATCCTCGTTGTCCCTTGAGAAAGACGAACGTGTGCGTGTCCAAAATGTTCACTTTGAGGGAGTTCCTCTACGTTTATACATGCAGAATTTTTGGAAGAGTGTCCGGAGGTTTGTGGAGGCTGGAAGTCTTCTCCCCAAGGTGGGGATATGGGTGACAAAGCTGGTGTAGGGGTCCCAGAGGGAGGTGGGGGCCTGAATGCAGAGGCAACCCTGGGGCCTCTGACGGTCCCAGACACGTGATGCTAGCTTGACATGGTGGCCTGGATTGAGGGCATGCCCCTCAGGGGAAGCATTACCTGTAATCTCTGAAGTCCCTTGGGTCACCCACCTCTGCAGCCCTCGAGGTATGTCCCCTGACATTCAGGTCCACATGGGGCCCCAGAATGGTGATCTTATTTGGAAATAGGGCCTTTGCCGCTGTAGTCACGTCAGAACTACTGGAGTAGGGTGGGCCCTGAAGCCAGGGGCTGGTGTCTTCAGAAGAAGGCCGTGTCAACACAGCCAAGAGACCGAGAGGAGAACACCAGGAAAGATGGAAACGGAGACTGAGCAGTGTATCTGTGAGCCAAGGCATTGCCAGCAAGCACCAGAAGCGGAAAGACGCAGGGAAGGATGCGCCCCTAGAGCCTGCAGACGCCCAGATTTCGAACATCTAGCTGGTCTCCCGAACTGTGAGAGAATCAAGTTCTGATTTTTGAAGCTGCCCAGCTTGCATTAAGGTGTTATGGCGGCCCCAGGAAACACAGGCCTGGTGGTGTCGCGGTGTTAGACTTGGATCCGGTTCTCCACCCGCTGTGGACCAGCCTTTCTCTCCCTGGCCAGTGGGAAAGGACAGAAATCCCAATGCACAGCCTGAAGGCGTGTCTGTAGGTGGCCTGGGCTCTGTGGAATTTGGAGTTGGGGGGGCGGGACCTAAACTCTTGTGGTGAACAATTCTGTTTTTGTCCAGTTCTTTGTCACAGCGGTAGACCAGTCGTTCTCATGAATGTGGTCCCTGACCTGGAACACAGGCATCACCTAGAAACTCATTAGAAATATGCAGTTTTCCAGGCCACGCCCAACCAGTGTGAATCAGGAATTCTGGAGGCTGGGACTAGCCATTTGTCCCCGAAGGCCCTTGAGGTGCCTCTGGGGTCCACGCAAGTTTGGGAACAGTGTTGTCACTGCGGACAAAGCCTGTTGTGTCTCCGGCTTTATTGCACCTCCGGGGAGATGTAAACAGTGTCTGGTGTTATGTGACGTATTTTCATTTTGCTTCAACACATTAATCCAAGTGCGAATCAGTGGAAGTTCTCTCCTGATGTGGGGCTCTGCTGAGGGCCTGGGTGATTCAGGTATGAGGCTGCTTGTGACTGTTTAGGCTTATCCTTTTCTGCATACCCCCCCCCCCCCCCATCTATCCTGTGAGCTAGACATGCCTCTGAGGGCTCCCTCCCGCATCAGTCTTCCCTGCCTCCCTCAGCATTTCACAGTTCCCTCTATTTGCAGATCTTAGCTGTTTGCTCGAATATTCCAACAGGCGTGTTGGGAGCGTTCTGTCACATGCCAGGGACTGGGGTGACCTATCTGTAGGATCATAAGTAACTTTTTTGAGTGAAGATGCATTCATTTTCCTTTTCCCTCCGACATGGAGAAGGCTATTTCTGCTTGGAGACTATCTCAAGTTACATGCTCGTTCCCAAGTTCTTTGGCCTAAAAATTCTAATAATTACTTTTTTTTTTTTTTAAGATTTTATTTATTTATTTGACAGAGAGAAATCACAAGTAGATGGAGAGGTAGGCAGAGAGAGAGAGAGAGAGAGAGAGGAAAGCAGGCTCCCTGCCAAGCAGAGAGCCCGATGCGGGACTCAATCCCAGGACCCTGAGATCATGACCTGAGCCGAAGGCAGCGGCTTAACCCACTGAGCCACCCAGGCGCCCTAATAATTACTTTTTAAGGTAAATGTTGAGCATATTAATTCCAAAAAAGAAAAAATACCGTACCTCAGATTTTATTCATTTAATTTTAGTTAAAGACCTATCGTTTCTTTTTATTAAAGAAAAAATATCCTTGAGAGAGATCGTAAGACTTTCCAAGCAATTTCTGGTTCAGCTTGCGCACATTTACAGTTTGTTACCAGGTGCTGAGGTCCCAGTGATCTGGAATGTGGAGGGTGAGGATATGTTCTCCAGGAGAAAAGGAGACGCCAGTCACAAATCTGCAAGATTGGTCGTCTGCAGTAGCTAAACAGGGACACAGGGTAGGGGTGACATCATACTTGTCCACGACTCAGAGTAAGGCCGTGATGCTGTGTCAGTATTTTAGCGCCGTTGTGTCTTTTTCTTGTTTTATTGGTGGTTTTTCATCCTAAGGCATGATTATGGAACACTGACATCCTGAGCTCTGGAGCCATATGGAAATCGCTTCACATCCCAGATCTGCCATTTCCTGGGTGTGACCTTGGGCAGATTCTGTAATCCCCGTGGAGCTCAGCACTCCTCTATAAAGAGGACGGAAACAGCCTGTAATAATCAGACACCTCATGGCATGACTGCCAAGATTAAATCCAGTGATTTCTGTAGAGCTCTTAGCACAGTGCCTGGCATTTATAGTTAGATCTTGGTAAATACCCAATGTGATCCTTGCATCCCTTATACTCTGCTGGTACTCTGCATGTCTTAGAGGGGCTGACATCACCCTGTAAATGAGGGAACTGAAGTCTAGGGAGCTTGCTTTTCCCGCCAAGTCACGTAGAGTTTGGGATCCTCTCTCACCCGTAAGACCATACTTCTGCAACAATGCTTTATTGCCTTTGACACGTGCATTGTTTCAACCCAACAAGTTTTGTGGCCCTTGCTGAGTGAAAGGCGTTTTGCCTGAGGATCCGGTGATGGTTCTTGGCATGTGCACTGTTCGACGCTTTCACTGTCTAAGATGATACACTGATGTTCCTGTCCTTTACCGATTCAGCCTTTTTGCCTCTGGATGTGTCAGTGCAGCTGTGTGTGAATAGAGTGACCACACCAGACTTTTTTTTTTTTCTTTTAAAGATTTTATTCATTTATTCGACAGAGAGAGATCACAAGCAGGCAGAGCAGCAGGCAGAGAGAGAGAAGGGAAAGCAGGCTCCCTGCTGCACAGAGAGCTCCATGCGGGGCTCGATCCCAGGACCCTGGCTGGCATCATGACCTGAGCCGAAGGCAGAGGCTTTAACCCACCCACCCAGGTGCCCCCACACCAGACTTTTTTATTCTGCCCTGTTTGCTCCAAAGGCAAGTGAATAATTGAGGCCAGGCAGATTGGAAGAGACGGGAATGATATATTTCAATCTGGTCACCCAATCTAGATATATACCCTCCCTGCAAGCTGCATTTCACATAGCTGGAAAGAATTTAGCCTGTAGAGCTTATTAAGAGGTGTGACATTCGTAATGTGTGACTCTAGTTCTTTCGGAGCCAGGAAAATAAAAGTCAAGACTGGAATATAAGGAAATGGATAAGATACGTGCAGGCTGGTGAAATCTGGGTAAAAAAAAAAAAAAAAAAAAGAAAGAAAGAAAAAGAATATTTACACGGGAGTTCAGCTTTGATTTTATATTGTCACAAATTGTTACCAGATGCCTGCGTTTCAGACAGACTCGCGAGCTGATCCGAGAGTGTGAGTTGGAAAACAAATCACTTTGCCATTTGGAATGCTGATTGATATTTTAGAAGTTTCTTTTTGTTTTCAAAGGGAAAATAATGCATATTCCAGGCCTAGCAAACAGAACTTTTATAAATGGCAATTAACAGAAGATGCCCAAGGGAGGAAGTCTCCAGTTTCTTTTTATAACCCTGGCAAAAGTAATTGAGGTGACATTTTATTAACATTGGCATCTCCCACTCGCGCTGGGAGCTAGCTCAGCCTTGTCTAACCGTGTCCAGAGTAGTAGTTTTGTTTCCATTCTCTTCAACCTCAGGTCAGAGGAGAGGGCACAAGAGCACTTCTGTCTGGGGCGGCTGGCCTCATGTGGTCTCCATGTGGCAGGACCCCAGGCTCATGGGGTGGCTTGTACATTTTCCCCTATGGTTTTAAAAAAAAAAAAAAGGTAGCTTTTAGTTTTGGGTCTTAAGTTTGGACTCAGCAGTGTTCCCTTCTCCTCCAGGCTGTTTTTCTTGCTGGTATTTGAATGACTCATAAAATGAAATCTTGAAAGGCTGGACACCTCTGCCATGTTCCCTGAGTGCTTTCTAAAAGGCACTGCTGTTGGGGCATGTGGGTGGCTCAGTCGGTTAAGCATCTGCCTTCAGCTCAAATCATGATCTCCAGGTCCTAGGATCTAGACCCACATAGAGCTCCCTGTTCAGCGGGGAGCCGGCTTCTCCCTCTCCCTCTGCCGCTTCCCCTGCTTCTGCTCTGTCTCTCTCAAATGAATAAATAAAATCTTTAGTCTATGTGCTGCTGAAGCAAGCACTAAATAAAATCTTCAAAAAAAAAAGAGAAAAAAGGTGCTGCTGTGTAAGAGGATATGCTGATTTTCCCATTTCGAGTTGTTGGAGAGTTGCCGGGATGATTGGGAGAGCGGAGTCTGTATTCTGGCTCCACACCTTGGAGGCTGTCAGACTCTGGTGAGAATCACTCTCTGAGGCTGAGTCTGGAAAAGAGAAATAGCAGACCCCGGGTGGTTGGAGGATTGCAGGACTGGAGTGGAGTGAGGTCACCCCATGGCCTCCAGATGAGCCTTGGTATTTCCTACAGGGGCCAAGCTGTATAGACTTTCAGATGGACTAGCTGGGACCTTGCAGAGGCCCAGAGAGGGGAGGCTGCCGTGCACTCCTGTATGGTGCAGTGAAAGGATGGGAGCCCTTGCCCTTGCACACTGGGGCTGATGCTGGACAAAGGCTTCTCAGCTATGGACGTAGACCTAGAGGGGGCCAAGACTGGGTGATCCCAGTACTTTTACACTTCTCTTTAGAGCCCAGCATTCTGACTTTGTCCTCCTATGTTAGCTGCCTCTACTCTATGGGGATTAATTTTTAATATCACATTTTTGGCTTATATGGCTGACCCTTGAACAATGTAGGGGTTAAGGGCATTGACTCCCCCACATAGTCAAAAATCTGCATATAATATTAATTAATATAATCAGTACTAGTTATAGTACTAAATATAGTATCCTAAATAATACTATTTGAAGTACTATTACTCCCTAAAAAACTACTAATAGCCTGCTGCTGACCAGAAGCCTTACTGATAGCGTAGTCAATTAACACACATTTTGTATATGTATTATACACCAAATTCTTACAATAAAGTAAGCAAGGGGAAAGAAAATGTTATTAAGAAAATCGTAAGGAAGAGAAAGTAAGTTCATAGCACGGTACTGTTAAAAAAAAAAAATCATGTATAAATAGATGACCCCCCCCCCCCCCGAAAGTTCCAACCTGTGTTGTACAAGGGTGGTGCAGTAGTCCTGTCCCGGGAAGTCGTCAGATCTGGGTGAACGCTGAGTTAGCTGCAGACGCTGACCGCTCAACCGTCACTTGGAAGGGAGGGACAGAGGTGGACTCCTGTGAGTCTCAGGTCACATTTCCATCAATCAGTCAGTATATCACCTTGTTTTCTGTGTGTTTCTGTGTGAAGATACCTTACTTGGTACTAAGTCATTAACACTGAACTCAGAGCTCACACTGAACGAAGCTTCTCTCTCTCATACACGTGTTTCTCCCTTGGGCACCTTGCAGCCGTCTTGCACTTAACACTGAATAGTGCTTCAGTTCTTTGCGGGGCGAGGGGGGAGCGTTTTAAACAGCAGAATCACCAACAAAAATGCAAAAAATGTGGTGCTGAAAGTACTTGGAAATATACTTGTTTATAGTATGAGAGTGGAGACAGGAAGGCAGAGCCTTGCCTTGTCACCTCAGCTCTTTAAAATTTTCCCTGCTCTGCCTCTGCACATGGCCACGAATGATTGCAAAAGCACAGGAAGTATTGATTTTGGGGGGTTACACGTAAATTTTAGCAAGTAAGTGAATTCACAGCTCCAGAATCTGCAAGTAAGGAGAATCGACTATCCTTTTTGCAGGTGTTTATTATAGTGCGTGCTGGATGCTGGATGCTGGATGCTTCCTAAGATGGGGATGTCTTAGAAGGGGTGTTTTTTTCTGTTTTACAAAGGCCTTCCCTGTGTGTTCTTATATTTATTCCCGATAACACCCTTGATAGGGGAAGAGCTGGCTTTACTGTCTTCCCTTTACCGGCAAGGAAACCAAGAACCTGAGAGCTGATGTTACTCAGGGTCCCAGCATCCCAACCGAATCTGAGTTTCTGGCTCTGACACCATTTTCTTCCCACTGTGCTGTGCAGGCAGGCATAGGTGCAAGACAAGATGAGTGCTTCAGCCAGTAGAGTTGGAATGCTGGCATCATATATATATATTTTTAAAGATTTTATTTATTTGAGGTAGAGAAAGTACATGAGCAGAGGGGAGGGGAGAGGGAGAAACAGACTCTCCGCTGAGCAGGGAGCCCGATGTGGAGCTCCATCCCCAAACCCCAAGATCATGACCTGAGCCAAAGGCAGACACTTAACTGACTGAGCTACCCAGGGGTCCCTGCTGACATCATATTCTAATACTGCTTAAAAAGTTACCTTCCTGGGACGGCTGGTTGGCTCAGTCGTTATCCTGGGATTGAGCCTCACCTCGGGCTGCTTGCTCAGTGGGAAGCCTGCTTCTCCCTCTCTCACTCCCCCTGCTTCCCTGTGTTCCCTCTCTCGCTGTGCCTCTCTCTGATGAATGAATACATAAATAAAATCTTCTTTAAAAAAAAGTTACCTTCCTGGGATTCCTGGGTGGCTCAGTCGGTTAAACTTCTGCCTTTGGCTCAGGTCATGATATCAGAGTTGTGGGATCGAGTCCCACGTCGGGCTCCTTGCTCATCGGGGACCCTGCTTCTCCCTCTGCCTGCTCTCTCTTTCTGACAAATAAATAAAATTTAAAAAAATTAAAAAATTACCTCTGTAATGATTTCTCTATGAATGGTCTCATTAGATAAAGGTGGCATAGCATTGTGACTAGGAGCATAAATTATGAGGCCAGACTCTACTTGAATCCTGGCTTTGCTACTCACTACCTATGGGACTTGGGGTACTTTATAAGTCAAGTAAAATCTTTTTGATTCTTAGTTTCCTCATTTGTAAAATAAAGGTAGTATTAACACCTGCTGTGTGGGGTTAATGTGAAAATTATGTGAATTAATTCATATTTAGTGCTTCGATCTGTGCCCAGCACACTATAACTCTGTGTGTTAGCCGTGATTTTCGGCTGGCAGGATAAGTACTCAGGAAATCCGTGTCGAGTCAGTCCACGATGACTCTGAAAATTAGGCAAATGGTAACGTATGGCTGTAATTTTGCACGGTCCAGAGCCAAGAGGAGATTTTGCAATTTTCCAGTCCTTTTGATCCATTGGGGCAACACAGTTCAGACCTGGAAAATCTATTTAGAGCTTTATTTATCCAGTTTGACTGTCAGCAAATCAAACAGACTTTGTCAAGTCTGTGTCATTTTTGGTGAGTGGACAGCTAATCAGATGAGCAAATATTAGTTGGTACCTCCTGGGTGCCAGGGAGCCTGCTGGGTTTAATTGTTCCTGCCCGGGAACATTCAAGTGAGAGAAGAGTAGGTGATGTCACGAGGCTGAGAACTATTAAGGGGTATAAAGAGTACGTTTCCATGTCACTCTACAATCTCCATCTTATAGCTACCCAAGTGAACTTAAAGCTGCCAGAGTTTTTCTCTCCTCCTTCTGCTTCTCAGCGTTTGGTAGAGATGTTAGTAAAAAGCAGTTGTGTGCTCCACCCAGGTGAAGACACACCGTGGGGAGAGTCCCCACACGGAAGCTATCCCCAGACCCATGAGACCCACATCTTTCTAAATGGCCGCCAGGCCCTTTCCTTGGTAATACCTTTTGGGTCACCTGCAGAAGATGATTGTAAAGGATGTAGCATTATTTCCACATCTGTACAACTACGATATGGTAGTCATTTGGAAAAATTGATTCTTTTTCTTTTCTCTGGAAACCCCAATTTGGTTACTTTCTGCATTTCTCTCCCCCATCCCTACTCCCTGCCCATGGACCCAGGTCTCACAAAATTCATCTTTTCTGGAAGATGCTTCCATCAGGAGCAATGGCATAGGGCCAATAGACTATGGGAGTGGTGCAGGAGATTTCTGTTTGCTCTCCGGAAATAGGGTTTGGAACTTTGCAGCCCTGGAGGGTGGTGGTGGGGATGGGGGGTGGCGCTTTCTGTTACATGCTTACAAAAAATTGCAGACCATTTCCTGCTACTATCTAATTGTAAGCTTTGCTTTGCTTCTCCTGCTTGCATTCACGATACAAGTTCATATTATAGAGTTCTTTTGCTTGAAAACCCCTATTAAGAGAAAAGGTACCTTTCCTATAAGGAAGTGTTTTATGATGCATTTTAGGTAGACCTTTTACTCTAGAATAGTTCTTCCACTGTACGCATTTTTTTTTTTTTTTAATCAGTGAACAAGTGATTCTTTCTTCAAAGTCTGTGTTTACTCAGCCTGAGGCGACGGCGTGAGATAACACTGCTAAATAGATTCCAGTCAGATGATCCTGGGTGTGTGAGTTTATAAAAGACATCTGTTTAAGTTCAAAAATAAATAATTAAAACACAGGCAGAGACAAAAGGTCGTTGCTCCTAGCGAGATTAAAATTAGTCAGCTGTGTTACAGGGGTTCTTTATATTTGTCTCCAAATAATTTGATTTTTTTTTTTCATTTTGTTGAAAGATCTGGGTAGAGAAAATGATAAAGGTTTTAACTTATTTTTTTAAACTCCTTGTCAAGTTAAAATATTCTCACGTGGCAGGTAGTACTCTTTGCTATCTCTGGAGAATTGTAAGTCTTACCTGTAACGGAATTCTTATCACTTTAGGAAATGGCCTGAAATAAGAGAAGATCTCCCAAGCGATTCTCCCAATTCAAAAAGATGTGTTGATTTTTTAAATAGGTGTTTTGGTGATGGAGTACTAGAGTGTTGAATGAGACATAGGAAAAGACACCAGCAAAGTCGTCTTTTGGTTTTCTTTTTTCAGTTTTCCTTCCTTCCCCCTGTGCTGCACCAGGGGCACTGGGGATGTCACACTGCCATGCACTGTCCTGAGTGCCTCAGTGGTGGCCGGTCTGTCCAGCCTATCTGTCCAGCCCACCCTTCCTGTAGGTACCCCTGCTCATCTGCTGTCTGCAGTCAGCGGAGGGCCCGGGATTGAGGGAGGTGCTCCCGGGCATTTCCCCCAGATGGTCCCCAGACATGCTTTGCAGGGGCCCTGTGCCCTATGGGGTCTTCATCCTAACACTTGTCAGTGAAGACCCCTCTTCTTCTTCTTTTTTTTTAAGGTTTTATTTATTTATTTGACACAGAGAGAGAGATCACAAGTAGGCAGAGAGGCAGGCAGAGAGAGAGAGGAGGAAGCAGGCTCCCTGCTGAGCGGAGAGCCCAATGCCGGGCTCTATCCCAGGACCCTGAGATCAGGACCTGAGCAGAAGGCAGAGGCTTATTAACCCGCTGAGCCACCTAGGTGCCCCTTCTTGTTTTTTTTTTTTTTTTTTTTTTTTTTTTTTAAGATTTTATTTTTAAGTAATCTCTATACTGGCTGGAACCCCCAGCCCTGAGATCGAGAGTCGCGAGGCTCTGCTCACTGAGTCCCCAGCCATCCCCGTGAGGTGCCCTTCTAAACACCAACTGGCCTGTGGACTGTGATAAAAATTTTGCTTTGAAAAACAGGAAAACAACAACCCAAAGCAAACTCTTACTTCATCTGCTACATTCTGCCTTTGCACTTTCTGATCGAACGCTTCCTCGATGCTTTTTGGGAATCTGTGTGGCAGAAAAGTTGTATCTGCATCGTCTGAGTGTTCAGAATGAGTGACAGAACGTGAGTCATGTCACCTGTCATCCTGTTGCTGCTAACATGCTGGTGTGACTCCTGGGGCGGGGTTCCCTCCGTCTTCTACTCTCCCTGCCCTGTTTGTCGGGTCTGAGCTCTGTGACAGGGACCAGAGTAGCCATAGGCTGCAGACGCAGACTCTGCTCTCACAGGGTTTGAGGACGTGTGCCAGAAAGGTGCCTGCACACGTGTGGCATCATGCTTTCCATGTTTTTGAATTGCTTTTTTCTTTTTCATTTAGGGTGAAAAAAGAACCACATTTGTAAAGTATCAGGAAGACTCTTAAAAAAATAATTGTGATAAATCCTTTGCGAGCCAATTTTTATAATCTAGATAATCACCTCTAATGATTGCTGGGTGTGTTCCGTTCTTTTTAAGCAAGATGTTTTTAGCTCAGAGAGCCAGCTGCTTAATGTCCTGCTGTGCTTCCAAACACTTAGGCAGCATAAGGGAGGCATATACCTGACATTTGTTTTCTTTAGGCTCATTTTTTCAGGAAATGCCTATTGAGTAAACATTTGCGGGGGGCTGGGCATAGGGAGTTGAACAAAACGTTGTTGGTTCTCACCCTCAGGGAACTTAGAGTTCTGAACAGGATGCAATTAAGAGAAATAAGTAAGTACACACAAATATGGGTATAAGATGTGATGTGTGCCCGAGAAGAATATGTGGGCCATGGACGAGATCAGTGGAGGAGGGAGAACAGCTTCCATCGGGTAGAGTCAAGGAGGGCTTCCTGAAGGAGGTGTCTTCAAGAGCTGGTAGAGAAGTCACCAGTAGGTGGAGTGAAGGAGAGAAAGTTAAGGACAGCAGAGGGGAACACTGACGTGTTCCAAGGCTGTGTGGCTAGGAAGATCCCATTTGGGGGAAGAAGTGAAATGATGCCAGTGTAGCTGAGAATTATGGGGTCAGAGGGGGAGAGATGGGCTAGACTTTTTGTGCCTTGTGCGTTTCCTTAACGAGTTTGTGGTTTCTTCTTAGTGCAGTGGGAGAAACTCAGTGGGTTTGAAGCCCAGAGCATCCAGGTCCAGTTAGTTCACATTGGCTACCCAGGAGATGGGAGATGAGCCATGGTCAAGCTGGGGAACCCGGGTTCAAGGTTTTTTTCAGAAATATACTGGGCGGTACTTATTGCTGCTTAATGTAGATGTATTGTGGAGGGGAGTTAAAGATGAGTCCTGGGTTTGTGACTTGGCTTCTTGGTACCAGAAACTGAGGCGGGGCAGCTCAGGGGGGACTGGTTTAATAGGAGAAGACGAAGAAGTCGAGTTTGGTGCCTGAAGTCCAAGCCGCCTGTGAGAATGCCATGTGCAGATTTAAGGAAGGCAGACGGGCACACAGGGGCCTGGAGCTCCATAGGGAGGCGGGTTGGTTGTGAAACAGAGACCGGCATCATCCAGCTAGTATTCAAGGTGAGAGGAGAGGGTGGTGGGGGGGTGGATTCACTGGAGCCAGCCTGGAAAGATGACAGTGCGATTAACAGGTTATCAAGTCTGGGTTCTTATCTGGTATGTCATGCTGCCCTTGGGGCTCTGCAGCCAAAGGGGGTGGGGGTGTCATTCACTGTACTGCTTTGGAGGAGCCATGATTGTAAGCAAGTGAAATTGTTTCAGAAACTGTCCTCTGGGGCAGACTCTCCATGGAAGGGTCTATGGGCTCTTTCAGCTCTGTTTGGATATGAAGATGAATTCGGATAGGAACGCTTCATTTCACCTTGCAAGTTAGGGTGAGGCTGTCTCCCTTTAGCCCGTGACTGTGGTGTTGTTGGCCAGCACTCCCCTCCCCCAAGATCGACGCAGGTCAGTGTTATCATCACGATGGCCTGAGGCTGAGTGTGCAGCCTGGTCTCTTGCGGCCCCCACAGCAGCCAGCAGCTCAGGCCAGTGCATGGGCCACGTGTGGGCTCTGTGTTTTCTGGTGTATCTCTTTAAGGATCTATCCCTGAGTGGAGCGGGAATGAGATTCTTTGCCTGCGTTAGGTTGAACGACAGGCCAGCCTCTGCTGCAAGACAGGTGTGATGTCGGAAGGACATGGGTTTCTGTGCATCAGAAATTGCTCCCTGCATCCGTAAACCAAACTGAACAGAGAATGTAAACCCATTTGATGTTACATAACATCGGATTTGCCATCTTAGCCATTTGTAAGGATACAGTTCAGTGATACTAAGTGCATACACATTGTTTTAATCACCAGACCTCTTCATTGTTTTTTTTTTTTTTAAATATTTATTCATTTGAGAGAGAGAGAGAGCACAAGCAGGGGGAGAGGCAGAGGGAGAGGGAGAAGCCGACTCCTGCTGAGCAGGGAGTCCAATGCAGGACTTGATCCCAGGACCCTGAGACCATGACCTGAGCCGAAGGCAGGCACTTAACCATCTGAGCCACCCAGGTATCCAGAACCCTTCATCTTATGAGACTCTAACTCTGTACCTATTAAATAACTCCCTGTTGCCCTCCTCCCCCACCCTGAAAAACCACGGTTCCGCTTTCTGTCTCTGAACTCGCTTGTTATAGGTGTCCCATATAAGTGGAATCGTACAGTATTTGTCTTTTTCTTTTTCTTTTCTTTCTTAATTTCTTTTTTTTTTTTTTTAGCCATAGAGTAAGAGCAGTGGAGAGGGAGAGGGAGAGGGAAAGAGAGACTCTCAAGCAGGGGCTTGATCTCATGACCCTGAGGTAATGACGTGAGCCGAAATCAACAGTCGGATGCTTACCTACCTGGCTTATTTCATTTAGCACAAAGCCCATCCTTGTTGTGCATGTGTTAGAATCTCCTTCCTTTTAAAGGCTAAATCATACTCCATTGTGTGTATTTTCCACGTTTTGCTTAACCATTCATACGTCCGCGGACATTCCGGTTGCTTCTACTTTTTGGCTGTTGTGAATACTGCTACGAATGTGGGTATAAATCACACTCAAGATTTTGCTCTCTTTTCCCCCCGCCCATCTAGAAACCATCTCTCATGAGGGGTGATTTACAAAGGGAAGGGGAAGGTTGCTTTGAATGCAATGATTCCTCATCAGGCTTGGTGCCTGAAAGTTCACATTTCAAGGGAAATGGCTGATTTCCTGTCTACTGGAAAGAAGCAATTCTAGGGATTTTTTTTTTTTTTCATGTATGTTCAAGCAACTGGCTAGGACATTAATCCAAACGGGCTGTCTTATCAATAACCTTTTATTTCTTCCCCTTCCCCCTATTTTTTTCAGTAATGGTGCCAATCGATTCTTTCAGACTACCCAGAATACCATAACGGTCCATATTTCTGTCTCTTTAAATAACATGGATGCATCCCTTTCCCAAACTACATATTTTCTCTATTTCTGGTAAGAAAACAGAATCCCTATGTGAGACATTTAGAAGAAGCAGAAATTCAAATCCCCTGTAAACCTACCACCCAGAGAGGACCAGGTAACATTTTGGCATAGGACCCATGCGCACACGGACCGGTGGTTGTCTGTTAACAGTGTATGTGTATATTCTCTCTTTTTAAGTCCTGGAGTGCAAACTGCACATACTGTTCTGTAAGTGTCCTTTTATCACTAAGACATTGTGAACACCCTCCCTTGTTGTGAAATCATACCCTGTGTGTGACTCCTGCTGCCTGGGTTTCATTCCGTTGTCAGAAACGTGGCGCGTTCTGTCCCTCGTGCCTCCTGTAGGGTCAGGTGTCCCAAGGGTTCTGTGATGAGTGTGAGTTCTCTGCTGCAGATCTTAATGGAGGAGGAAGGGTAGCAATTCCCCTCATTTTACAGTAGAAAAAACTAGGAGAAGGTAGCTCCAAACAACTTAACGGGGCGGGGAGAAGCTGGAAATAGAAGCCAGAGTGCTCGTTCACTGCCTGTTGCTCGAGTCACTCTATAAAACGAATCTCAAGATCTTTATCAGCGGAAATGATTTTCCCCTAATCTCCTGGGAGTACGCTTTTAATATTTGTATGTTTGCTTAATGGTAATTTCAATGCCACGTCTTTTTTTTTTTTTTTTCCCTCCCCACTTAAGAAAGTGAAAACTTTCCAGACTTCTTTGGGAGACTCAAGGATGTTTCTCTCACGTGGCTGGAAGCCTGTGTGCGCCTGGGACCGTCCCCTGGACACTCCCCCTGAGAATCCTTAGGCCAGCAGCAGGCCAGTTTTTTCAAAAGCTGTTTGGAGATTCAGGGTCTCTTTTATTTACCAGATGCCTCCCTTTTGGCAGTTTTATTAGTTCTTTCAAAATATTAGTCCTTCAAAGGCTAGCAAGGTGCCATCCGTCCGGAAGTCATACTGGTTAGATTTTGTCGGTCGTACTTTGGGTAGTGTTAATTTGGTGCTAATGGTTTCGGGGGGTTTTGAGGGGCTGGTTATTTTGGTTTGTTTGGTGATTTAAGAGGTGGTTATTGTGTGCACCTAAGGTGTGTTAGTCCTGGCCTTAGGGACCTGTGAATCATTTAGGAGAGCCAGACAAGAATATCCCCAGATGGTCCAGGGCTGTAATGACAGAGTACACACAGGACAGAGCACACACAGCAAGGAGGGGCTCGCAGAGAGGGGCAAGAGGGAGCAGGGAAAGGGCCGTTCCAGTCCAGAGGCCCTGCAACCCAAGGTATGTTCTGGGGGAATCTCAACAGGCAGCTTTGCCTCCTTGGAGGGAAGGGTGTGTCTAGGGGCGTGGACGGATACCAGGGCGTGCAAGGGCTTGTGCCTTCTGTCCATTCCCATGCTTGGAAGCGGCAGGCAATTTCTCGTAAACACCGTAGAGCTGAGCAGGCAGCTCTCTGGGTGACAGCTGTGGCTGTGTAGACAGGACAGACGGTGGCAGCTCCCTCTGCCCCTCTGCCCTTTCACACCTGAGGCCCCTCAGGGTCACCCAGGGCAACCCCTCAAGTATCTGATGGGACTGATACCAGTTTGCCTTCTAAGACTAAACAAACAAACAAACAAACAAAAAACTGAGGTTGAAACTCAAACAAGTATTTGCCCACTAATGTTCACTGAAGCATTATTCACAAAAGCAATCCACATATCCATCAACGGACGAATCTCTTAACCAAAATGCAGTATATATACTACTCCTCAGCCTTAAAAAGGAAGGAAATTCTGACACACGCATAACGTGGATGAACTTTGAGGACATGGCGCTAAGTGAAACAGACCAGACACAGAAGACCGAATGTTGAACGATTCCAGTTACTCGAAGTACCTCAAGTAATCAAAATCACGGAGAGGGAAAATAGGATGGCGGTGTCCCGTGGGGAGGAGAACTAGGAAGTTAGTGTTTGATAAGAGCATAGTGTGGGATGAAAAATTTCTAGGGATGGATGGTGCTTATGGAGGTGCGACAATTTGAACATACTTCATGACACTAAACTGTGCACTTAAAAATGGTTGAAGTGGCAGTTTTATGTTATGCATATTTTATCACAGTAAGAAAAATGATCATGGCAGAAAAAAAGCCAAGCATAGAGGCCCCTGGGTGACACAGTCCATTGGGTGGCCAGTTCTCAGTTTCGGCCCAGGTTGTGATCTCAGGGTTACTGGATCGGACTCTGCGCTCAGCTTAAAACAGCGTCTACTTGAGACTCTCTCTCCCTCTGCCCTTCCCCCCACTCGCTCACACACTCTCTCTCAAATAAAAAAAAATCTTTTTCAAAAAGAAAGAAAGCAAGTGAGCGAGGCATAGAGCAAAGCTGAGCTCTACGGCAGAGCTGACTGTTGAGCCACAGGAGGAGTCCTTGGGCCCTCCACTTACCCCCACCCAGAGGAGCCCCCCCCCCAATACTGCCTCCCATGAGGAGGACAAGGACAAGGCCCTTCGTGGGGCAGAAGATCAGCCGGAGGTTTGCACGTGCCCATTTGTGCTGGAAGGGTCCCCCACAGGTCCCCATGAATCAGGGTCTCCACAGGGCACTAGTCAACCTAAAGACCAATGGTTAAATACATCAAGCCTATCCTGTCAGACCTTTTATAGAGAAGCTGCCTAGTCTGTCAGGAAACACACAATTATTCTGTTACTGGAGCCTTAGGGTTCCAAAGAAAAGCTTGCAGTGTGGCCCAATCCAAGGTTCCAAAGTTAATTTTTTCTTTTTTTTTTTTTTTTTTTTTTTTTTAAAGATTTTATTTATTATTTATTTGTCAGAGAGAGAGCAAGCGAGAGCAAGCATAGGCAGAGTGGAAGGCAGAGTCAGAGGGAGAAGCAGGCTCCCTGCGGAGCAAGGAGCCCGATGTGGGACTCGATCCCAGGATGCTGGGATCATGACCTGAGCCGAAGGCAGCTGCTTAACCAACTGAGCCACCCAGGCGTCCCACAAAGTTAATTTTTTCTAATGCAAAACATTTAATTTAAAAATGTTGACACTACAATATATAAAAATAGATCTTACAAATGCACTTTTTTCTTTTTTTTTTTTTTTTTTTTACTTTTTTCTTCTTTTTTTTAAAGAAAACTGTAAGCTATACTTTGGTTAAGACTTACTATCTTTGGGCACCTGGGTGGCTCAGTCATTAAGCATCTGCCTTCTGCTCAGGTCATGATGCCAGGGTCATGGGATCAAGCCCCACATCAGGCTCCCTGCTCGAGAGGAAGCCTGCTTCTCCCTCTCCCACTTCCCCTACTTATGTTCCCTCTCTCCCTGTGTCTCTCTGTCCAAAAAAAAAAAAAAAAAAAAAAAAAGACTTGTTATCTTGACCCTTAAAAGCCCACATTCTAGCACAGTGATGTATGGCCAGACTTAACAGCCCCAATGGTTAAACCCTTGGATCAGGTCATAACCAGTTTTATTGCAAAAGGACCCTGTACACATGCATCAGTTCTAGTATGTGAATAGCTGCCCAGCACGTCCTTCATGTACACAAACATGCATCATGAGACCCATTCCTTTTGCATTTTAACAGCTTGGCTCCCGAGCACCACTGCTCACATCCCCGAGGCCTGTGAAGACTAACTTTTCACAGTCATCCTGAGGGAAAGGTGGAGAGACTTAAGTGCAAATGCAATGCATGATAAACAATTTCTTAACAAAAAAAAAGTTGCGAATGAAGCCAAAGTATTTGACGGAATTTACTGCAAAGCACCATAAAAACTGCTTTCACTTAAGCCCTCTCCCCCGTGTCTGGTGAGCCAACTGAATGTCTTTGGGTGTGATGGTGACTCTCAGCGTGAATGGCTCCCAGGTTAGGATCTTCAAAGAAGCCCACCGGCCGTGTTTCCCTGGTCTCCAGATGTGAGCCGGTGGTGGCACCCTAAAATCTCAGATGGGTTTTGAAATCCTGGGCAGTCTCCCTCACCAGCCTCTGGAAAGGCAGCTTCTGGATAAAAAGCTCAGGCTCATTGGATTTCTGATAACCACAGGCCTCCAGAAGTGCAGTGGGCCTGGGCCTGTGGCCATGGGGTGTTTTCACCCTGGCGGTAGAAAGGGTGCTTCTCCTGTGGGCTTTGCAAGGCCCCTTCCCAGCCGTAGATTTGTGGGTGGTCTGTTTGGCTTGGGCCTTTTCTTTTCTTTCTCTTCTCTTCCTTTTTTAAAAGATTTTATTTATGAGAGAGAGGCAGGCTGGGGGAGAGCAGAGGGAGAGGGACAAAAGTAGACTCTGTGCTGAGTGTGGAGCCTGACCTGGGGTTGGATCCCATGGCCCTGAGATCATGACCTGAGCTGAAACCAAGAGTTGGATGCTCAACTGACTGAGCCACCCAGGCACCCCGGGGCCATTTTCTTTTTCCCCCGATGCCGAAGTCTAAGACTGCTTCTCTGACCACGGCAGTGTTCCTGCTGCTCCCGGGGAGAGCCATGGTCACTAAGCAAAGACCTCCAACAAGCAGCCAAGCTGCTCTGTGCTCCAAAGTTAATTTTTAAATTTTCTATTTATTTATTTTTAAAGATTTTATTTTGCAGCAGGGGCAGAGGGAGAAGCAGAAGCCCCGCTAAGCAAGGAGCCCCGATGGAAGATCCAAGGGCCTTGGGATCATGACCTGAGCTGAAGGCAGAAGCTTAACTGACTGAGCCACCCAGGTGTCCCAAGTTAATTCTTTAAAAACCCATCATTCCTCCCTATTTGGGTGAAACTTCATTTTTTTAGCAAAATAGCTCATTGGAAAATGAACTTAAAGGTTGTTGTAAGCTGGGGCGCCTGGGTGGCTCAGTGGGTTAAGCCACTGCCTTTGGCTCAGGTCATGGTCCCAGGGTCCTGGGATCGAGTCCCACATCGGGCTCTCTGCTCAGCAGGGAGCCTGCTTCCTCCTCTCTCTCTGCCTGCCTCTCTGCCTACTTGTGATCTCTGTCTGTCAAATAAAATAAAAATCTTTAAAAAAAAAAAAAAAAGGTTGTTGGATGCTAAAAGAGCTTCCTTTCAAAGGTAGCAGAAACAGAAAGAGCTTCACTTCTTTTGAAACAAGGTCCTGAGGAACTCAGCAGAATTTGCAAGAACTGTGGGACAGATGTGTTGCTCACATAGGCAGTGAGAGGGGTTGAAGTGGTGTGTGACCGACAGAGGCTCTCCAGAGACTCCTTTGAAATCCGGTTGGTTTTCCCCTAATTGAAGCTAGCCGCCTGTAGGGTCACAGGTGGCCTCAGAGGAAGTGCCTCCTTCCTGAGGTTGGCAGTGGCTCTGAGTGCATCAGCTAGCCCTGCGGGAGGGAGGGATCACTGAGCCGCCCTCGGTCCTTCCCAGCACCCCTCTGGAAGACAGCCCCATTCCTTCTTCTATAAGAGTCGCTTGTGAGCTGTAGTTCAGAAAAGGCAAGATGCAAGAATGAATGTCCCTTTTCAAAGTGCCGCCTCAGACTGTGTTGTATAAACTTTGCCCCATTCCTTACCTGCCACTTCTGGCTCTGTAGGCTGGGGCAAATTACGCACCATGTTGGGACCTCAGTTTCTTCATCTGTAAAATGGAAGCCAGTGGGACCTAAACTTTTTTCAGGGGTGATGTGAGAAATAAACACAGAAATGTTCTATAAAGCCTTTAGCAGAGGGGTTCCTGGGAGGCTCAGTTGGTTAAGTCTGCCTTCGGCTCAGGTCATGATCCCAGGGTCCTGGAATCGAGACCCGCATCAGGCTTCTTGCTCGGTGGGGGGTCTGCTTCTCCCTCTGCCTCTGCTGCTCCCCCTGCTCATGCTTTCTCTCAAATAAATAAATAAAGTCTTTTTTTTTTTTTTTTTTTTAAAAAGAGCCTCTAGCAGAGTTCTTAGTATGGAGTGTTCACAAAATGAAATATAAATGTGTAACCGGGGCCTGCCAGCTTCTTGATCTGGTGTGATGTTCCTCCTGAGAGCCTCAGTGCTCTTGGAAGGGGTGCCTGAGCACACATAGGGTGACTGTCCCCTTTTGCTCTGGGCCTCTGGAGGGTTGGGTGGTAGGGAAGCTTCTGAACTCTATGCTCAGTGTTTCTGGCTTCCAAGACCACACACTCAAGGCTTCCCGGGCAGCGTGTTGATAGGCCTTGGGTCCCTTTATGCCTGCGTGCTTTTTATTAGTTTAGAAGCAGAAGCCAAAGCCAGACTGCTGGGTTTTTTACGAACCTGGGAAAATGGGTTCTTGATGATTATGAGGCATTAAATCTTGGAGTCAGTTTAATAGTCACAGACCAGCCTCAGAGCGAGCCTTGCCTGTCTTGATGCTTGACAAGCTTCAGTTTCAAAGGACACGTGTCAGAATCCAGGAACAGAATGTCTCAGACTGAGCAGGGAGCCAGGACAAATTGGAGGGGTATTTCAAGTTGGAAAGGTTAAAACCTCCTTTGTTCACATGTGTTGGCTGCAAAGAAGACAAAGGTTTGCTCTTCCCTGGAGGGATGAGCAGATGGTGTTATACGTGGTTGGAGGCTCATGGGCTTGGCTAGCACAGTGACCTGTGCAGCTGGGCAGTGCATGGTCCCCTCCCCTGGATTAGTGATCTCCTGGGTCCCTCCCAGAGTTGACACCCAGGAAGCTTTCCCTGGTTTGCTCCTCCTTGGCCCCACCTGGCACCCTCCCTCCTCCTAGTTCCCACCTGGAACCCACCTGTTGGTGCACTTTCCATTTCTATAATTCTCTCTCCAAATGGGTCTCTCCACCGGGTTGTTCTTGGAGGCGGGCACCATGCTCTTTTCATCCTCAGTTCCCCGGCACCTTGTTGTGGGTGCGCAATGCGTGATGGGTGAATGGTTGAATGCACACAGAGTTTAGAGTTCTGGCGAGCTTTGTCCCACGTGGTGAGGGAACGGTTCCTGCGCACTGAACGCTCCCCTGGTATATATCCTCTGCTTGTCAGCCTCTCATCCCTTTATTTATGCTTCTGTTTCTTGGTGAAGCTTTGCAATGTCTTTCTGTCTTGTTACTATTTAACTTTTTTGAAAGATCACAGTATTATTATTTTTCCTTGCCATGTTTAGGAATCTCAGTTTTCAGAGAGGGCCTTCACTTCTAGTTTGGTGGTGCTTTGACTGTCCTCCCTCAGTGTCTCCCCCTAGATTGCCACCATCCCCTGGAACCCCAGCTCCCTGGGCCTGGCCCCTCAGACACCCACTCACCACAGGTGTCTTCGCTGGAGTTCTGGTTCCCCATGATTGCGACTGTGTCGGACTTGTGTCCTTGCCAAAGAGGCATAGCTCAGAGCTCACCTGTGTCCCAAGCTCGGGCCTATGAGAATCTGACTAGTTCTGATGTTTGTGGTTTTTTGTTTTTATTTTTGTTTTGTTTTTAAGATTTTATTTATTTATTTGAGAAAGAGAGAACATGCACACAGGTGTGAGCACTGCAGGGGCAGAGGGAGAGAGAGAACCTTAAGCAGACCCCACACCTGGCATGGAGCCTGATGTGGGGCTTGATCTCACAACGCTGAGATCATGATCTGAGCTGAAATCAGGAGTCAGACCCTTCACCAACACCGCCACCCAGGAGCCCCAAAAGTTTTGAAGTTTTAGAGTTATGTCTGCCCTGTCTCCATACAAAGTCATAAGTCACCCCAAACGGGGGCCGAGTCTTAGCATTTCTTCGCTCTTTGTATCCCTGACACCCAGGACTGTGAGTACTTGTGTATGTATGGTGGTGACAGTAATAATGACAGCAATGCCATCTTGCTTAGAGTCACATGATAGTGACAGTTGAATCTGGAACTCTCTCTATTAACCCTGCCACCCCGTTAGCACCATCCTCTGCTTGGTAACAGTGGTTTCTAATCTTCCCTTGGGATTTCCTAGACTCTCTTTTTTACAAAAGAGGGGGAAGTGAGCATATGCCATACATACATAACCACCTTTACATCTGGTTTTAAATGTGCACAGGACTCCTGGGAAGTCAGGCATCCCAGTTTAAGGCTCCTGGGCTAAAGAGTGACACCACTGAGCCTCTTTAGGGAAGGGGTGCCTGGGTGGCCTTGTCGGTGAAGCTCCTGGCTTTGGCTCAGGTCATGGTCCCAGGGTCCTGGGATTGAGCTCCTGTGTTGGGGCTCCCCACTCAGCAGGGAGTCTGCTTCTCCCTCTCCCTCTGCCTCCTCCCCCTGCTCGTGCTTCCTCTTTCTCTCTCATATATAAGTAAAATCTTAAAAAAAAAAAAAAAAAAATCCTTGGTGAAATAAAATGGCGGCTGATTGCTTTTATTTTAGCCCATTTCTGAAGGCATTGGTTGAAAACCTTGTATTTTCCCCCCTCCCCCACCTTCCAGGTTGTTCAGAATATGTTATTTTCTACAATAACCATGGTATCCTACGGAAGCCCTGGCATAAAGGGACCATTCAGACCTCTGGGATAGGCTTTTGCAAAGAATCCAATAAACAGTTGAATCCACATTACATCTAAGTGAATATTCATGTGGTTTTAGGCACAGTTCTTCTGCCGCAAATTCACTTTGGAAACCTTTCCTGAACAGCCTGGTAATTAGAACTGTGGTTGCTAATTATGCATACGGCAAAGCAGATGCACTAATAATATATTTTCAAAGGGCTCCGCAAGAGCTGTTAAAAAATTAAACTACCTCCCCAGACGCTGACAGGAGCACAGAAGCACCTCAGAGCGGGTATTGTCTTCCGTCTTGCCTCTTGGATGCCTGAAGGTGCTCTCGGGTTCTCTCTTAGAAAACAGAATCAGCTTTTAATAAAAAGGGAGCGCTTTGTTCACGTAGCTTCCGCTAGAGCTTAGGGAGATGAGAAGTCCCAACAAACCAGCACTCTGGTGAGTTCATCCAGGAGGTTGCCTGTTGGCCCCACAGGGAGAAAGATGGCGGCCGTGTGGGCACTCAGCAGGCGGGGGGGCGATGCAGCTCTGGGGGCCCTGCGAAAGTGAGGAGCTGGCCGTGCCTCTCCAGGGTTTGCCCAGGTCCACCTTCTCTGCTTCCTGCACTGCCTGCTCTGCTGAGGGCTGGACACAGACCTGAAAGGACCGGTCCAAGTCACCTGAGGAAGGAAAGGAAACCCATCTGCGGTGAGGTAGTCTGCGCCTGGGCCTTGCTTTCCTCCCGTCTGGCTGCGGCCTGGGCAGGCCGGGGAGGCTCGCAGTTCCCATAGCTCTGGGCGAGGGAAATTGAACCAGAGCCATAGTCTTCAAAACTGTGTTATCTAGAGCTCTGAGGATCTCGGCAAGAACTTTCGCAATTCCACAAACAGTTGATCTATTTTTCACTATGTGTTTTCCTCAATATGCATTTTTCTCTCTCTATATATATAGCATAGATATTTTAACATATATATATCTCGTATGTAAGTATTTTAACAGCTTGATTGAGATACAGTTCACACACCATCCATTTCAAGGGTACTATTCAGTGGGTTTAGTGTATTCACGGAGTTGTACAACCGTCGTCACTATGTAATTTTCGAACATTTTCATCAGCCTGAGAAGGAACCCTCCGGCCGTTGGCAGCCATTCCGCATCCCCGCACTTCTCACGCCCAGCGCTGGACAACCACTAACGCGCGGCGTGTCTCCAGGGATTGGCCTGTTCTGGGCGGTTCGTACAATTGGAATCCCACAATACATGCTCTTTTGTGACTGGCTTCTTTCACCTCACTCATATTTTCAAGGTTCCTCCGTTTTGGAGCTTGTGTCCATAGTTCGTTCTTTTTACGGCTGAATCCCGTTGTCTCTTACGCACCCATTCTTGAGTTGCTGGACGTGTGGGTGGTTCTCCCATCTTGGCTGTTGGGAACTGTGCTGTTTTGAACCTTCTTGTGCAAATTATTACGTACGTGTGCCTTTATTTCTCTTGGGTTATAGCTAGGAATGGAATTGCCAGTCATGTGGTGTAGTTCTGTATTTAACATTTTGAGGTATAATGTACATGTGTATATGTATGTGTACATGTGTATACATATACACATATACATCTGTATATATAATACATGTAATTTATATTCATATATTACATTGTGTGTTTATAATATATGTTCACATGTACACATGTACATATGTATGTATACATGTAGCATATATCATACATATTTATGCGTATATAGTTGTATAGAAATGTTTTAAAAACTGCAGTAAAACATGAACCTGACGGTGTTCTCTAGCAAACCCTATCACACGGGTGACCATGTGTGCCTTAATTATGCATTAATTAATTTGTGCTGCCAGAATAAGTGGATTTTGTGCAACTAAGCTTCACCTGCCACATCTCTTTAATTGAATTGGGTCCTGAGATGTTTAAAAATGGTTGCCATAGGCAGCTCCTTATCTGTGTCAGTTGAGATTATCTCTGTCCTGCACAACCAAGACCAAAAGAAACAAATTAGGTGCTGACATTGATCTTAGACTAGAAATGTCATCCATAATTCCTGGTTTCATGTTTGTACATCAAAATAGCTTCTCTGCTCTAATAGTGGTTGAGTCATAAGTGTATTTTATACATCCAACTTATAAAAGTTTTAATTAATCTGTATTACATCTTGGGATTTGACGTAAAGTTAATTTAAAAAAAAAAAAAATCCTGCTGCTCAGAAGTTTGAATATCAGCGATCTGATGATCCCTGAGGTCCCAGCTTTTGTTTTGGACCTCACTTTCAATATGGCTTTGGCTTCTATGGGCTTGTCTGAGGGTCTCCCGGGAGCAGTTAAGAACTATCTTTGGCCTCTCCAAGCCCCTTGCCCCGCGTGGGCCAGTGGTAGCTACAGACGGTTGTCTGTGCTCTACTTCAGGATTTATGGAGCACTTACTGAGACAAAGGTAATGTAGTTATTAAAGGAGTTCAAAGAAGGAAAGACCGTTACCTGGTCAAGGTACTTGCAGTCTGGTTGGAGACACAGGGTATAAAATAAGAATAAAATCAATCATTCTACAAGTATCTAGATATGAATAGTTCCTAATACGGTAAAGATATGAAACATAGGAATTGAGAAATAGTCAGGGACAGCGTCGCAGAGCAGGTGGCTCTACATGGTGCCTTGGGAGGAGACAGTAGAATTTGGATGGATGAGGAGCAAGTGAAGCAGATTGTGAGTTTTCTTTTGAAATAAGATTTGGTCACCCTTGGGGGCATTCCTTATCCCATAAACCCCTTATGAGGCCAGTGATTCTGAAGTCTCCAGTCCCCATTCAACTTCGGTAAAGGGAATTAACATCTTGGGGTGGGAGAAATAAGGCATTTTTAAAAAGCCTTCCAGAAAGGAATGAAGTCACCCGGGCCCATTGTCAGGATAGAGGATGGTGTGGCTTGGAGCCGGCTGGGTAAGGAAGCATCAATCTTTGTTTCCATAAACTGTTATGGAGCGTGGGCTGAGGTTAATCTGGAAAACTAGAAAATAAAGATTGATGGAACCCCGTCAATCCTGAATTTGCTATAAATAATTGCATGCTGTTTCTGAGCTGTCAAAATCCATTTCTTCTGAAGGCCCTTTAGAACAGGGAAAGGTCAGGCTGGGAACCAAGGGAGAAACTCAGGGGAGGGATTATGCTGGAAGGGCAGCTTCCTAAAGGTCCCTTTAAATACTGATATGGACGTAACCAGCCTGCCTGACTCCCTGCTGGTTGGAGTTGAATTAGCTCAGTTGGCCTTTCACCTTCCCAGGACTGGGGAGCCCAGGAGAGAGGTGCCCCTCCCGCCAGAGTCGCCAGAGTCGGGCTTTCTCCCAGAGCAGGTGCACCTCAGCCTTTGTGCAGCAAAGTCCATACAGCTGGGCGTAGAGAGCCCTGGTTTGGCTTCCAATAGAAGACTGTGTACGTGGCTTAGAAAGTGTTGAGCCTGCAGAGGCATTCCTGCAAAGCGCCCGTGAGGCCTCCTAATGATGGGGAAAGGAAGTGCGGTCCCCCATGTTCAGCCCAGTGTCAGGGTGCGATATTTAAGACAAGGGCCCATCCTGAGGGCTGAGAAGAAGGTCCTGGATGCAACATGCTTCCTGAAAAGGCTTGAGCTGAGTGGAGGCCGCGCATCTTTCTGATATAACTCGGTGCCCATGGGCCTCCACCAGCCGACTGCATCCGCACCCTCGTTCCCTGATGGGAACCCTGCAGGGGTTTGCACACCTCTTTTGTTGTTCCACTGTCAGAAGGACACACTGCATGAAGGTGGGCTCACACTTAACGTGGCACCAACCCCAGCCCCACGCACCCATTCCAGCCTCTTCTGGAACCGACCCTGGGCGTCTGATTGGGGGCCGTGTTTCCCAGCTCTTTTTAGGTTCTTCCGATTTTGCTTCCAGGATTGTGCCTGGTACATACCTGGTGTTCCATCCTGTTGTGCTCTGGTGAGGCAGGTTATGAGAAATCTGCCCCGAGTTTACCTTTCGAACCACCCACGCTAGTCTGGTTGCTCCTTCTCCTTGCCTCTTCCCAATTAAATTTTGGTTCTCCTTTGAGCTCACTCATGCCCTCTTCTGCCTCCCACACATGCCATACCTGATCTCTCTTGGCCTTAGACTCTGGGCCCCGGTGTTGCATTTCCAGTCGCCGACCCCCACCAGGCCCAGGGAATCCATTCTTCTGCAGAGAACCCCTGGATCTGATTGCTTAGAGTCTGATGCCCAATCAGGACATCCATGAGTTGGCCCCACACTTCCTGCGTTGGTTATGTTAGATCAATAGGGCTCTTTTGTCTCCAGGGTGAAGCCAACCCTTTTACTTTTGGGTGGTTTTCCATTGTTCATCTCTCTTTCCCATCCATGTCCTGGTTAGGTCCCCACTCTTTTACCCCCGCCCCCTGGTTGGTATCTGGCACATCGTGTGGCAAGAACAACATCATTCATCTCTCAGCCACACAAAACCCCAAACCTTTCTGGACCCTGATTAATTGATTGATTGATTGGTTTTTTTTTTTTTCCCCAAACCATTATGCCCACTTTTGCTTTTTGCCTTTCTGCACATTTGGTCAACTCGGTTCCCTCAGCTGTAGGGCAAGGCCCTTCCCTCTAGGACAAGGCAAAGCAGGGTGTAGGATGCAGTCCTGTCACGCAGTCTGTGGTCCTGGCTGGCCCCTTTATTTCCTGATGCCGTGATGGTGTCCCAGGAGACTGGGCAAGGGCCTTTGTGGTGGCTCAGGGTGCTGTGTGACACTGCTGTCTTCTCACCTCCCCATCTAGTCCCTTTGTCAGAGGAGTTGGACCTGTTCCCACAGTGAATCTTTGTGGCTTTTACCCCGGGGAGTGACATGACAGAAAGAGTGTTTTGCAAAGTGCTAGCAGGTGCTGGTGGGCAGGGTGGACGTGGGCATCTGAGGACCGAGTGCCTGGCCGCTTACTAAATCCTGCCAACAAGTCTGTCTCTGAATAGCCCTAAATACCAAGATAACCTCACACCTTGGTTTTCCAGGATTTGGCGAGTCTGATGAGGACTTTGAAATGAAAGCAAACTCAGGCAAGCCAAATGCCTTTGTCTTCTCTGTAAACATTTAAAGTTGCTTTCTTGACCTATGTATAAAAATGTAGAAACAGATCTTATTTGAAGAAGCTGATTGGCAATGCTTGGTGCACTGATTTTAAAATTTGATTTCTGCCTGATTCATCAGCTAGAAATTTTAAAACATAGCCACTTTCAAAATCCGTTTCCATTCCTCCTTTTTTTTTTAAATTTTGTAAAAGATTTTGATTATTTATTGGAGTGGGGGGGAGCACGAGCAGGGGGAGGGACAAAGGGAGAAGAGAGAACCTCAAGCAGACTCTGCACTGAGTGTAGAGCCCGATGGGGGACTTGATCTCACAATGCTGAGATCATGACCAGAGCTGAGATCAAGAGTCAGATGCTTCACTGACAGACACCCAGGTGACCCTCTCCTTTTCTTAAAGATAATCCTCTATTTTCCTTCTTTTGCAAGGAAGATTTCCATGACCCACTGGGGATTTGAATTGTTTCCGTCCATATTCCAGGTGTGGAGCTGGCTTTAGATGCATGAGCTGCCCTGGAAGGTTTTCCTTGCACAGGCAAGCCAGCCATGTGTCCTTTGCTCAGAGGCAGGGCAAGGGCTGACTGGTGTGGTAGGGTGTTGGCTGATGGCCCCAGCCTGGGGGCCTGGCCCAGTCAGAATGGCCCTGCAGTGATGGATTCCATGACTTTCCGCCGGGCTTACACAGTCGGACAGGCAGACATTCCCAGGTGGGCAGTAAGGGCCAGCTTCAGGTCCATCACCACCTTTGCTACTGGACAAAGCTTGAGATCCATGGAAAGCAGAATTAAGCCTGGGTCTGAATCACATATCTTCAGGCTGAAGCTCAGGCCAATTTTGCTTTTAGACTGTGTATGTTGCTTCTATTAAGAGGTGACAGCTGACTTTTCTTTCTTCATCTGTGAACACATATGTATTGGTACAAAACAATTTGCTTCTTCACTGAGCCTGGTCTCATTTGACTTCTGCTAAAGGAGCATCTGGAATCTTGGCTTCAACTTTTGCCAAATCACGAACAAAGTCATCATAACTTACTTGTTGAATCTGTCGAGTAAGCTTGTGATGTTGTGATGTCAACAGCTCAGAGCCGTGTTGAAGAAATGAAAGGAGGAACAGCGTGGATTAGAGGTGCACTTGGCTTTCAGAAAGCCTGGTATTTGAAAACCAGCATTTTCACAAAAGGTGTATCAATGACAGTGTCAATTCTTGGACATATGGAGGTTCTTCTCTTTAGGGTTCCTTAAGCAGTAGGCCCCCTTGTAAATAAGTTTACCAATTACAGACTTCTGCTCTGCTTTCTAGGAACACCTCTTGTGCATGAGCTGAACACTATTTATGGAACAAGAGACTAGTTCTGTGAAGTGGAGATGCAAGAGACAGGGGGAGGATCTCAGAACATTTTACCGAGATTGTCTGTCTGCTAAAGAGGCCAGACCTGCCAGGTTCTAGGCTACTGGCCTCCCTGTCTTGTCTTGCTAGGTCCTATTTGGGCTCCTTGGGAGCTTTGAATACAGTCAGAAAGGGAGACTTAAGAGAGGAAGCTCCCTATGTCTCTTGGTTAAGGTGGGGCTTCTTCAATGTCCAGCCCTAACTCTTGGCCTACAGCTCTGTAGCACCAGCTTTATCTGGGGGAGGGGGTCTGCACCCTGATCATCCTCAGAGGTCTCTGAGACCCCAAAAGGGTCTTGGACTGCTCCCCCACACCTACAGGTCATTTCTGTTTCTACTCCATACACATTTTCTGCTTTGGATTTTTTCTGGTGAGATGTATTCCTTTCATAGTCACAAAGCAGTTCAAATTCCACTTGGAAAAATGAATGTGTAATAAGCTCTAACAGAAGAATCCCCCCCCACCTTTAAAGAGATTTTATTTGAGAGAGAATGAGAGACAGCATGAGCACAAGTCTGGGGGAAGGGCAGAGGCAAAGGGAGAAGCAGGTTGCCTGCTGAGCAGGGAGCCCACCTCGAGGTTAGCTCCCAGGACCCTGAGATCACAATCTGAGCCGAAGGCAGACGCTTAATGACCAAGTCACCCAGGCACCCTCCTTAGAGGAAACCCATTTTAAGCAGCATGCCTTATACCCAAGACTACTCAGCTGTCCCTTCCTGCCCTTCCGCTAGTTGAGTGTCTTTTGCCTCCCTCGACTTCCTGTTGTAATGCGACACTGGGAAGCTTTCTGAGGATGATGTTGGGGCTTCTGTTGACCAAACTGGGAACTCTAAACTGAGTAGAGCGAGCCCGCTGATCATTGTGTATAGAAAAGCACTGAGGGAAAGATCAGATGCTTTCTGGGAAAAGTCCACGAAACCCACCTGCCTGATGATGGAGTTCATTGTTTTATTCAGTCAGCATTAATTGAGTCCCTACTGTTTGCTGAAACATGTTCTATCCCTAGGCCAGACAAGTAAGGAATGAATGGCACCTTGCTTGAGTCAGCCCACTGTCTAGTGTGGTTCAGGTTGTCTGGGGCTTAGAGATGGTCAGTGGGTGAAAGACATAGGTAAAAAGCAAATAAATTACAAGTGTGTGCATGTCTTATGACTAAATTAGTTATAGGTTATTTTGTGGTGGTTGTGGGTTTTTTTTGGGGGGGGTCATAATAACTGTCTGAGCAGATTGAAGCCATGACCTCAGCTCACCCATCACCTGTGTGACTGAGGTATCCATGAGGCCCTCGCTTCCTTCACACCTGTGAAGGCCTAACTGTGCCCTCCAGTGGCCCGTCTCATAGCCAGGAAGGGGGCGCTTACATGGGCAGGGCTGGAGCCACGGAGGAAATTGCCTTTTTGTGAGGATAGGGTTGGTTGGCCCAGATGGCCCACGCCCCTTCTTGCTCTCAAATCTTATGTTTTGCCCCCTAGAGATTTTTAACAGGGCCCCAGGAGTCCCAATGGGCAGCCAAGGGAGAGAGCAATGATCCAAATTTAACTTCTTGTTTGACACTGAGGCTAAGGCCAGGGGCCATTTTCCTCATCACTTGCTGGTCCTGTCAGAGTCCCACGCTGTTCCCTGCGGTGCCCACTGTCTGCTCTTTGCTTTTGAGCCAACCTGCTGCTTCACATCCCCCTCACCCCCTTAAGGGGATTGCCCTTGACCAGGTGACCCAGCTGGCCCCCAGGATGACCTTGCCTGGGCTTCCTGATCAGCAGGGACAGCAGTGAGCTCAGAGTTCAGCTCTGGTGAGGCTCTTCTGGCACTTAGCCCCCTGCCCCCATCAGCTCTCTCTCTCAGAGGCACTTGGCTTACAATGCTAAGAAGAGACAGCCCCTTTCTAGAAGGCCTGATGAAGATGTCCCGGGTACAGCTCCCACCTTGCCCTTCACTCTCCTCAGGTCCCCAGAATTGCTGCCGACTGGGTTGACAACAGCGGTGGCCAGGAGGCCTTTTGGGGTGGCCGGGCAGCTCCTCTACCGCCATCAGTTCATATGGATAACTACTCATGGTTACTACGCTGACACTTCTGCCTAAAAGACACTTTCCAAATACTGGCCCTGGGTCCTGCCTCGTCTCTCCCCCTGTTAACTCCAGTCATGTGTTTTTACATGTGATTTTTTTCCCCCTCTCTTCTCCCAGTGACCTTTCCTTAAGTTTTCAGTGTCAGTGGATTCAGTAAGCAGCCCCGAGTGTCAGAAGCACACGGTGAGTCACTCTGCAGTGAACCATCAGCCCTAATAATAAGTGAATTAATTTGGTCCAGGTGGAGGTGTGTCCAGAGAAGCAGTCTCCTCACGATTAGTTAGCACTTCCTTGTCTAGACAGAGTCAGCATTTGGAAGATAATGTTCTCAAATAAGTCTGGGGGCTTTAGGGAAACTGTGTGCACAGTTGAATATGAGCCACATTGGCCTCAAAAGTATTCAGGGACTGTGTGGAAAGGCCCAGATCGTAACCCTCAGATGGGGCAGGGAAACCTGCCAATTCCATGGGAGGACCGGTCACTGCGTCTTCCCATTTGTTGATGTCGGAACGTAATGCTTTGGCTCTTACTTAATATCTGCTTGCTTACCAAGAAGGGTATGCATTGTCAGTCATTTAAACGTGCCGTAGAGGGGCGCCTGGGTGGCTCAGTGGGTTAAAGCCTCTGCCTTCGGCTCAGGTCATGATCTCAGGGTCCTGGGATCGAGTCCCGCATCAGGCTCTCTGCTCAGCAGGGAGCTTGCTTCCTCCTCTCTCTCTGCCTGCCTCTCTGTCTGCTTGTCATCTCTCTCTGTCAAATAAATAAATAAAACTTAAAAAAAAAAAATAAACGTGCCGTAGACCTCTGCTTGTTACCTGTGCCCAGGGATGAGGACTTTGTGTCATAATGGACTTAGCTTATGAGGCCGACTGAAGGGTGGAAAGAGCCTGGTGAAGGTCAGCCCCCTGCCCTGAGCCTTCTCTTCCATTTTGGGCTTTCTGAGGATAGAAAGCAAGGGGAGAGTTTATTACATGCCTTGGAAGGATCTAACAGGTGGCAGGAGGCAGAGAGGAGCACCCCTGGGTTAACACCACAGGGCATGCCCTTGTGGCCGTGAACACAGGCTTATTTTATGTGGGAAGGGCGGGCATCTTATCTTTGTTTTCAGGGTGCCTTTTGACTATAATGTTGTTTGCAAGCTCTGTATGTCCATCTCAGAGAATATATGCAGTTGGCCCTAGACAACGTGGGGGTTAGGAACACTGACTGCCCCCTACCCCTATGTGTAGTGGAAAATCTGCATGTAGTTTTTTTTTTTTACTCCCCCACAACTATTAGTAGCCTACTATTGACCAGAAGGAAGCCTTACCAATGACAAATAGTTGATGAACACATATTTTGCACATTATAGGTATTATATACTGTATTCTTACAATAAAGGAATTTGAAGAAAAGAAAATGTTAAAACCATAAGGAATGTTAAAATATACTTGCAGTCCTGTTCTGTAGTTATCAAAAATGTTCACATATAAATGGACCTGCACAGCCAGTCCCATGGTGTTCGAAGGTCAAATGGATATTGCTTGGGTTCCCTTCATGAAGAAGAGAAGCACAGTCACCAAATTTAAAGGAACCAGTGGGTATTTGGGATTTGATTTTTATTCCCTTTAAGGGTACCAGACCTTAAATTCTCGTGTGTGTGTGTGAATCTATACCTGTTCAACTCATGAAGAGACCATCAGATGTACTGGCTTTACTGGCTTTTTTTTTTTTTCTTTTAAAGATGTATTTATTTATGTGACGGAGAGAGTGAGAGAGACAGAAAGAGATAGCACAAGCAGGCAGAGCAGCAGGCAGAAGGAGAAGCAGACTCCCGGCTGGGACTCGATCCCAGGACCCTGGGATCATGACCTGAGCTGAAAGCAGACATTCAACTGACAGAGCCACCCAAGTGTCCCAGGTGTACTGGCTTTTAGAAAACAAATCGGGGGCACCTAGCTGGCTCAGTTGGTAGAACACGTGACTCTTGATCACAGGGTTGTGAGTTCAAGCCTCACCTTGGGCATACAGACTACTTTTTTCCTTTTTAAAGATTTAATTAATTAGTTAATTAATAGCATAATAAAGAACACAGATGAGTAGGGGGATGAGTAGAGGGAGAGGCAGAAGCAGACTCTGAGCTGAACACTCAGCCGGATGTAAGGCTTGATCCCATAACCCCCAGATCATGACCTGAGCCAAAATCAAGGGTTGGACACCCAACCACTGAGCCACCCAGCTGCCCCATAAGATTTTATTGTTAAGTAATCTCTATACCGAGCATGGGACTTGAACTCACAATCCCGAGATCAAGAGTTGAGTGCTCTACTGACTGAGCCAGCCAGGCGCCCCTCAAATTTGGTTCTTTTCCAAATAAGCACCTTATTTTCCTGGTGTAGGAAGATGTGGATACAGCTTTTTGATAGGGAAATTGTCAGGTTATGTGCTTTTGTGAATGGACTTCTTTGTCCAGGGTGAACACCCTGGCCTGAATGTTGGATGAGAGCCTGTGGGGTCCCAGACTACATGCCAGGGCCTTCTATGTTCACCATGGGATTCACCTGTTCTTTCATCTGGCAAAAGGAATTAGATTAAGGAGGTTTTGGCTGGTGGTTTGCAATTCTTTAGCAGCCCCAGAGTCCATGTTTTACCTAATCATGCCCAGGTGTCTAATCTTATGGTCCCGGGGAAACTTTCCCAAAGGAGTAATGTCTTCCACGTTGCTAGTTGCTTTTGAAATCATGGCCATCCAGAGACCATAACTTTTGTATTGCATCCTAATGATTTTGAGATTTTATTTAATATGGTTTTAAAATGTAATATTTATCAGTTAACTTGGTTCAGACCATGGGGTACTTGAATACTTAACAGTATAATCTAATGTTTTATAAAAACTGCACAGTTTCCAAGTTAAATAAGAGGGACCTTGTCTTTTTTGATAAAACTGCAGCGTAAAAACATCAGTCACTTCCCTGATCAACATCAAGTGGCCCTATTAACCAGGGGGAATGTTCAAAATTCAGCAGGGTGAGATGGGCCTGGCATTTAGGGTGCAGGCTGGGAACATGACAGCCTCTTAAAGACAGCTTTTGTCTAGTCTTTTTTTTTTTTTTAATGAACTTTAGTTTTTAGAACAGTTTTAGATTACAGAAATGCCGATCCATTTTACAATCCGGTTTTAACTTGTAGATTTTCTTCCCTCTTTCCTGCAGACGTCGCCTCATCTCCCAGAGATCATCCTTGGAGACCCTGGAAGATATTGAGGAGAATGCCCCTCTGCGGAGGTAAGTTTTTACTGTTGCATTTATGTGTATGTAAGTGGCCTGAAGTACAATATGACAGCTAAAGTTTGATTTTTTTTTTTTTAAGCCTTTGATCAGCAGAATTAATCTTTTTAAATGGTGGCCTGATCCCCAGACTCATAGTTTGGAAACACCAAGTCTGAGGACCACTAGAGCAGTATTAAATGTCAATTATGTATTGGGAAAGCCCAGTTTGCGTGGTGGATTGCGTGCTGTTTCCTTTGCAATGGGAAAGCTGCTGCTTGAAGACGAGTTCATCATTGTCCCAGCTTTCTTAGGCGCAGTGACATAGTGATCACGATCCTGGATTTCATTAGCAGGTGCCCACCACATGACTCCATCACCAGTTGCTGGGGGAACTCAATGGGGATAGCTGTGAGGGCTTCCTTGGGCTGAAAGTGATTTCTCCACTGGGATTGGAAAGGTGCTTGCTTGCAAGGTGTTTGGGAGATAGCAGTTGCTGAACTGTGCTGTGCCTTCGGCAGCTTTCCTTGCTCTCATCCTGCACCTCCCCGCCCACCCCCATCTATGTCTTGGTCTCCCCTGGCCCTTCTTGAGTGGAGGAGACTGTATTGACACAGCATAGCTCCTTCGATCGTCGTGGCGGTTCAGCGCAGTTGGTCGCGGGGTGCTCCTCCGGCAGAAGGAACTGAGCCAGGATGGGGCACAGATGTTTAACAGGGCATGCGCCGTGGCTTCACAGGGCAGGCGCCACGGCTTCGCAGGGCATGCGCCACGGCTTCACAGGGCATGCGCCTGGATTGCGCCGAGGGCGGCCCATGGAAGAACGTATGCTCCTATTGGCTAGCCCAGCTTCCGGTATCCACGTCCGCATACCTTTTGCTTTGGTTCCTGGCCCAGTTTCCGGAGTGTGGGCTCCTTTTTTGAGCTTGAAAGAGCGCGGCTGTGGACCGAGGCTTCTCACCCTAAAGCCCGCTCCTTCCCAGCCTGGGGCTTTGCTCCAGGGTTAGTCCTGTCCACGGACTACCTGGCTAGAAGCTGGAACATCGGTGGCGGATTTGATCAAAAGTATTGGGTGATAGCGGAGTCTAGCTGCGGATGTTGCAAAGACAAAAGTCAGAGCCAGCCGGTCCGATTTCCACTTTCAAAGTCTTTCTGAAAATGTACGTAATCTCTGGGACCCGTTTAGGGTGAATGGCGTGTGACTGTGTGATTAATGCGCCTTGGGTGTGAGTGTTCTTCTATCCCTCGCTATTAAATGTTGGGAGAAGGCGGTTTCCTTAGGTAGTCCTGTAAAAAGCTGCACAAAAAGTCCACTTAGGGAGCTGGCTCTGGTCCAGAGTAATCCTAGAAAGTGGAGGAAAAATATTCTCAGGTGGCTGTGAGCGGCTTTGGTATTGGAGCAGGTTAAGGTCACTCTTGGCCACAAATGGGGAGATCAGTGAATAGGACTAAAAAGCGCTTGGTGTGTCCAGAGGCTGTGAGAAGCCTCAGTTAAAACAGTGTAGTAGCTGTGAGTCAGCGAAAACCGGGTAAAAATATGTTACTCTGTCCTCAGGGATTCAGGTGGTTAAAGGGGGGTGGGGAGAAGGGCGAGGAGCAGTACGGTGCTGTGTGCTTGGTCACGTGCCGCATGTTCACCTCTGTACCTTCCTTCCAGAGTCCACCCAGGCTGATCTTCTGCCCTCTACCCTTCGTTGTCGGATACTACAAATGACCACAGTAAAAAGGGCTTATCTGCCTTAGCTATAACTTATCCAACACTTACTTATAGAATACTTAATTTCCAACAAATCTTGTGTAAATACAAAATTTAAAAAACAAGTCTGAAACCAGGGGGAACTTGGGCGGTTTGGGAAGGCTTTATTTTCCATAATAGACTTTTTTTTTTTTTTTCAAAGTTCTAATATTTACTTAGAAAGGATGAGCACTAGATGCTGTACAGTATTGTTGAATGACTGTATTGTACACGTGAAACTAATGTAATGCTGTGTGGAATTACAATAGGAATAAAAATAACAACTAACTCAAAAATGTGCTTATTTCTCGGAAATAAAATTAGCATGGTATAGCAGAAGGGATATTCATTTGGGCGTCTGGGGTCCTGAATTCTTGGTTTGATTTTTCTACTAACTGGTTACAGGGCCTTGGACATTTTATTTAGCTTCTCTGGGGCCTCAGTTTTCCCATCTGTAAAATGGGAGGGCAAATTGACTGTTCTCTGAGGTCCTTTCTGGCTGGCAGTTTTGTGAAATGAATGTACCAGTAAGGATACTGAAGTGTTCTGGGAACCGTGGGGGCGGAAGGCTATTAGCCCAGCTTGTTTTCAAACTCAGCACATTGAACAAATGGCTGCAAGGCATCTACTAAAAACCTTTTGCATAATTAAGTGTAGGCTGTAATCAGTGCTAACAAGAAAGAGCTAATCTTTCATTAAATTAGTTTTTAATTTAATTCTATCCTAATTTAATTTTGCATCATTTAAGATGTATGTTTTTAAATGGATACTGAAATTAATTCGTTCTTTGCTTAACCTGCCACAAACTGAGGGCTCGGTCTTCCAGTTTCCTTGGCAATTGTTGCTAATGCCACAGTTCTCTTTTAAAACATTTTAGATTCCCTGGTGGGTTAGTTGAATGCTTTTAAAAAAAATGCAAGACAACACACAACTTGCTGAAGGAGGGGCTAGATTAGTAGCATATGCCCTTATAATTGGGGGCTGATACATTCTTTTTGAAAGTCTCACTTTTCTCTTGCATATCACAGTTTGCTAGTAAGTTAGTGTCCTGCACCTGCCTAGAACTCCAAGAGTTAAGTATTCCTAATGAGAGGCTTTGGACTTTGCACCTGCCTGGTGGTGACCTGGTACCCTTATTAAGGCCCAGGACATTGCTATGAGGTGTCCAGAAAAACCTCAGTTTGGTGGTGGCAGATGTGCCAGCCATCTCCACCTGCCCCTGTTTTCCAGCCTGTCTGGGTTGATGGGTACTGGCTACTGTACCGTTTAGTGATTACTGGTGCCTCCTCCTTCCCCTGTGAGTGCCAACAACCACCTGTGGCCCTGTTGCCAACTTCCAGTTCTAGCAGGAGGCAGAGGAATATTGTGCTTAAACCTGAAGGGTACCAGCTTCCAGCTGCTGGGGGGCAGGAATACCTATCCTTTACCCTCAGAGCCCTTGGCCCACTGTCCTCAGTCTGGCTGGCTCAGGAAGCTCTGCTATTTGGGAGGAAGCAGGGTAAGGGTGTGAGGACACTGCTGGACACTTGGCTCTCTCCAGAAACCAGTGGAAGCATAGCCTTATGCTTTCGGAGATTGTCTTCTCTCCAGTAGCTACATGTCTCTAGAACCTTCTGCAGTGTGTAGTCTGTATGAGAGAGACATTTGGGGCCTGCAGACTCAAATGGTCATTTTGGAGGTAGAACTGAGGCAGTTCAGGGTCCTCGGTCTGCTTCCAGGGAGCTGCCCCAAGAAGGCAGACTGAGGCACCGTGCTGTTGAACCTCAGTTAAGACTAACTCTGAGTTTGGAAACTTGGAGTGGGAAGGGGGATTGATGGGTGCTGTCTATTCAGACCCCGAGTGGAGGCCACAGGAAACATCAACTAAATAAAGGTCTTTGAAAGAATCTAAAACCAGGAATTCAGGACCAGTGGTGATAGCTACAATTTTAAGAATAAAAGAAACAAATAGTAACAATATGCATGCTTTCTAGTTAATGGTATGTTAATAATCACAACACTGAGATTTGTATACAAATATTTACTTGTTTGTACAGATGTATTGGAATGTGTCACCTGACAGTTGGTGAATCTCTTGTATATAACGTTGCGTTATTCCTCACAACAGGGCCAGGAGGGATCTGAAATATATTACAAGTGATAGGGTGTCAGAGTTGGTGAGTTTGGGGCTGGAAGCAGCGAGGACCGTGGTTTCTGCTGAAGTATCTTAGACGCCCACATGGGTGGTGTGCATGGACCATGGACCCTGCCCTGATGTGGTGGACATGACTTACAGGGGGGCTTTCCCTTCTCTAGACCCAAGGACTGGGGAACCCCCTTTTTCCCCGATGAAACCTACCAAGTGTCTGATACCATGTCTTTGCTTTAGCCTGCACTCATTCACTTCAATATGTTGTTTTTTCCAAGTTAAGTGGGGGAAAAAATCATTCTCTGCATTCTCAGAGTATGGCTTCTAGGAAGACTGGGTCTTTACTAGAGGGTGAATGAGGGGGCTTGGGGAAACATACACCTGACGTCTAGGCCAGGGACAGCACCCAGTTTCCCTTGGAGTTGCTGTGCAGGTCTGTGACCATCCCTGTTGCCCACACCTGTACCCCAGCATGCCCCCGTGGCCCACCAGCCCTCAGCTGTACCTCCTTGTTGGGTCATCTTGTCAGTCTTACCTGGAGCCTCAGAGTTCAGAACTGACCAACCATCGGTGGTGGCCCCAGCCCAGAGCTCAGCATAGCTTTGGGAAGCCAGGCACTACTGCTCTAAAACTCACTCTTTGAAGCCTAAGGTCCCAGGTACCCACGCCCCGTGGCAGGAGCCAGCCCTTGGGGCCAATGGTCAGACAGGTTTAAGTAGACCAAAAAAAAAAAAAAAAAAAAAAATGGGTAGCAGAAACCCAGAGACGTCGCAGCTCCTTTTCTGAAAACAGGACCAAATTTCAGACTTATTTGTTGATTTTTTTTTTTTTCTTGCCCTTTTTCTTGCTGTTACAGTTGTATAACTTTAGAGTTTGCCAGGTAACTTTGGAAAATACACAAACAAGATCTTTGTAGCCTGTCGTGTGTTGTTAGTCCTGTAGTGCAAGCAGTGTCATATATTCCAGGAAAAAAGTAACTTTGAATCCAAGTCATTTTGTTCAACAAATATTCATTTAAAAATGAATATTGAGGAAAAAAAGAAAGAAAACAGCCGCCCTTTCAAAGTAAAGCCATGACTTCCAGGCGTACAAGTTAAGCAAGTTAAGCTGGAACAGCCGTCCAGGTGGTTCAGGCCAGAGTCCTGCTATGGAAGAAAAATGATTTGGCATTGCTCTTAAACTAAATTTTCCAGTGTTTTTCTTCCCCCTGTAAATTCTTTAAATTTACAGTTTTCTGTTCCCATTACCAGTGTTGATACAGGAGGATTCTTTTTAAGATGTCAAGAAAGAAGAATGGCTTTGGAATCCGTGGGGGTTATGTTATTGTAACTGAGGACAATAGTTTTCATTAGCTGGCTTTTCAGAGACCCATATAAATGATTATCAGGATTATCAAGGAAGTTGTCTTTCGTTGGTGTGTGGCTTTTTTTTTTTTTTTTTAAAGCTTCTAGCCGTATTGTCCTCATTATCCTGGGGGTGATTCAAACCATTTGTCTGGTCTTCCTTCCTGTCTTTGTGTGGAGATGTCTCAGCTGTCCTAGAAGCAACTGACCCGTGTTTTTGAAATGACTTTATTTTTCAGATGTCGAACTCTCTCAGGTTCGCCCAGACCAAAGAACTTTAAGAAGATTCATTTTATCAAGAACATGCGGCAGCACGATACCAGGAATGGCAGGTACCACGCTAGCGAGAGCTGCCCTGTCAGCCTCCCTGCAGTAGGAGGTGTTCCAGTGACGATGGGTGGGGGGACTGTTGGCCTGGCCAGAGAATCCCACACTGTTCTCACAAACAGGACCTCATCGAACCATCCCAAATGGACTGTTTTCCACCCCACTCCCACTAGAAACATCTAGAGAAGACTGTAGAAAATAATGCTCCCTGATAGTGACTAAAGGCTCAGTGAGATTCTCTGATGGACTATCTATCTAATTGCACTCAAATACATTTTTATAGAAAACCTAACAGAAAAAGTTACTTTTTGTTTTTTGTTTTTTTCTTTTTCTGCTTTGTTCGGTTTTCTTTTTTTTCACTAGGGCTGTATGCTCTGGTCAGTAAATATCCCGCCAGGTCTGTGCCTGAACTTAGTTTTGGTGCTGGCTCTGAGGGCTCTGTAGGAGAGCAGAATGACAAATTTGCCAGCAGGTTCTTTTTGGGTGCCGATTTTTATTCCTGGGCTACTGAGATCTGGAACACATGTCTCTCCAGTTCTTCCGTTGTTCTTTTGGAAAGTGCTATTAAATGAAAGTGTGATGGAAATTTCTATAACCCTGATATTAAAACTCCTGGCAACAAATAGGTCGGATTCTTGTTACGGATAAGTCTACTCACAGCAGCCTGATGGCAGCAAGGAAACAGAGCTATAAGACCTCAGGGTCCCTGATGCTCTGTACCCTTTAGGCTCTTCCCCCATTAACCTATGACCTTTAGGCTCCTCCCCGTTGACCTGTGACCTGCCGAGTGTTCCCTGTGAATAGGAAGGTTAGAGACACCACCCTAGAGCAGAGGTCCTGCCATAAGGACCATTTTGTTTTAGTGCCTCTGGATTTACAGAAAACCATATAGCCCCCACTAATAATCTCTGAGCCATATCAAATGAAAGTTGCTAAAAAAGTCTTGAGTTAGATGCATGGACCAAGGCCCAGTGTACCTGTCTATAATTTGGTATAAAATAGCACTGTATAACCCAAAAGATACCACCAATGATGATAGAGTTTAAAGATTTGTTTTCTTGGAAGTAAATACCTATTTTTTTAAACCAACTGAAATAGGGAACATAATTTTCCAGCTTTTCAGTGGTTTCAGAATAGCAGAACTGAGTTCCCTCATCAACTAGGGTTTGTGTAGTCGGTGTATATTCCTATTTTAAATACAGTTTTTAATTAAAATTACCCAGCTGTCATCTGTTAAAGCAAATACTCTGAATCTCTCTCACTCAGTCTCACTCTCACAGTTATTGTGCCTTATTTCCTGAACCATCCTGTTTTATTTTTCTTTTGAGGCTCTTACCGAACTGAAACCTCACTCATGCCATTTTTAGTATAATTAATCATTGTTTATTTACATTTGTGTTCTTGTCATAATTTTTAACCATAAAATAAACGTAGATAGCCTTTAATTCCCAAATAAAATCAAGACAGAACCAAAGGAGTGGGCCAGATGAGTAGGCTTGCCCATCTCTGGGGGTGCTGATGCTGTGGAAGGGTGCAGAGGCAGCTAAGCTCCTGGCCTGCTGTAGCAAGAGGATGTAGTGAGGAAGATATTTGGGCCGATGGGCTTGCCGGCCTACAGGACAGAGCTGGCCTTCCTGGCACACCTTTGACCCAGGAACAGCATAAACAGTCCAGAAAGCATGCAGTTGCTAGCAGTTTTGCTGGGAAATTTCCAGAAGGAGTCAGGAAGGATTATTAGCTTATCTGAAGATCTGAGAACTGGAATTTAGGGCAGGAAAGCAAGCTAAGAGCTGTTGTGGGACCCACAGGCTATGGGCTGGGCCACAGTTTGTTGTATCTGCCCAGGTGAGAGCAGCTTCTCCTGTGCCAGAGGACAATAAAAGGGCTGGAGGTGCTCTCCTCTCTTCCTCTGCGTTATTGGCAAGGCTGGATTGTCCTTAGATGAAAGAAACAACCTGAGGGGATACCAGGAAGATAATATGGTTTCTGAGATGACAGAAGGAAATTGTGGTCAAGAGCTAATGAATGGGAGGATGTGACCCAGCCTTTTGAGAAAGGGGAAGGAGAATTGCCCCCACCTCGGCTCGGCAGCAGCCATGAGATTGTCCCAACAGAGGGACATGTGGATGAGCTCTAGTCCAGTGGTGGTGGGGAGGAGGGATCCTGGTCATGCTCTCCGAGGGGAGGGGCGGGTGCATGGGCAGGGGTCTACGATTCTGCCACCTTGGGTGTACTGAGGCACCTGTGTGGCACAACACCAGAGGGCACATTGTTGCAGTGAGGATTGAGCTCAGGTTTGCCTGCTAGGGTTGGAAAGGATTGAGGCTTTACAGGTAAGGCCAGAGGTGTTCATTAGAGAGCTTAAAGATCTGGACTACAAATGGAATGGCCTGAGTAGTGGTATCCTGCCTCTTATACATGGGGAAGGAGACCGAGAAGGGCCCATCAGAGTCCTGAAGCCCAGTCTCACAGCGGTTCCCACTCAAGCCAAGTGTCTTCATGATGATCTCCGACTGGCAAACACCAGACTCTCAAGACTGCAGGCTGGACCTGGGGCCTACTTGCCACTCTGGACTGAAGACCTTGGTATGGAGGCTGCTCTCCCCAGGCCTGCTGACTCTGTGACAGAGCCACCACCATGGAGGGGAATTGGGGCTCCAGGCTCAGACACCAGGGGAAGGAAGCATCTGTTCTGGGATTCATTGCCAACCCGTGAGTATGGAAAAACAGCTTAAAACAGGAAGGAGAAAAATCATAAAAACGGAGGACCAAATATGATAAAAGACAACACTTGCATCAAACTCAGGTGGACATAATGATCAATGTCAGGGTAGCTGCTTAGAAACAAACATTGGGGTCTCGGCCAGCTTCATGTTCTCCCACTTCTTTCTGTGACGTTAGAGGAATCTCAACAACATCTGAGGTAGAGGTGAGCACCTTCAGTAAAAGGTGTGGTTCTGACGGAGGATGGACTCTTCTTGAAGGAAAACCTATCATCACCTTCTTCAAAATCAGTGAATTCTCTGCAGCTGGCCTTGGGGACCTGCTGGAAGGCTTCGAGTGCGAGTAAAGTACAGAGCACCACGCTCAGCGTGTTTCGGGGTCATGTTGCTGACCTTTGAGCCAGGTGGGGCTGAAGGCTGCAGGCTGGACACAGGTTAGAGACCCAGTGATGGAAGCTTCGGCTCTGCTATTGGAACCAGATGGTATCATGAGTTCTTGACCAGCCCCACGTTGTGCTTCATCTCCTCGCGGTCAGGGGATATGGTGAGGGGATCCGCCATGCTCCGGTTCCACTATTGTTGTAACCCATACACAGGTTAGTGATGGGAAAGTTGTGTTGGACTTGATGGTTGTGAAAAAAGGTAGTGCTTGGCTGGGTTTTAGGAAGACTGGTCCCAGAATGTTCAGACTATGAAGTGGATTCTTGTGGCTACAATCCCATGGCCAAAAGGGATTATAAAACACGTGGATCATACAGTGATGATGGGTAACATTTATTAAGTGCTTACTGGGTACGAAGCTCTAAGTACTTTATATGCTTTGTTTCATTAATTCAGTGGCTATTTGTTGAGTAAGTGAGTAGAGAGATCTTCTAAGTGACTTCTAGTCTTCAGAACTAGTATTTTGAGGAATGCAGAGAATTTAGAAACAACCTTGAGAAGAAGGTATTGCTTAACACAATAAGTGTTAAGTAGAATGATGCTGGCCAGAGATGTCCACGTCGTATCCCTGGCGCCTGTGAATATGTGGTTACATGGCAAGGGGAGTTGAGGTCACGGATCCTGGGTTATCTAGGTTTGCCCAGGTAATCACCGGGGTTCTTAAAGGTAGAAGAGGGAGGCAGCAGAGTCTATGTCAGAGTGATAGGATGTGAGAAAGACTCACTCGCCATTGTTGGCCTTGAAGATGGAGAAAGGGGCTTTGAGCCAAGGACTGTGGCGGAAGCTGTAAGAGGCAAGAAAACAGATTCTTTCTTTGAGCCCTCAGGGGATCTGGCTCTAACCCCTCGATGTTAGCCCTACAAGACCCATTTCAGAGTTCTGACCACCAGAGTTAATAAGATAATGACTCTTGTTCTAAGCTAATGACTGTGGCGATTTGTTACCGCAGCCATAGTAAACGAAAACACTCAACATCCCAGTTTACAAAGGAGGAAGCTGGAGCACATGACTGGAAAGTGAGGGGTAGAATCCAGATCCAGGCATCAGATTGCAAAGCTCGTTTTCGTAATCAAAGGGAGAGGTGGGAGGTTAAAAATCTAAATATTATAAGACAGTATGTCCTGGTGGATTTTGAGAAAACTATTGAATTCTTCTTTTAAAAATTTATTTGCTAAAGGCCCCAGACTAGTAGGTAAGCTTGGAAGAATAGTTTGAGGAGCCCTAAAGTCCCGAGTGAGGAAAAAGAGAGAATTGAGGAAAAGGAAGAATAGCTGGCAGCCTTGTACATGGCTGGTGGGAATGTAAAATGGTATAGCCACTATGGAAAACAGTTTGGCAGTTTCTCAAAAAGTTAAACATAAAATTATCCTATAACCCAACAATCCCACTACCAGGTGTATTCCTAAAAGCATCGAAAAAAGGAGTTCAAATCATAGTTGTGTGCCAGTGTTCATAGTAGCACCGTTTACAACAGTCAGAAGGTGGAAACAAACTGAGTGTCCATCAGCAGGTGTCTGCGGATAAACAAAATACGGGCTGTCCCTGCGAAGAAATAATACTCAGCCGTAATCAAGGATGAAAGGGCTGCTAACATGCCTAATAAAGTAGGTATAAACCCTGAAAACATCATGCTGACCAAAATAGGCCAGACGCAGAAGTTCACAGAATGTATGATTCCATTTATACAGAGTATCCGGAAGAGGTAAATCTAGAGAGACACTCGCAGATCAACATTGCCAGGGACTGGGTGAAGGGAGATGGAGCCTCTGTGTGGGGTTATGGAAGAGTTCTGGAAGCAGTGGCGGTGAAGGCACGGCCTTGCGCCTGTACTTATTAACGGCCAGTCGTACACCTACGGATGCTTGATTTATTTTCTGTTCTATATGTATTTTGCCACAATCAAATAAAACACCAGCGATAGCCCTGGGGCTTTTCAAACCACATTCAGAAGAGGGAAGGGAGAGATGGTTAACTTCTTGGAGTTGATGGTATAAAGACTGAGCAGAAGTCAGCCGCTGGCCTCCTTTTCGCTGCTCTACCCGGTGGAACTGTGAAATGTCGACTCTAAACCAGGCGTCGGGCTGGGCACACCACTGGCGCTCAGTAAATAGATACCACTTATTGTGGAATAAGTGAACAGAGAGGCCTTATATTTTGAAGTGAGTGCCAGTCCTCGGGGCCTAGATCCCAGGGAACGGAAAGAATTTAGAAACAACAAATGACCTTTAAAATATCACCAAGAATGAAAGAAGTTCTAAGTCAACTGCCAGGCAGATGTTGCCTAAAAAAATCAAAAAGAGACCAAGGTGGTAGCAGTGGGTGAGCCCTAAACATCACAAGTGAGCAGGCAGGCCTCAGGCGGATTGCTGGCAGAGCTGGGAGGACTGGGAAATAGATGGTTCATGTGCTTTCCAAGCGAGTGGAGGTTGATAGCCGTCAACATGACCTCACTAAGGAGCCACGTTAGGTTAACTTCAATTCTGCACTGATGGAATCACTAGGTTAGTAAATTAGCGGAAATGTCATAGACGTGACATTTCTCGATCTCCACAACATGTTAGACTGTTCCTCGTTATCACTCAGCCCAGCATTCGCTAGGGGATTGTGAAGCCAGAGCCCCTGCACGCAGTGACTGCTGTCTGCCTAAAGGGGACCCTGAGGGGCCTGGCACACCATCTTCCCCGGAGCATCTTGAGTGCTCCTCAGAGCCAAGGCTAGCAAGTTTCACCACGGGCTGTACAGGGGGCCAGAGGCAGGGAGAGGAGGGGAGCTGTGATGGATGACCACCTGCACCGCAGCTCGCCAGCGGCTGGAGATGCTAGACCCAGCTCAGGGTGGTTCCGTCAGCAGGGGTAACTGTCATGGAGGTTGGTGATGGTTTTCAGTACAGGGTAAAGACTCTTCAGAAGTGAAATGTATCTTGGAATCTGGATGGACACTGTTTTCCAGAGAGCCTGGCAGCGAGTTGTAACCACAGAGTGAGCTCATTTACCTTGTCCTAATGGAGGCAAACATAACACTCACGCACCCAGCCAGGGTCAGTCCCATCTGCCCTGTTGAAGTCAGCATGAGCGTCCTGTTTTAGAACACTGGATTTGTACTGGCATGGCCTCATTGCAGTGGCCTAGGGTTCTCCAGGCCTCCTCCTCATAGAAGGATGGATGACACAGAGTGAATGGGAACAGCCAGAGTCCGTTTCGTTGAACTGCCTGTATATAAGTTTATATATAACTTATTTCTGGGGAAAGAGACGTGCGTCCAGGCAGAAGGTGCCAGATAAAGTAGTTCCTTAACTATGTGGAATGCAGAGTGGTCCCTTTGGGAGTACTGGCACCTGCCCTGTGCTGGGTGTTTGTAGTGATGGGATATTTCTATAAATAAAGCAGACAAAGATCGTGCTTCAGGGACTTCCAGGCTAGCTGGGGAGGTGGGCTGGGGGTGGGGGAGGCCCTACTGATGGGGAGCCTTTTTTGTTATTTAAGTAGGCTCCACAGCCCATTGTGGGGTTTGAACTCATGATCCTGAGATCATGACCTGAGCTGAGATCAAGAGTCAGTTACTTAACAGGCTGAGCCACCCAGGCACCCCAGTGGGGAAACTTTCAAGCATAGGTCTGAAGGAGGTGAGGGAGCCAGCTCTGAGCTTTCCCAGCAGGGAAGGGCATTCAGGGTAGGTGGAACAGCAGCAGTTGAGTCACTAATGGTGGAACGTGGCTGAGCGGTGTGCCTGCAGAACTATAGGAAAGCTGGCATGGGAGGAGTAGAGAGAAGGAGAGAGAAGTCTTGGAGGATGCATTGTGATGATGTCTGTTTTTATCGTGAGCCTGATGAGAGCCATGGAGGGTGCCCAGTAGAGGACCAGCATGGTCTCGCTTGCACTTGAACAGGAGTACTCCAGCTAACCAAAAGTCAAGGGCAGGCATTGCAGGACTTTGTTGGTAACTTTATTCTTACAGAAAATTAGTGGATATGTATATTGTGTATTGTCTTTTAAAAGTGGGTTTATTTTTTAAACAAACATTTAAAAATGACTTGAAGTCTTCAAAAACCTATCACAAATGTATGAGCAAGCCCTCTGTCATGGAGGAGAGATGACCAGTGATCCCATGCCAGAGCATCTGGAACAAGGTGCTCCTGAGAATCCCATGAGGAGGGGAGTTGGGAGGTGGGGGCCGCAGGCCACTTGGTTGTTAGAGAAAAGCCAGGCATGGTTTGCTCTAATCTGCATCTTTACCGAGAGCCCCTCTGTCTGCTGGGGAAGAGAGGTTCAGCAGAAGTGAAGACAAACCTTGGTCCTCGGGGATGAGATACGCCCTTACAGATGACCAGCCTTGGCAGACCAGCAAGTGCTGGTGGAAAGCGGGTTGCTGGCTGGATAGAACGGGGCCATCAGAGCAGACAGTGGAGCTTCTGAGCATGAAGACCGAAGACAGCAGGTGGCCTGTGACCTTTTAGGGCATTTCTATTTAGTAACCATCATGGTCCTTTTCTTTTGGTGCTTCCAGTTCCGGAGCGTCGAACGTTTGTCCTTGAGAATGATAGGAGGCAAGAGCCCTCATTGCAAGTGGGTGACACCTTTCCTCAGGCGTGTGGTATCATTCAGCGCTCCACCGAAGTCCTCCAGTTTTCAGGCATCTGCATGGCACACAGACGATGGCTGCCAAGTCCACTGGAAGCGCCCGCCCCCAGCTCCGCTTTGAGAGTCATTTCACTCTGAACAGGCAGAGAGGTGTTCTTTGCAGTGACTGACTAGGCTGTCTCATCCTTTGGGAGGAATTTTCAAAGAGGTTTAAAAAGGCTTTGAGGTGCGGGTGGACACAAAGAAGTGAGCTCTGGAGTGTTGGCTCTTTAAAGTGCGGACTCAGCAGGAAGGAAAAGGTATAAAAGATTTTAGCTCCCTTTATCTGCTTTCCAAAGTCAGATGAGGAAAGTATGGTAACCGAAGTCAAGTTGTAGCCTTTCCTTTTTATACTAAAAATTTTGGAGGGAAGGCAGGGGACGGGTAATAACTAAATTAAGACCTTGCCTGTGATCTCATCAGTCCCAATCTGTCAGCCTAGTTTAGTTTGAAAAAATGAGTTGGAGGAAATGGCACATCTCAAAAAAATAAATAAATAAAGCTGCTAACTAATTTCTGGACCGACCTTCTCAGAAGAAAAAAAAATGTCATTGCCTTGTCTCTTCTGAAATAAATGTACCTGATTTGATAGATGTCGAGCATCTTCTGTGAGGCTCTGTGCAACATCTAACCCTCCCAAGCATGCTTTTCCCATCGAGGAACTTTTCCTTGTTAAAAGACCAGGACCCCCATACCCCAGTAGCATGGGCTGGCTGGGAAGCATCTTTATTTGTATCCATCTATGTCTGCAACCAGGCGTCAGCGAAACCTCAGGCGTGGGGGGCTGTGAGTGGACAGACTGAAGAAGCCTTCAGCCATCCCCAGGCCTCACTCAGACTCCCGACCCCAAATGGCCCCCAGAATGCCCTCCGTACTGAGCCATTGGCTTTCCTTCGAACCTTCCCTAGTGCTGTGAGCAGCAGAAGGAAGGGATCAGCTGGGCACGTAGACCATCCAGTGGGGATGCTAGTACCTCGGGGCCAACACCCTCAGGCCAGATTTTATCGCCTTTTGAAGAAGCATGGAGGTTATCCTGGGACTCCGCACGTTGCTGTAGAGAGAAATTATTTTCAGTGCTTCAGGTGTACAGATGTATTCGAAGTATGCAAGCACTGGTTGCTGCTTTTCAACCAGTTTGATTTACAGGAAATAAAATGAGTCATAGAGGTAGGGCTTGGGAGTTAGAACCTTCTCTTGGTGGTTCTGCTTCAGTTCTCTGCATGATGAGAGGGCCTAGGAGCCTGGGGGAGACCAGGTCGTGGTCCCACCAGTGGAATACAGCAGTCAGAGGAGAAAACCGTCATGCATGTGGGTTGGGGCCAATGGGCCAGGGCTTAGGACACAGTGACCAGTCCTGGCCTGGGGCACACGAGAGCAGGTAGTGGAGAGCTCCATGGCTCAAGGTGAGACTTCTGACCTCATGCTCAGCTTGTTTTCCTCCTCCTTCTCTGCTTTTGGCTGGTTTGTGTACCCCCTGCCCCCCCAGATTCTTTTGCTGAGTCCCAAGCCTAGTACTTCAGAATGAGTTCTTTGGCTACAGAGTCATTGCAGATGTAATTAGTTGAGATTGTACTGAAGCCAGGCAGGCCCCTAATCTAATCTGCCGGGTGTCCTTGTTAAAAGGGGGAAGTTTGGGGCATCTGGGTGGCTCAGTGGGTTAAAGCCTCTGTTTTCGGCTTGGGTCATGATCCCAGGGTCCTGGGATCGAGCCCCGCATTGGGCTCTCTGCTCTGCAGGGAGCCTGCTTCCTCCTCTCTCTCTTGCCTGCCTCTCTGCCTATTTGTGATCTCTTTGTCTGTCAAATAAATAAATAAAATCTTTTTTAAAAGGGGGGGAGTAGTTTGCACAGATCTGCACGCAGGGAGAATGCCACATGGCTAAAGGCTGGTGTTACGTTGATGCCTGCCAAGGAGCTACTGGAAGCTGGGAGGGAGGCCTGGAGCAGACCTTCCTTAGCGCCTTCATCAGAGGGAGCATGGCCTGTGGACACCATGGGCTTGGACTTGGGCTCCCAGACCAAGAGATGAGCAGTCCTGTGTGTCAGCCATGTGCAGGTGGTCACTTGTCATGGCAGCCAGCCCTCGAAGACCTCCTCCCTTTCTTGCTCACACGACTGCCAGGAGCTTCAATGCCTGTCCTGTCTTGGGGAGCTCGTCTGGCCACAGCTTTGGTCGCTGTCACTGTCACCATTCACCATCTTAACCATTCCCGGGCTCCCTGAGCCCCAGGACTCCCTCCGTCCGCAGCTTTGGAGGCCTTTTAGGACCGCGCCTGTGGCCTTCCCAGCTCTGCTGCTCTTGTGCTGCTGAGACCCCGTCAGCTTTGCACGATTACTGACGGGCAGTGTGTGCTTAGAAGGGGAGTTTCGTGACCTGTGGAAGAGCTCTCCGCAGAAACCACGTGTGTTGCTTAAACACTGCTTCACCTTTAGGCCTGTCAGTGGTCATCCATCCACGTTTTGATGCCAAGCCTCCTCTTTGCATCTGGACCTGCTGATCAGACTCCGTCTCTGGCATCAAAACCACCCATCATTGTTCCCACCTATTGCTGCCACGTCCTGACTGGGCTTCTTAATTTTATTTATTTATTGTTTAAGATTTCACTTACTTTTAATTTTTTTTTTTTTTAAGATAGATTTATTTATTTATTTATTTATTTGAGAGACAGATCACAGAGCGGCAGGCAGAGAGAGAGAGGAGGAAGCAGGCTCTCTGCTGAGCAGAGCGCCCGATGTGGGGCTCGATCCCAGGACCCTGGGATCATGACCTGAGCCGAAGGCAGAGGCTTTAACCCACTGAGCCACCCAGGCGCCCCACTTACTTTTAAATTTTTTAAAAAGATTTTTATTTTACGTATTTTTAAAAGATTTTATTTTAAAATAATCTCTGTACTCACAACGTGGGGCTTGAATTCATGACCTGGAGATCAAGAGTCCTGTGTTCTTCTGACTGAGCCAGTCAAGAGCCCCAAGATTTTTTTTTTTTTTTTTTTTTTTTTTTTTAAGTAATCTTGACACCCAATGTGGGGTTTGAACTCATCATCCCGAGATAAAGAGTCACATTCTCTACTGACTGAGCCAGCCAGGCGTCCTCAGATTGGATGTTTTTAAAGTGACTCAAGAATTCAAGTGCAGAATCCTGTTGGATTTTCAGTGTTTTCCCGATATTCTAGCATCCCACCCCACCCCCCTTTTTAGTGACTTAATTGAATACTTTCTAAGCATTTGGTGTTTTTTGTAGCATTGCTCCTGTTTTCCCTTCACATTTCACTGGTCTGTGCAGTCATTATCGAACAAGTATGAGCAGCCAGGGTAACTGGCTACTCATACCCCTCTACCTGGGGAGGTACATAACTAACTGAAACAGGTTGGGGAGGTACAAAACTGGATCCTAGTAAGTGCACAGTTCAGTGTGGCTATTCTAGAGAAAAGCCTCTAAGGCTGAGCTGTGAGCGAGACAGTTGGTCAAAGTGACTCACAGAGGGATGTGGAGACCCTGGTGGGTCAGGCACATGAGGCCAGCAGAGTTTTCTGGCATACTCAGCTCCTCCAGTAGTCCTTCTGCTCTTTCTCCTCTCAGCCTGGACTCATGCAGTCCCTCCGCCAGTGTATCTTCTTGCCCCTTATTCCTCAGGGCTTGACTTAGGTGTCACTTCCTCCAGGAAGCCCATCTTGCCTCCCTCAGGCCAGGTTAGCTGTCCCTTGGAGAGCAATCTCTTTCCCAATCAGGCCACTCCCACCACCACGGGTTTTGTGAGGGTGGAGCTCCCATCTTTGTCATCCCTCATCAGATCCCCAGGGTCTGGCATAGAGTAAGTGCTAGGCAAGTGTTTGTTGGGAGGGAGGAGGGGCAGATGGCACACAGCTGTTTCTCAGGGGTCCTCCACCACTCCGTACGCTGTAGGATAAGCTGTGCCCCCGTAAGCCGGTGCTGAAGGCTTGTGCTGTGGTGGTGGTGGTGGTGGTGTCGGCAGTCATGGGGTGGCTGTGAGGATGCGGGTGGTGTGAGCACTCAGGATTAGTAGACAAACACAGCCACTGAGGATAAGACCACCATCTTGTATGGTGGCTATTTAGCCTGGACCTTCCGGTACTTTCTACCATCTAACTCAGGCCAGCTCTGTGGCCCCCATTTGCCCTTACTCTGACTGCCTGAGAGCCTGCCACATCTGCCATGGTCATGTTTCCCTTCATCCTGGGCTCTGTGTTCCTTGTTCTCAGCCGTTGGAATTCCACTCCTCCACTAGGGCCCAGCCCAGATTCCAAGCACCTGCCACTGGCCTCAGCCCTGCCTCTTGCTCAGGCTTCTGGTCCCTCTTCTCCACAGTCCCCTTCCTTCTTCCCACTCCCAGAATTGGGAGATTGTCTTCATCCCACTCCAGGATGCAGGGGACAGAGCTCCCTGTGAAGAGTGGCCTTGGAATAGCCACAGGTTGTCTGGCCTTGCCCTCCTCCCCACTGTAGCACATGCAGGAATGAGTGTTCCTAAGGAGGAAGAGCATCCCCCACCCCCACGGCTAATAAGAGTTTAAATAGAGGAAACAAGAACATCTTGATTTTAATTTTCATTCATCTGCTATGTAATTGCCAGCCCTTCAGAAAGTGAGGGAGGGGGGTGTCGAGACACCACCACCCACCCACCCCAACCCCCAACCCCCCGCAACTGTGGGATGAGGAAGCAGTTGGGGGAGGGATGGGGGCTGGGAAGAGAAAGCGCCTGGTAGTCTCTGGTCCTGAGATTTCATAATACTCATTAGTTTTCTGGCGTCAGTCTCAACAGCTTTACTTTCTGCATGCACCCGCCCCCGTTCATGAGTGCACGGCTGACCTGCCGAGCGGGAGGCATGAAGCGCTATGCAGCCATGGGAACAAAGTGACAGACGCTGGGCGGATGCTGTCCAGGGCTGCCCTACAAATCGTTACGGAAGAGGGGGCCAAAAACCGCACAAGTGCGTGCTCTAGCAGCTCCAGAGGCCGAAAGTCAGCAGTCATGGTGGCAGCGGGGCCTTGTGCCTCTTGAGGGCTCTAGAAAGGGATCATCTGTCACCTAATCCAGCTTCTGAGGGCAGCTGGCAGTCCCTGGTGGCTTGGGCTCTAGGCTGTGCCAGGCCAGTGTACGCCTCCATTGTCACACGGCTTTTCCTCTCTGTGTATGTGGGTGTCTGCAAATGTCTGTCTTTATGAAATCCAGCCACTGGGTTGAGGCCCACCCTGATTCAGTATGAATGCATCCCAACATGATTGCATCTGTGAAGACCATGTTTCTGGCCACATCTGCAGGTGCCGTGGACTTCATGCCTTTTGGGCGGGGGGGACACGATTCATCCCCTGACACCAGCATTTGAAAGTGTGCTTTGCTTTTCTTCCTGGTCATGTAGGGAATGGACTACAGAATTGGGAAATGCAGTGTACATGTGCGCCCAATGCCTAACATAGACTTCTGGGTCAGGGACACCCCTGGGCTGTGTTCGTGCTTACCTACCGTTGTTGCGAATGTGATTTTCTTTGCTCTAACTTCAGATCTTGGTAGCTTGTTTTTCTGTCCTTAAGATCGTATTTCTGCTCTCATGGAATATTCCACCTGGGAGAGATTGAACTTTCTCACAGCTAATAGAGATGCCCCAGGGCTCTGGAAATAGAACAGAAAGCCAGCTTTCAGCAATTGAGGGAACGCTTGAGGGTCCAGAATGGCATGAGATCTTCCCTAGCTCTGGGCTAAGGGGTTGAGAGTGGATTTAATGATGGGTCTGTGATACTCTGTCAACCATGGGGCTCTTGAGCATCTCCAGGCTATTTGGAATACTCCAATATCTCACTGGCGGTATGTGCCTTTGGAAGCTTTGTGGCCTGAAGCCCTCGCTGCTGCATACCAGAAACACTTTTCTAAGCAAGAAGCTGAAGCCACATGAAGGAGAAACATGGTGCTCTTCATGCCTCCTGGAGAGGTTTGGAAAACACTGTGTATCTTGAAGCAGTTCTGCCCTTGCGGGCTGCCGCCCTTGGAGCTTTTTCCTTTGTTTTGTTGTTTTTTTCCTTCTCTGGCAGATGTTTGTATGGAAATGTGATCTTTAATTTCTTAAAGATCTGTCTCTCTGGAGTTAATTCCTATTTTGAAGTTAGAGTCTTTTGTATAATGTTTTCTGGTCACCTTGACTCGGTGTTGAATGGCACAAAAGGGAAAACCCTGTGGGCTTTCTGCGTGCAATGTGGGCATACAAGAAATAACTACAGTGGTTGGAGGCCAACACGTGAAGGTAGCCAGTTTCTGAAGTCCCCTGGAAATGGAATGTGGCTGTCTTGTGTCATTCTTGACAACTACCATCTGATTTAATTCTCTCACAAATCCAGAAGCAGTTGAAGAAGGTGAACAAATCTGATTTCCTTGGGCATCATTGTGACGATGGATATTTCCCCAACACTTACAAAGAAGAAAGCTGCAAATTCACAGGAATCCTCCAGGTTTGGGACACAGCAGTTGGTCACAATGGACCTTTCTTTAGGTTCACATTGCTCCAAGTTGCTCGTGGAGGAGATAGAAGACAAGAACTTGCCACTTGCTGATATTTGCCTACTCTAGCTAAAGCCTGAAGCCAGAGCTACTTAGGGCAACATGTTGGATGCATTCTTGGGAGCTCTGTTGGCCATTTCCAGCTCCCCAGGGCTTCAACAGCCACAGACTTGTGTGGAGCTGCTGTCGGGTCTCTGTTCTGGATTCCTCCTCTGAACCCTGCATGATGTTGGAATTGCGGGATGGTTCCACCAAAAAATGGAGAGGAAGTACCCAAGGATGCTATGCTTTTACTTAACCTCCTTCCCTTTCCAGCTGCTTGAGAATGGCCAGCCGGAAAAGAACCTGCCTAACTGGACTGTTGGGAAACATTCCATATTCGTAGTTCCTAAACTTGACCTGTGCAATAGAATAACACATTTTTCTGAATGAGACTCAGGCTGTCAGCCTCTTCTCGACACCTAAATGGTGAGGACCACACAGATGAGTACTCATTTAGAAAACAGTGCAGCCCATTTGCTAATAGGCACGTTGTGGTTAGAACTTTGGAAAGAATACTTAATTTCACATGCATTTATGTTCTCTCGTTTCCTTGTTCTATTAGAAATGTCCCAACAAATTCAGTGTGTGGGAAGGAAGCACCCATTAGCACTAAGTAATGAAGGAAATGCGCTAACACTAAGCCAGCTGAGGCTGTTCAATCCATTCCTTCCTCTGTTGCAGGAGATGTGGATACCGAGCGCCTCAAGGAATGAGTAGTTCTAGACTTTCCTCCTGGGTGGATTTCAGGGGCTGGTGGGGGTTTGGAGAGTCCTATCCTTCCACCTAGGAAGGCACTCCAGCTGAGCAGAGCAGGAGAAGGAGGCACCAGGCAGCTCTGAAGTCAGGGTGGCTGTGATGGGTCACCCTGTGGCCCCACCCATTCCCAGCCTGGTCACCTACAGGCAAGGCTGGAAAGCCACCCTAGAAAATGTGGTGAAGGTTGACTTCTTGGTGTCCAAAGTCCAGTCAAACCCACAGGGTCAGACTCTTCTAGTAAGTCTCAGTGAAGGGCAAAGCATCAGGGCACAAGGTAGAGAAGGGCATGGCTTCAGATCCCCAACTGGTCTCACCTGATAGTGTGTCCCCTTTGGCATGTCACTTAACTTACTTTCATCAGATGAAGCATCTAGAATTGGGCATCTAATGGGTACTTTAATAAGTATTAACTATTATTATGTCTGTGTAAGTAAACATACAGAGGCATTATAGTGAGAATCTGCCACTGGTCACTGTGTGTGAGAGCCCGAGGAGGCTGACTGATGTTTAGCAAGGTGGTGTGCTCATGATTTATTTAGATGTTGGCCCTGGAAGCCTTGGTGGTAACTCTGCTTAGGGCATTCTTGTTCTTGCGGCAGTGACAAGGTTAGGGTCTGTGGTACCTGATGAAAAGTCTCTCCTAGAGAGGAGAGACAGCTCTGTGTGTGGGTTACACACTTGTAGTCACGTGTCATACCTCAGCTGCCCTTGGGCACACCTCTGACATCTTAGCAGGCCTGTATATTTTAGCACAGAGGTCTGAAGAGGTTCAGAATCCAGGTGCTCTGCTGGTAAAACTTCCCTCAGTTTTACCAGGGAAGAAGGCGATTCCCAGTAAAACTAGTTAATATTTATTGAGTGTCATTGTTTGCCAGGCATTGTTCCGAGGGCTTTCCCAGTACGGACTGACTTATTCTTTACAGCATTCCTGTGGGCTAGTTAGTAATTTTATCCTATCATTTTAGTTGTGGAAACTGAGGCTCAGAAGAGTTAGTAAGAGGTACGAGGTCATACAAAGACGACACAGCTGATATTTGAGCCTGGGACTGTGGCTTCAGTCCTGTTAACACTGGCGACATGGGTCAGTGTGGGATGAATGGGTAGCCCTGGTCCTGCCTTCCCAGGGACGGGGACTGGGGTGCTGCTGTGAAGCCCAGCATGGCCCTGTTTATGGAGGAGCTGCCGTGAGCCCCACCCTGGGACTCACCCTCTGGAAGGGCAGGGCACCCTCTGGAAGGGCAGGGAGGCAGCAGCGAGCAGCCCTTTGTGATTGATGTCTTCCCCAACAAGGAAATGAGGAACTCAGTGAAGGGGGAGGAAATCCTTCCTAGGGCCATGACTTCTGAGCATACTAAGTTGGACACGACAGGCAAAGGATGGGCATGCAACAGCAGGGTCTTTTCAAGGTGGGGGACAGCAAGTCCTTTAACATAGATGGATGATAAAGTTGGGGGGTGTGGGGTCGTGTTTGCTGAGACCAGAGAAGGAGAAAGAGCCAGAAGACACAGGGCCTGCTTGGCCATGCCAGGGAACCCGACTTTATCCTGGGCAGGTCGACAGTGTAATATCGTAGTTGTAAAAATAAGGTCATAGTCTCCCAACCTTGATGCAGTTAGTAGTATTGGGGTTTATTTCCCCTTTTGATTTTTCATCATGATTATTTTAGAAAAAGATTATAAGAGTAAATTTCATATCTGATGTGTGTTTCTACTGTGTTAAAGAATGTTAGGTTTTTAATCTTCTCCACTTTCTTTTTTTTTTTTTTTTAAAGCAGCAGTTCTCTTTGGCAAAAGTTATTTTCATATGCCAGGATAAGTACTTGAGAGAGTTTTTTTTTAATGTTTTCCTAAGTGGCCTTTGATTGCATAAGAGCATCACACAGAACTGTTTCCAGTCGTATCTTTATAGCAGGAATGGAGGCTAAGACTGATTATGTAATTGTTCCCTTAATTTATTCTCAGAACCTAACGTGCTGCCAGCATATAAAAAAACCCCAGCGATCACAATGGCATCTGAGCATCTCTTGCTCACGGTTTCTGGCACTATGGCTTTTGCATTGTTCACTGCAGAGGAGACATGGATGGTTTCAGTGTGGCATGACTGTTGGCAGCATTAGGCACCCCAGACTCATGGCTCTGTCTGCTCCATCTTGCTGTGCAACCGACAGCCAACAGCTCCTGCTCGGGAGGACTCATGTGTACTCCTTAGAGACCCGAGCCGGCGTTTCGCATGCTAACCTCTGGGTAAGGAGAGGCAGCGTGCTTTGGCTGCGCTGAGGTTGCATTTTGCAAGGAGCACAGAATACCATCTGTCAGAGGAGGCGGCGGGAGTGTGCAAATATTGCTGTGAATTCCATGAATGCTTAATTGCTACAGTTGTTTCTTTTCTTTTTTTTTTTAATTTAAGAGTCCTTGCATTTAGTTTGTTGTTTGTTGTTTGTTCTTTTTTTGTTGTTTATTTTTTAGAATAGTCCTTATCAGTGGCAGAAGATCCTTCTGTAGTATATTTTCAGTGCTGCCCTATCGTGACAGTGCCCAAGTTGGGTATGTATATGCATGCTTGCTTTCTAGTTCTCTGGGTGAAAAGTTGTGACACCATGTGCATAATGTGGCTGCCCTTCCGTTTCCAAGAACTTGCCTGGCTCTAACACTGCAAACCGAGTACTTATAAACTGGGAAGAAAGTTCTGCTTTCTTTTCAGCCAGAAAGCTTTCTTGTTATTGTGAGAGTGTGTGTGTGTGTTTCTGTCTGTCCTCGCCGTCTTGCCTGCTGTTTACAAATGTGCATTTTGTCCCCTCTTCCAATGCTGTAAAGCAAGAGCAATCCGGGGACCCACCCCATTGCTCGGGGCCGTGTCAGCTTTTGGAGAAAGGTAGGTGAAGAAAAAAATCAGAAAAACCATGTGAACATCCTGCCTCTTTGCATCTTGGGCTTTGGGCTGGAGACTGACCAGCAGGCTGGAGCAAATACCAAAGCAAAATGTACAGGAACAGACCTATGTGATTCGCTGCAGGCCAAAAGAATGCTTGCTTCTCTAGCTCAACAAGCCTTTCCTTTTGCTCTGAAGAGAAGTAGGTAAGTGAGGTTCTGTCCTTGCAGAGCCTCCCCTTCACTCCCTGTGCCAAACTCTGTGCTGGTTCCTCTGAGTCTTCACAACCTTGCCCCTCACATGTCACTGTTATCCGGTGTTTGTCGCCAGGGAGCTGCCGGTGTTTAGGGTAGGACAGCTCACCGCGTAGGATGCCAGGAATCGTGCGGCATGTTGACTCCACACTACAGGTGAAATGCTAGAATTGCCCCCTGGACATTGTGACAACGGCACACTACCCACTCGTGACCACTGCCCTGTGGGCCTCTGTGGAGGGCAGTGTGGCCTCTGGTGCTGACTCATCATTTATTCGTTTTCCACCGTATTCCATGAGCTCTCTCCGCTGGTCATTCCTGTTCACCATGGCTTCCCCCTCCCACCACCCCCCTGTTAGACTTGGGCTGTTCAACTCACCCATGGTCCTTATTTCTGCTCTGCACCGTAAGCTTCATGGGCAGACAGTAGCGCATCTTCATGGAATTCTGACTTGGTCCTGTATTAGATGTACACCTTAAAGAGTCGCAGTAATCTTACTGTTGATTGAGGGCACACTTTGGGCGGGTCCTTTTCACTCCCTGCGTCCTTATAAAGTAGGTGTTCTCAAAAAAGTAACAACAAACCCTTCCCCGTCAGGGATTCAAGGATCACCTGGGCGTGGCCTACAGAGCTGCCTGCAAGAGACCTCATGAGGAGGCTTGCTTGACCTTACTGACCTGTTGTGGTCCTGGGTTTGGCTGCACCTGACAGCAGGCTTACTTAATCCCTGTGGAAATGGGTGGTACTAGCTCTCAGACTTCCATGTGACCCGGAAGGCCATTTCACTAATTTTACACAAATAATCATGCCAGGGCCCTGATGATGTTGGTGTGACCAGCCTGTGAACATGTTTCCAGGGAGATCTGAATCAGCCTGGAAGGTTGTGTGCAAGTTTGTCCTCTCATGGCCAGCTTGGATGGCCACTGTGGCCTTGGCTTTATTTTTGTATTTTTCTGGGCTTCCCCTGCTAACCTTTCTGACTGATATATTCGTCCTCCGGCCATAGTCCATTTTCTCATGTATTGAGTGCTTCCTATGTGACTAGGTGCAGGGGTAAAGACTAAAAGATGGGCCTGGTTCCTGTCTCCTGAAACTTAAAACGACGAGGGGGAAACACGTTGAAATTTCCCATATGATTAATTACTACTTTCAATTAAGACTTTCAGTTAATGTTCAGTCATGGGACTGCCAAGTCTTTCTGACTGAGAACCCATCTGGTTTCTTGAACGTAATCTGACTTCTCTGTGCTTTCATCTTAGAACTGTTCGTGTTTGTTTCATACTGGAATGGTGCTTTTCTTTCCAAGTTCTGAGGCCCCCTCACCATGGTACCTAAGTACTTATCTGCATTTTATAGATAGGACCACTGATCCTCAAGAGTTACGGTATCAAACATCGCTTTGGGCCAGAATGGGAATTTGAACCCAAGTCCGTCCAGCCCTGGGACTTCCTGTGACTCACTCTGTCCAGCAAGCAAAGTAAGTTCCATATTCACAGAATGCTGTCTGTGAAATGGAGCTTTTATAATAACTGCCTCATGGAGGTGAAGTCAGACTCCTAGGGCAACTGACTATGCACGGTCCAGCACAGCCCCTGACAGAGGTACATGGGGCCAACTCGTCAAGGACCCCAAATTTCTTAAGTAAATACAACGTGGGAATCAGTGAGGAGAACTTGGGAGACTTGTCATTTTCTGCTTGGGCAAATCACTTGCCTCTGCAAGCCTCTGCTTGTTCCTCTGTAGGATGGGTTTCACAAGTTACTACCAGTGTTGTTAGCTTTGAAGATCCCTCCCTGCTCGTGGGAACACAGTTTAACTTAAACTGTCCAGGAAGAGATCATCCCTACTATCTGTGTTTGATATCCTTATTAGAAATACGTGGCCCTCCTCATCTTTGACACTGGGGGAGAGGGGCATCTGTCACTACCTGGGTCGCCTTGACTCCTGCTGGGAGGGCCCTGTGTGTTAACCAGGGAGATGTCACCGGGTGGCCATCTTGCTCAGCTGTGCAGCTGGTGGCCCCAGAGGAAGTAGCAAAGTGCATTTGGGGGCTCACAGGGCATAACCTCTTCCATCTTTGACATGAATAAACTCTACTCTTTCCTACTTTATAAATGAGGAAAACAATGTGCAGTAAAGTTAACTTTCTTTAACAAAAAAACACTGGGTCCGTTGTAATGCTTGACAGACAAAAGAACATGCCTGTTTCTGTAGCCTATTCTGCTTAAGAACTCACACAAGGAAGTATGAACACAGCTCAAAATATTGTAATTTAGCAGTGAGACGAAGAAGCATTTGTGCTTTGTAAATTTTTTGATGAGCAGACATCCTAGAATGAACTGCCACTTAAAATTAGGATTATTTTCACTAATTGTTTGAAATCACTATGCTCAAATAACAGAAGTATTTATACCAGTAAATTCTATACATCTGTATTTTACGGCACTTTAGCTCATGCCTGTACAAACTAGTACCTTCTGCTGGAGTCCTCAGTGTGACTGAGACTCAAATCTTAGAATTGCAGGGCTGGAAAGGATTTCAGAGATGACGTGGCCTGGCCTCCCTGCTTCATAGTTGGGGCCCCTCGGGCTCAGGGGTGGATGCCCAGCAGAACCAGCCCCTCCAGAACCCAGTACTCCAGCCACCTTAACCCACTGACTTTGTGGTTACTGGTCACCATTTTTCTGCTGTGCTCACACACATGTACTGAGCCACAGGTGCCTGATTATTCCAGACAAGCAAAAACCCCCTGCTGAAAGGGATGATGTCCAACTCCAACTTCATCATAAGGAAGTTTTAAAAACAGGAAACTCAGAAGTTCATCCAGTGTGTACTTGAACCTCTTTTACAAAGCATCTATCAGGATGGCCTTATCTCTTTCCGGCTCTGTTTTCTGGCTTCTCATGCTGTGCTGGAGCTTTCCAAGTCTGGCTCTCACATCTTGGCTGGACCTGCCTCCCACCCTGACCCCGAAGCTTTGTTCTTGGTTTTAAACTGAAATGGGCACACACTTTGCCTCCAGGCATCCATTGACCAAGGCAGACCGGTCAGTCTCAGGAGAGATTTTACTATTTATTCATATACTCACTCATTCATTTCTTCTGCCCCTGTGGGTGGGTATAGGCTTTGACGGAGGCTGGGAGGGTATAGGGATGAGTAAGACTCACACTCTAGAAGCTTATGATCGAGCCAGAAGCCAGACATGGAAACAACCAATCTAGCACAACTGGGGACCCCCAAAGAGGTGTTATGGAGTGCTTTAACTCCCCCCAGATCTTTATCAGCACCCACATTTATAGGGAATCTACTATTGGCAGTAAAAGCTAAGAGTTTGCTCTGTGAGTCTCATCCCCTTCCAAGTATATTGCCACCCCGGCCTGCCTCCCAGATAGGAATCCGGGTACTGCTGCTGCACAGCAGGATTCACTCATTCACTCCATAGAACCTATCGGACCTACTATGTGCCAGGCAGTGTTCTAAGCAGTAAGGACACAGTGGTGAACAAGATGTCCCTTAGCCCATTACCGTGTGAGGGCAGGAGACCATCAGACCCGAGAACCAACAATGAAATGAGTCCTCAGCAGTGAGCAGCTGGAGCACAGAGGAAGGTGCTCAGGGAATTGGGACCAAGGGATCCGGGAGTGCTCCCCAGAGACCAAAGCTCTTTATCAAGATGAAGAAGTGTGAATATGACCCTCCCCTTCTCCAAGGGGAGGGGCATAATCCAGCCTCCCCGGTGACTTAGGAGGATATAGATGGCCTGGCCCCTTGTGAACTTCTTGGGGTTGGGGTGGGGATTCTCGGTAAGGCCTGGCATTGAGAGAATTGGGTAAAGCACCATCCCGGCAGGACTCCCACTGCTGACCCACACTGCAGCAGTTTGCTCTAGGGGGCAGGGTAGGGGGTGGAGACCGAAGTGGGCTGTCCTGGGACGTCCCGGCCACAGACCCATCATTCAGCCTGCCCCAGATCTCAGTGTGTACCGTGTGGAGGCTTGAGTAGACTCTCCAGAGATCCTGCACACTCCATTCTCACCCTTGTCAATTTTGCTAATGTGGAAGCTGTTAAGTCTGGCCGAACGAGGAGTTTATGAATGAGGCATGCTTTTCACATTTTCCATCCACCGACGATCAGCTGCTTCTAGAGCTCCTATATGAATAATGAGTCTCCGTTCAGTTTTTTAAAATTTGAGACTTTTTCCTTTTTTTTTTTTTAAAAGCACAGTCTGGTGACTTTGTAGCTTTGTTTGGTACATGGTTGCCTGGTGAGGGCTGGATCACCCCAGAGTTGACATGCAGAGTTTGGGGTCATTTGGATGCCATTAGGTTAACACTTCCAAGCTGACAGTAGTAGAATCTTCACAGTGATTTCTAGAGTCCCTGCTTGAAGCAGATTGTCCTGGATGTTTAGTGAGTACTGAAGTCTTCAAACTGTTCTTTCCTGCCTTGATTTATAGGTGAAGATTCTTGAGAAAAAGAGTCTGTGTCCTTAGGATTCCCCGACCAGGTAGTTCTGCATGTGTGTGAACATGATAACGGTAGGAACACATGCTGAAGCATAAAATAATGCTTACAGTACACCAAGAACTATGCTGAGGGCTTTTATACATTTGTTCATTGCATCATCGCCAGAAGCTCAAGCGCTGGATTCTGGGATGGTCAGTTTGCAGATACGAGGTTGGGGCAGGGACTAGCTTAGCAATGACCAAGGTAGCAGGGAGGGCGAGCTGGCAGACCGCAGGCTCTGGGTTCCGCCTGCTGGCTCGGATTCTGCTGGCAGTGACTGGTGCAGGATGCTGGCTGACTAGCGCGTACCTGGATGTTGGTGGAGCTCAGTATATGCCCTCGGAGGGCCACCTCCTGGGGACCCAGGGGCCTTGGTGCTGGGTGGTGACCTTCTGGAAGCCGCCAGTTCACCCTGTGGCCTGGCTCCTCCAAGGGCAAATTGCAGGTATCTCTAGGGGGAGTCTTGGGTGAAAATAATCTACTATTGCCCTCACCTGAGGGTTTGTTGGCTAGAGAATAGGGTCTCCATAGAGCAGAGAGGAGGTCACATGATGCAGGTGTCCCTGTGGTGCAGACAGCCTGGCTGCATGTGGGCGTCTCTGGCTCAGGATCCTGAAGTGTTGCTTGCTCAGGTCTCCCCAGTACCCACGCAGCCACGGCCAGGTCACCCACAAACCACCAGGAAGCGATCAAGGGACTGGTAGGCGTCTTCCTCCTGTCTTTACACTGTGCTGGAAGATGCTGCTCTTTGAGAAGGTGTACTAAGTAGTTACATCAGCACCAAACATGTTTTCACTTCACAAAAGGATTGGTGACAGGGTTTTTTGTTTTGTTTTGTTTTTTTAAACATGGTTTTCTTGCCTGCTTAATGAGCTCTCTTCCTTCTTAAAATATCATTTGCTTTACAGAGTTTGCTTGCATACGACATTTTGAGAAATCATCTGTTAGATAAAACTAGGTGCTTCTAATAACTGTCCTCCATTCCTGCTCTTACAGTTTAGGAATTCAGAGTCTTGCTGTGGCTCTGCTGGGCACGAAGGGATGGAGTGCAGGACAGATAGGCTGAGACGACAGTCTCCTCCCTGACTGTTGGTGGGGAGGCGGTGGACCTGGGATGGTCCACAGAATGTCCAGGACAGACAGAGAAAGCAGTATAGATACCCAAGAGTGACCCAGTGGGAGGCAGTGCAGTGGGGACAAACATGGAGCCATCCTCTGGGCTGCCTCTGTGGAAACATGCTGGATGTCGCCACCCCACAGTCACTGGAAGCTCTGACCACCCGGCTTCAGTCCATGGTATTCCCGCCTCCAGCTTCCACGAGAGGACTTCTGCTCCGCGGAACACAGGCTGCTTCCAGGGGTCTGGGAAATGTAGTCTTTGGCCTTCCTGGGTACTGTGGGCCCATCTGTGGTCTCTGCCATCAGTGGCTCACTGGAGAATCCACCTGTCCCCACACTGAACCTGTGGAGGCCACCAGAGGACCCCAGGCCTTAATCTGGCATCAGTCCCAGGAAGGAACCATCAGGAAGTAAGGGACCCTTTACTCTGCCCCTCACTGCCCCCCTCAAACATGCTTCCCTGAAAGAAGAAACTCTCAGTGTTTGCAAACAGGCATGTAGTTTGTAAAGAAATAATGACAAAAAGGAACAAAAAGACCTTGCAGTGAGCCAGATACTCACTCCAGCCTTCATTCTTTCTCAGACTTCTAAATTTTCCTGGGTATTTTTTGGTTTCATCTTGGAGAACTTGCCCTTCCTTTACTATTTTTCTAGTATGGATCTATTGCTTCAAGTTTTCTTTTATCTGAAAATATCTTTGTTTCACTTTCATTTTGTTTTTATTGGTTTTTTTTTTTTTTTTTTCCAATTTTATTGAGAAGGTGATGTCTAGTCAGTCTCCATACATCTCCAAATCCCAGGCGAAAGCAGCACCCCCAGGCCTGGGCCCAAGACTGGTGCTGCCAGGCCATCTCATTCCCTTCCTGGCCTCCTCAGTTCTCACCAGTGCCTCTGCTGGCTCCTGACTGAAGCGCTCAGCTGGGACTAGTGTTGAGTTTAGGAAAACAGGACCGAAGTCAGATACATAGGTGCCCTTGCACCCTGGGTATTTGTTGTTTTTTTGTGACTCTAGGTTTCTGACTCCTACTGAAAACCTCTTTCGTGATTTTCTAGATTAATGAGCACAGAGACAGGGCCTTGGGCTCTGGCCTCACTTCTCCTCTCAGACCCGTCTTCTTCCCTGTGGCTTCTCATGTTGGCCTTAACAGGATGCCCGGCCCCGTAAGAGGTTCTCCTTGCCTTTGGGGCTTTTATACTTGGTGCAGAACTTGAAAGACTGTTCTTGTCCTTCAACCCATTGGAGCTTCTTACTGAGGGAACTCAGACCTCTCCTCAAGGGCCCTTTCTCAGGCCACGGTCACAGTCCCCCTTAATGCCCTGCCTCAAGGCCCTACTAAGATGCCACTCGTGTCCTGTGGTACCCTTAGGCCTGTCCTAGCACTTAACAAATCTATTTTTGTAATTTGTCCTTAACCCTCCTTGAGGGTGTCGATTGTCTTATTGCTCACACTGCAGTGTGCTTAGTAGACATGGTATTTGTTGAATAAATGAATATAGACAGGATTTCTGAGGACTGTGCCTCCAGACTTTTGAGAGTGGCTAATTTTATGGATATGTCATTGCCCCCGAAAATGATAGCCAGACTGTCCCCTTCCATAGAAGCAAGTGCTCTCTGGATTCCTCAGCCTGGCACCCCATCCCTGTGGGTGTCTTGATAGGAATGGCAGCACGGGACAGGCCGGAGGGGCCTGGAAGTGTCAACAAGGGTGAGCGGTCATGGGCTCCGCACCCGCTTTTCTGCAAATAGCTGCCCTGGCCACAGTGAAAGCTGGTAAGTCTGCAGTGACTAACGGGGGTGTCAGGCTGCAGGCGCTAAGCCCCAGCTAGGTTTCCTCCCCTGACCTACCCAGCCAAATGACCTCCACATGTAGCTTCACCACCAGTGTATCACTCATTTTGTGCTCTTGGAGTTCTTCTCAAATACTAACACCCTGAATATTAACCCCAGGAATGCCAAGGGCCTTTTGCTGATGTCACACCTGGTCTTCCCAAGCCCCATCAGGGTTTCCTGGCTTTAGCTGGCTTGCTTTTCTAGCCCTTGATCAACATGTAATTTTTTTCCTTTCATTTATACTTAAAGCAATGGACATCTTTGGGTTGACTTTTGTATCGAGTTAGAAGGGGGTGGTTTTCCCAAAGGGGCAGTGGGGAGTTTCATCTCGTCACTGGTGCCCTTTCCATGTTGGATGAAGTGACGCTTTTGCTTTGGTCTTTCTCATCACCAACTCACACCTTCACACGTTCGTGTATAGTCTGGTCCTCGCTGTCCAGCGTTTTCTGGGGCCTAGCATGGCCAGGTGTGATCAGGGGCATGTGTGGGGAAGGTGCTGGAATTTTCTTGCATGCTTAGATTGAAGACTGGCGTCAGGCTGCCCTAACTCCTTTCAAGTAAACTGCAATTGGGCCCCCAAGTCCCACTAATCATTAGCAGGAGTGAGTTGTCACTCATAACGGCAGGCCTTTGGGCTGAGCTCAGTGAGCAGAAACCACTTCTAAGGGTATAGAAACCCCTCCTCGACATGAGGGCATTGCCACTTCTCGGGGCATCCCCAGGCTAACTCACCAAAGGATACATGACCCATAAGGTTCGCCACATAATGCTATTTCACATCAGTTCGGTGGTAAGGAGCACACTTCAAAGATAGACATTTAGAGCTAGACTGTTTAGTCCTGTGGTTTTCAGACCTTTTTTTTTTTTTTTTTTTTTAGCTGGAGAAACCATTCCTCCAATACAAGTTTACACAGAATTCCCATAAATAAAATAGCTAACGACAGTTATTCCAGAAAAGTGGGTGGGAATGAGAAGCCCACTCATTTTCACTCCATCCTTCATGATCCCAGTAGGAAAACCACAGCCCTGCCTTCAGGGCTGATGGGCAGCTGAAGCCGAGGAGCATAGGTTGCACAGGATAGAGTTGGTGGTCAGGCAGACTCTTCAGTCCCAGCAAATTAATTAGCTTTGCTGGTGCTCACTCGTCTGTAGAACTGGCTATGATGTCAGCTTTGGAGTTTTGAGAGTATCAAAGGAAGTATTACATATGAAAGCTTTGAGCAACCTGCCAGGCAGTATGTAATAAGTACTCATTAAATGTCCACTTTGGTTCCATTTTTTCCAGTCATGGAGCTATTTCATTGCTCTAAGTCCGCTCCAGCGTAGCAGGTCTCAGTCCAATTTTTGATGAGTTAGCCAGCACTATGTTCCTGCAAACACAAAGGATTCATCTTCAGATCTGCTTTTATCTGGTCTTTAAATTGTTTTCCTTAGTGGCACATGGCTTATTTTTAAAAATCTAGAATGTATGTGAAAATGAAAGGAAGGTAAAATTTACTGAGCCTTTACCTCCCAAAACAAAATCTTCATTAACATTTTGGCCTATTTCCTTCCAGTTTTTTTTTTTTTTTTTTTTTTTTTTTTTTTTAAACTTCTTATCCCATAGTACACATGCTTGTATGGGATACGAGGAGATGATTGTTTTGTTTTGATCTTTCTTGCTGGTGGGAAGAAGCTTTGCCAAATCCCACCTTTCAAAACAAGCTATTGGAAGCTGGTCACTGAGAAGAGGAACAGATGTTGCCCGTCTCTTTCACTATAACTGTAACATCAAACCTTCCCATAGCTGTAAACACTCTTCTCAGATTAAGCTTGTAAATTATACTATTTTCTGGGAAAAGTCCCAGCCTTAAACCGGCTCCTCTTCTCTCAACCAGCAGTTTGCCAAGGCCCGATGGAGTCTTTTTGCCTTTTATCCACATGAGTCACTGCCTTCTCTTTTCTAGTGTAGATCTGTGGTTTGGCGTGGCAACCCTTTGCTTACAAAATAAATTGCAAGTTAAGTTTCCTGACTCTATTCAGTAGGCAGACCCCACTTTGATACAGCTCATCCACACCTCTACCTAAGACCATTGCCGTCGCCTCTTGTACCCCGGCCCTGTCCTCTGGGCTGCTGTGCCGACACCCTGGGACCAGGAGCTGCAAAACAATTTATGGGTTGAGAAGTGGAGAGAGGGGAGAAACTATGGACAGGAACAGCTTAGGAGTAAGGATCCTGGGGTTGTGAGAAGGAAAAGGAGCCCCAGAGAGGGAGAGGGAAATAATGCAAACTTGACCTCAACCCTTTAACATGTTGTTCAAGGTCAGCTCCAAACCAGGAAACCATGAGAGAGACTCCACTTTTTCCTATTTCTTTCCCCCCCTTACACCCTCTGACCTGTTGCTCCTATAACCAGAGCTCTTGCTTCGCCCAGGGCTAGTTTGGTGACATTATAGGCTAAAAGAGCACTGTGTGGGCGATCCCCATTCGTAACATAGTGTCAGTGGGAAAATGCATTCCAAGTTCCAGACAGCCAGCTCAAAAGCTTTGAACACAACCACTGGGGCGTGAGAGACTGCAAGCGTTGTATTGAGGGCCAGTCCCAGGACCATCTCTGCATACGGGAACTGAGACAAGTGCCCAGATGCACTTTATTTCCTGAAACAGACATCAGTAGGTATTTCTGTATATAGGGATCTGATTCAGAAGGAAGTAGCAGTGAACCGAGTTAACTTGTGACTCCGGGTTATGTAAAGTAACCACGCTGGATGATTCCAGCTTGTTGATGTGTGTGTAGGAATGGACCCATTCAGATAACCAGACCTGACTAAATGATAGTGACTGGGTTTGCTTACTACAGATGTATCTGAGACTATGCTTTGAAGGAGATGCCTTCCCAGTGTAGAACAGGTTATCTCTGGGGGTGTGTTTTAAAATAACAGTGTCCAGGGGCACCTGGGTGGCTCAGTCATTTGAGTGGCTGACTCTTAGTTCCAGCTCAGGTCATGATCTCAGGGGCATGAGGTTGAGCCCCGCATTGGCTCCGAGCTTAGCAGAGACTGCTTGAGATTCTCTGCCTCTCCCTCTACACTCCCTCCCCACCGCCCCTCTCGCTCTCTCTTAAATCCTTTATTTTTTATTTTTTATTTTTTTATATTTTATTTGCTAGAGAGAGAAAGAGGGGAGCAGTAGGCAGAGAGAGAAGCAGGCTCCCTGCTAAGCAAAGAGCCCAGTGCTGGTCTCTGTCCAGGTCCTGGGATCATAACGTGAGCCGAAGGCAGACACTTAACCAACTGAGCCACCCAGGTGTCCCAATAAATAAATAAATCTTAAAAAAATAAATAGCAGTGCCCACATGGTATTTGTTTATGTCCTTAGCTTTTGGCATGGGGGCCTTTCAGATGAGGTCATCCTCTTGGGTCTGTTTCCTGAGTGTTGATCATTGAGAGATCAGCCGTAGAGAACAGCTGCTTCTGAGAGGGGGTCTGGAAGCCTGAATGCCCCCTGCCATCCCACTCTTCCTCCCTACCCACTTTCTCCAGAACATCTCTTTTTTGTTGTGGAAAATTACACATTCACAAATTGTTTCTTTCCTCACACCAACCATATTCCCACACAGAGACAGATTCTGGAATGATCTCATAGATGAATCATGCCGTTATCCGGCTGTTTATAGGAGCTGCCTTTAGACAAAGATTTTGGTGTAAGCTACATTAAGACCGCTTCATTGTCTGCCAGTTACCCTTGGGGGGCTGGCTTATCGATGGAGTGCTGAGTGTGAGGCGCAGGCCTTGTAGACTAAAAGCTGCTTTGATTTCATTTTTTCCTGTCAGCCCTGGGCTTGTTCCATTGATTCTGAACTGTGGTGGTGTAACACTCTGCTCTGATACAAGTAAGCAGACCCAGTCCAAGATGGCAGCTGTAATGTATCTGAAGAGGCGAGACATAGGACTTCTTAAACTATGATAAATACTTAAATCACTGAGTTCCAGTTGATGCATAATCTCTTAATTAAAATTAGCTCACAAGTGGTATTTCCTAATCCAGCTTTCAGGCTTTGCTCTCTGCAGTAAGTCTCTTTTTTTTGAAAGATCTAGAAATCCTATTAATATTTAACTGGCTTTTAAATTATTTATGCATCAAAGTGTTTAAACTATTGTTGTCCCTTAACGAGCAAGTGCCCAGTGGTGCTTCTGTTTGGCATTACAAGGTCTCAAGTTTAGAGCACCATTAAAGGATCACAAGTGGCAGTCAGGCTATCCTGGAAGCTAAAAGCCCTGGAAACTAGTTAATTGGATTACTCACACAGTTCCATCTACTTTCCAGATGTTAAGTATTTAAATCATACCTTTCTTTTATTAGGAGTAACATTGGTTCACTAATCATATACTCCTTAAGAGAAAGGGCTTACCTTAAACTTATTTTTTCTTTTTTAAAGACTTTGTCAGAGCGAGGGAGCGTGTGTGCATGCGCAAACAGGGGAGGAGGGGCAGAGGGAGAAGCAGACTCCCCGCTGAGCAAGGAGCCCCATGCGGGACTCCATCCCGAAGCCCCAGGATCATGACCAGAGATGAAGGCAGACATTTAACAAGCCACCCAGGCATCCTGAAACTTCTTGTTACTTAATAGGGAATCTAGTTTGATCAGTTCCATGCATTATGGCTCCATGAGTATCAGAAAAGGTAATGAAAGATCATCTTGCCTGTTTAACGCGATGAAATCGGGAGTTGGCCATAGTGTGGTGGCAGTGACCTAGGTAATCCCCTTTGGGTACCAAGATATCTAGATTGGCCATGGGCTCTGACCAGATGATTTCACAACTGCAGAATCATCTGCATTTACTGTTTGCCATGAGAGCTGAGACCAAGACAGGTCCGGCAGGGGGATCTGCAACCATCAAATCACAGGCTTTTAAGGAGAGCTACACTCTGAATGTGGGCCCATCCTAAGAAGAATAGGGTTTTGCTCCACAAAGAATCCACCTCTATTTCTGCCCCTTGCTTAAGGGCATAACTGCTGCTTGGCTATCTCCCCAAATGCATTTTCATCTTCTGTTTTCATTGCTTCCCCCATCTTCTGGGAGCCCCTGCACCGTCCCGCCTTAAGTCATCTCCCAGCCACCCCCATCCCTACCATTCAGACTTTGTAAGAAAACCTTTGTGCTGGGTTTTCAAAGTGTGTCTGTTGCTTACAGCCTCTGCAAAACAAACTTGAATAGATGAGAAATGAGCTCTTGCAGCTAAGTAGGTCTGAGCTATAGCGTCACCCGGGCCTGTGGATGAGAAGAAAACAGACCCTTGCATTGTCCATGGTTCCTGACCGATGCTTCTGTGAGTGCATTGGTCCAAATGAGATCCTTCCCTATGACCTGCCTAGCTACGTCCGTCTGTGAGTGCGAGCTACGGCTTGTAAACCGTAATGCACACAGCTTTGGCCAGTATCCACATAAGGTATTTGAACTTGCCTCCATGCCATTTTTAGAAGAAGGCAGAACATAAATTAATATTTGGACTCTACGTGTATCTGGGGAAAATAATCTCCTAGGCTTTTCAAAGAAACTGGAAAGTCCGACTTCATTCTGCTTTCAATTACTTACAGCTGCAGTTCCGTGTTCTCCAGTTTTCTCTCCTGCTCCAGGAGGGTTAATGCTGGCTTTTGAGCCAAACAGATATTTCTGTTTCCATACACGATTTTAAGAGAATTCAGGACAATGATGTTAGAAAGAAAACATCAAGATTTTATCGTGACTCCCTGGGGACTAATGCTTAATCCTTTTCACTGAAGTTTTTAAAAAATTCTTTCTGGGTGAAGAAGCAGGACCGTTCACAGTTCCCTTCTGTAGGCAGCTCTTCCTGGCTCCCCAGACAGGGAGTGTCTGGGGCCATAGTCTCTTGCTTGCTTTACAGTCACGCCTACAGTCTTGAGCGGCTGCCTTACCTGTAAATCAGGTGGCTCAGTGTGCATGCAGTCTCTGTGTACATAGGTCAAAATGGGCAAACAACAGCATTTTCATGTGGCTAGTGTTAATATAAGGTTTCAGCAAGCACTTAGCTAAGGAACCTAGAAAAGTTTATCAGCCTCTTAATGAAAGATGCCATTTTCATATGCCAAAAACCTTAATATAGAGAAAATAAAAAGCTAGGAAACCCAACATACTGACCTAGTTTAGATGAGAACTGTGGCCCGATCGGTGGACATGCACGTGCACACAGATGTGTGTACAAGTGTGCTCCTAATTCAGTGCCACCAAAATGGCAGCCTGGAAGTTAGGGACAAACTCTTCTTAAGTGGGAGGCAGAAAAATTGGAAAGTCTGCCCTCAGCCACTGCCATGAAGCTGTGGGTTTTCTGGAGCAGATACATTTATTACCACGTGGATGAGGTTTTGAGGTTCAAATGGAGCAGATAGCAGGGCACCAGATGTGGTGTGCGGAAAATGTCTCATCTTTAAAAAAAAAAAAAACTTAATATGAACTGTTAGTGCCCCACGTCCCCAAGATTACTGAAGGGAAATTAAAACATAATCATCACTGGGCATCTTCCTCTCTCTCCACCAGGATGTGTAAAGGACCTGGAGTCTCTCTCACGCCTCAGATTGGGGGCCCTGCTGCTCTGTGCCTCACCTAGGATGTGCATTTTATCACCGTTAGGAGCCTTGTTCAAGAATGTTGAAGGGGTGCGGGGTGTGGGTCCCCTTTGAACATGAGTCCCACGGTCGTCCTTTCCCTCCCCACCGAGGGTGGTCCTGTGCTGGCTCCATCTGCAGGGTCCTGCCTGTCTCCCACCTCCTGTGGGACACCTGACACAGTCTCTTCTCCAGTGAGCCGGGCCTGGAAAGTAAACACCCGGAGGCAGTGACCAGGCTGCTTGTGGAAGGCTTACTTGGTCCAATACAGTAGCTGCTTGCTATGTTATTAGCTTACGAGCTAGCTGTTGAAATTTAAATTGACTGAAATGAGGAGTCCCTGGCCGGCTCATTCGGTAGAGCATGTGACTCTTGATCTTGGGGTTGGGAGTTCGAACCCCACGTTGGCTATAGAAATGACATAAAAATCTTTAAATAAATAATAAATGAACTAAAATAAACAATTCAGTTCCTCAGTCAAGTGATCACACTTAAGGTACCCCGTTGCCACATAGCTGCTGGCTAGCACACCAGACAGCTCCGACGGAGGATGTGTCCGTCTCTGCAGGAAGCACTGTTGCACAGGGCCGGTCTGTACGAGCAGTCTGCATTGTTCCTAGGAGCAGTTGAGGGTGCATCCACTGCACTCCGGGCCTGTTTTCTGACTCAGCTTGGCCTTAGTTACTGAGAAAGGACAGTGATACAAGTGAAGGGCTGTGGAAAGTGATGGCTACAGGGAGCAGACCCACACAGTGGTTCTCGAGAGATGGGTTCCCGTGGTTACGTGTGGTGGAGCTGTGCCTGTTACCCTTTGTCCTCTGGGTGGGCTGGGGTTTCCCGAGGTGCTAGAATACTCACTGGATCTGAGAACCCCTGTTTAAGTGCGTTTTGGGATTTATCTCCTGAGAGGCATCTCGGCTCTTTGTGCACACATGAAGTTGAATGCGTGTTAGGGCTGCATTTCCCTCGGGGGCGGCATCAGGAAGGGGGAGTGTGGTTTGAGCATGGCCCCTGTCTGGCTTCTTCAAGTAAATACTGCACGTCAGACATTGTGTAGGTAGGACACAAACACGGAATGAGCCTCTGTCCCTGCCTGCAGCCGGCTCTCCATTTTGGAGCACCCTTAAAATGGGCATATTTTAATATCCATACTTCTTTGGGTTTTCTTACCCGTGAAGATAGGCCCTGCTTTTAAATTAGATTCAGCCCTAAATAACATTCTCTGTCTGGCAAAATGGAAACAAGGAGACAGTTGTTTGGGAGTTGGGAATTTGAGGCCCGTGCCCGCTGGGTTGCGCTTCCGGCAAGGAGGATGCCCTGGCAGCGAGCCGGAGATCCTTTCATGAAATGCGAGGCGCTGCTGTCTTTATACCCGCTCCCCTCCTGGGCTCCCACGGCCATCCCCTTTCTCCTTGCCCGCCATGGCCACTTTTGCCTTGTTGCCTGGTTCAGGTTCTTGCTGTGTCGGCATTTCCCTTTGTGAGGGCGGCCGCCTGGACGGCTCCCGCGGAAGGCCGGGGCAGCAGGGTGGGTGGTCTCTGGCGTGGGCCATCCCCGGGTTCTGGTGGCCTTACTGAGCCCCACTTTGCTCCCCGCCTGCTTGCCTGATCTTTCCAGCTGCAGATTGGAGATTCGGACCTGGAATGCAGGTCTCTGTTCACAGGGCATGTTTATAAAGTGACATGACTTCAGTCATCCTGGATCTCACAGTCCCCCCACAGAAGAGGCACGCACACACACACCCCCACCTTGGGAGAATGCAAGCACATGCCCAGAGTCCTCCCATTGTTCACAATATGCTTGGAGTGCTGGATGGGATGGTCTGCGCCTTCCAACAGTGTCTAGAGCTCTGAGTTACTGTCCTATTCTGTACCATCCCTAATGGGTGAGCTTGATGTCTGGAATTACCTGAAGTCATTTACAGTCATGTACAGTTTGTGGTCAGTCAGCTGGGGGGAAGGGGGAAAGCCCTAATTCAAGTAATAGTGTTTAGAATAAAAATATGTGTAAATATAAAGCTTGCAGACTGGGATGGGCTCCAGAGAGTTTGAGCATAGCAATATTATGGTGTCCTAAGGAGACTACTTTAAAAAATGGAATACTTACTGGATGCAAATTTTGGTTATTCCTTTTGTTTTTTTTTTAAGTCTATTTGTTTGTTTTTGAAAGAGTGAGACTACATGTGGAAGCAGGGGGGAGGGGCAGAAGGAGAGGGACAAGCAGATTCCCCACTGAGCATGGAACCCACCACACAGGGCTGATCCCAGGGACCCAAGATCATGATCTGAGCCCAAAATCAAGTCAGATGTGCCCCTGGGCTATTTCTTTTAAAAGTGTCGTTAATCACACTGCTGCGTTAGAGATAGGCTTATAGAGCCAGTAATAGATCAACTAAATCAGAGAATCCCTGTTTTCCTTCCCAGAAGGGGAGGTTCCTTGTCTCTCTTTAAGGAAAGAGCTACTCACCCAGCTCCCTCTCTTTTTCCTTGAATTCTTTATCTTTGGCCTGGGGAGTCTTGCCTTTATGTTCTGTTTGTTCTTGCTTGGGTTGTAGGAGCCCGCCCTTGAATGTGGGGCCTCTCTCCAGGCCACGTAGCAAGAGCACTGCCAGCCTGAGATGACTTTTGACTCACAAGCACCACATCCTAGGGGACAGAAACTGGAAGACAGTCCTTCCCAAACATGGCTGCATTTTAGAAGCCCCTGGCAAGTGTTTAAAATGGACACCCAGGTTGCCCCTCATACCAGCTGAAACAAATGTCTGCGGGTGGGGTCCAGGCTGCGCTGGTTTGTCAGAGCCCCCCACATGATTCTAATCAGCAGCCAAGCCCTAGGACCACCGTAAGGAGGGGGATTGTCCTTGACAATGTGAGCAGTTAAACATGAGCATAACCACAGCCAGCTCAGTCTTGCTTCAGTTGCAACGCTGTGTTCTAGAAACAGCACTGGATGCAAACCCCATCTCTACAGCCTCCTCTCCTAGTGACCTTGGCAAACCGCTCAGCCTCCTGTGGGTTTTTTGTCTGTAAAAGAAGTTAATGATAGCAGTACCTGTCTAATGGGGTCATCTTAAGGTATGGCAGAGACGATGTGTAGAAGACTTCGTAAATTGTGAAGTGCTGTGTAAATGCTGGTTAGTACTGGAGATTGTTCTTTTATAGAAAGATGCTCATGTTCTAGGTCCCCTGGTGGGGTGGCTGGGGTGGCATTAATTCCTTTGTTACCAGCAGTAATCTCGGGAACTGTTTAGGGTAAGAATTCATTTCTCTCTTCTCGTAAAAGGGGCGGTGAGGGGAGATGGTCTCTGCCAGCTTTAAAATAAAACCAGCAGCCTGAGCCTAAGAGAACTACTGGCCTCGTGATGCCCCGGGAATGCTCCCTGGCTTCCTGTTAGCGGACTGCGAGCGGAGGGGCCTTGCTCGGAGGATCACCAGAGGTCCATCGGCTTCTAGGCCTGCCTTTCATCTTTGAGCTTTCCCTTTGCTTGGATTTCATTTATATCAAAGTGGATGAGACAAGGTGGAACTGCCTCAGAATGTTGTTAACCGCCCCCCGAGGAGGGTCAGAAGGATACCCTGTTGGCTGGAGCCCATGTACTCGTTTTCATCAGTGTGACTGTGGTGTCTTGTGTAGTAAACATCATCGTGGCTTTTTGGGGTATAAACCAGAGCATTTTCTCTTGGGCTTGTCCTCCCCAGGGATTTGAAGTTGGATGGAGGGAAGCAGTCCACAGGTGCCGTGAGCTTGAAAGAGATCATTGGACTTGAAGGTGTGGAGCTGGGAGCTGACGGGAAGGTAAGGCTTCCTAGCTTCCAGTCCTCGAGTCTGTGCCAACACCACCAGGGTGGGTCAGGATCGGAGGCAGCATGACAGTCCTGACCCACCGGTGGTGGATGAACCAGGTCTGGGCCAGCCTGTCCCCACTCCCTTAGCATGCACTTGGGAACCCACCGAGCCAGTAAGGAAGTAGCAGCATGAGTATTTCTCCACCAGTGCCGTTTATGATGGAATGCAGGATACTGACAAGTATCCCCCACACAACATGCATGTTCTGAACCGAGTGGCTTGGACATATGTTAGCTGATGGTGTCACCATGCTGCATTCCTGCTACTAGGAAGTTTGTTTTGAGCGTGGGAGCGGGGGAGGCTTCCCACAATGCTGAGAAGCTGAGTTTCTCAGCCTTAGTGAGCACCTAGCAGGAAGGCCGTCGCATTCTTCCTTACGTGCGATCCAGTGAGCTGCTGCCTAGAATTCTGAGGGGTGAAGATTCAAAGATGAACTTGACCTTTTGGTGCTGGATCCAGGCAGTCTTTGTAAACCCTTCAGAAGCCTGTTTATGGAGATGGTGCAAGTATTTGGGGAATCCATCTCAGGGTAGTTTGCTTCCAGCTGAAGCTGCTGGGGCAGCCACTGACCTCCCCACCTCCCCTCTCCCAGAACAGTTGGTCACCACTGTGTCCGGGTGTCATCAGCCCTTAGCTCACAGGCAGGCAGGGGTGTATGAGAAGGGCTTCTCCAAGTAGGTGAAAAGAAAATCACTTGTTTTGTGTCCATTCCTAAAGGTTGAGTGTCTACATAGGAATGAGGGAGGTAAGCTAGAGACAAGCATCAGAGATCACGTCTGCCAACAGAACATACAGGGATGTTCTGTGGTGGCATTAATTCCTTCATTATCAGCAGTAATCTCGGGAACTATTTAGGGCAAGAATTCATTTCTCTCATCTAGTAAAAGGGGCGGTGAGGAGTGTCTACACAGGAATGAGGCCACAGCCCCTTATCATTACTCTTGGGGCCTGATGTGTTCTGGAATTCTTTACTCGGTGGGTTATAAAGCTCGTGTGGTGTTCAAAAAAGAAAAAAAAAATGTGGTATGTGTCTTGGGTATTACACAACATTCTAGTGCTTCAGGGATAGTTCTCAAACACACTGCTCTTTCTACCATATAATGTGAATATTCACACAGAGTGTGATAAGTTAAAACTCTTTCTAGCCTCAAGTCAGTGGAAGTTAGGTTTTGGTGCAAATAAATACCAAAACAAATTTCATCTCCAATCTCCTTGGATTTTAGAAGTGCAGATTTAAGAATTTGAATGCACACCTTTCACGGCTTGGAAGTAATTCATTTTATCCGTTTTTGTCTTCACCCTTTAGACTGTTTCCTACACGCAGTTTCTGTTACCCACAAATGCCTTTGGAGTCCGGAGAAATACCATAGACTCCGCCTCCTCCTTCTCCCAGTTCCGTAACCTGAGCCACCGCAGTCTCTCCATAGGACGCACAAGCAGCACCCAGGCGAGCCTGGACACAGGTAACCTCAAGGCGGGGCTGGGCAGCATGCGGAGAAGGTGCTTCCGTGCACTGTATGGGCGGGGTCTCCCTTTGTACAGACTGGAGGACAGGGGCCTCTGGATAGAGCGTGAGCCCATCCCACAGGCCACATGACTTTGGGACAAGCCCAGTTTCAGACCATACATGTTCACAGCTGGTCCACAGGGGGGACCTTAACCAAGGAGATGTTTCACCTACCAACTCCCGAGCTCCAGCAAGGAGAAATACCGAGGGCATCTGCACCCATAGACATGGCCGGACCACCCCCTTCCCCACCTCTCCCCACCACTCAGCTCCTCACCTCAGCCTGGCTCTTGACGCTGTTTTCCTAGTGTTCAGATTTGGATCAGGTGTGATCCAAAATTTTTGGTGATTCCCCTAGTGGGTGAGCTAACATGATTTGAGCTAACAGATTTGGATCAGGTGTGATCCAAAATTTTTGGTGATTCCCCTAGTGGGTGAGCTAACATGATTTGAGCTAACAGATTTGGATCAGGTGTGATCCAAAATTTTTGGTGATTCCCCTAGTGGGTGAGCTAACATGGCCCTGTGAATGTGAAGGAAGGCTTGCTTGCTTATAGCTTTGCCTCTGCAAACCTTTGTAATGTGCGAACAAGGGAGAGAACTGTATGAAGCAGCATTATGTCCACTGTCAGAGAAACTCCAGATGACGGGGAAGTTCCTCGGGCCTGTCCAGGTGCGGAGTTTGGATGCACTGGCGTCCGCTCAGACCTGTGTGCGGACACAGTAGCCCGCCTGGAAGCCTTCACACCAGAAGTGAGTGGCCGGCGAGGCAGGACTCGAGTGACTCATTTGATCTGCAGGTTCAGCAAATGTGCCTTTCTCGGTGCCCCATTTTGTAACCCAGGTCCCTGCTGTATCGTTCATGCTCATGAGGTTTTGTGCTCTCCCAGGTCTGGGGAGTGATACATACTTTTCTACACTGGAGAACCTGTCAGGATGTTAAGTATTGGTGACCCCTCGAGTTGGGGGTACCCTTCACTGGCCTGTAGGGATGTCTCCTGAGGGGCAGAGTGGGCAGCGTGATTCTGGTCTCAACAACCCGAGGCCCTAACTTTAGACTTGGCATTCGCCCCGCTGCTTCTGCTTCAGGGAGTCCAGGACCCCTATTGATTATTTTGTGTGGGATCCTCAGGTAGCGACCTGGGAGACTTCATGGACTATGACCCAAATCTCTTGGATGACCCCCAGTGGCCTTGTGGCAAGCACAAGCGAGTTCTGATCTTTCCTTCGTACATGGTGAGTAGCGGTGGAGAGACGGTCTGTGTGCTGACCCCCTCAGCTTCACCCCTGCTGCCCCCTCAAGCATGCTCACCTTAACAGGTGGCTGCTCTCTGGCCTCGGGGGGCTGGTTCAAACACTGCACAGCCTGGGGAGCTTCTGTGGAACTCCCCAGTGTGGGATGCTCATGGCTCTGTCTGGAGTTCCCTGGTGACTGTAGGCCTCCACATACACTCCAGGCAATCATTGGGAACTGGGCTCTGGATGACAGAATTCTTCCTGGGGGAGTGAAGGTAGGCCCCTGTGGGCGTTAAATGCAAAAACTTCCCTTGCTGTTTTTGCTTCATGGACTCTTCCTTTTTTTCCCTTTGTGTAATTTTGGTTTCTGCTTTTGGCTGACCACCGTTTCCCACCATTTGGTCTGCCATTTCTCCAGACACCCATGGGGCCTGACTGGGTCCTGTGAACCTTCTTGGGGCAGACTTGCCCCAAAGCAGTGGCAGGCAGATCCCGGGCAGCATGGGAGGAGGGGAGAGCTGGGCTTGCAGGAAAGCTACCAGGCCAGGCCTGCTGCACATGGCACCAGGTAGGAGAGCACCGACCCAGAATGCTTCCACCCCGTCCCTGATGGGCCCAGAGGAGGCGGGCGCAGCTGAGAACATCCTGCTCTAACTCCCTTGCTCCTCCCCAGCCCGTGTCATTCTCAGCAGCCCTGGCCTTGGGAATGAACAAATGGTCCTTTTTCTCTTTTGGACTCTTGTGTCTGCAGAGACCAGAGTGGGACCCCATTTACTCAGAGGGCCCCTGAACACTCACTCCGACCTGAGAGTTTTCAGTGCTGGGCTTCTACCCTCCAGTCTGGCTTTCTTCCCTGAACATGCAGCATGTATCTGCCATCAGAGAAATACCAGGCAGAACACAGGTCTTTGCCAGTTGCTTCAGCGTATATTCTATTCTAATACGCCATGCTGTGTCTGAATGAATTACTGAAGGCTCCGAGTTTCAAATTGCCCCTGCTTCTCACTCTCCCATCTTTATTTCCCACCTCCTAACACAAAAAGCAGAACCAGAGCCATGTATGGTTTTTTTTCCACCCTTTGATTTGTTAAGATTAGTTGTTACTTTTACAAAACCAGGCCTTATTCATGTAAGCTAGCACATAATAACTGTTTAATAAATGACCAGAATCACCGCCCTTATGTCAAGGAGGAAACAACTGGAACGCCATGACTTGTGTAAGAATAGTATTCTTTATGTTATTCATTGCCTTATTTACTAAGTAATGTGCAGGAAACTGTGGCTTGGGGAGTCTGAGTGAGGCTGTCACAGTTGACAGACAGGAAGTGGGGGGCCGAGGCCAGAACTCCTGGCTTGGTGCTTTTCTCACTCGGCCTCTGACTCCCACATCTCTCAGCAGTGGGGGGCAAAACAGCCGAACTCAGGGAGGACGTGAAAATGACTCTGGGCCAACGGTTTAGCAAATTTCTAACTAACGCAGAGAATAGAGAGGGCACTTGTTTTTGACTGGGGTTTGGCAGGGAGCTCTTCCCTAGGTAGCGTTATGTTTGGTGAAAATGACCTCTCTGGTAGGCCTGGTGACAGGCTGGTGCCAGATCTTGTTTTGTTTTGTTTTTTTCTTTAAATGATGTCACTGTGAACTTTAGGGTTCTGGGCCACAGACTACATGGGCGCGCCTGTGCACATGAGCGATTTCTCCTCCGGCAGTGTGCTAGATGACTTGCCAAGTCAGCATATATGTCCTATCCTCCTTGTTTTATGGTCCCAACTGGCTCATTTTTCATCTCACCAGGTTGCATCTGCAGCCTCTGCTTCCTGTAATAGTACGTGTTTTAGAGAATAAAATGGCTTGTGAACCACATTTTCTGGTCAGTTCCATAAGGTGTACATCTCTTCTGGCCACAGAGATTGGTAATTTGATCAGATATGGGACATCCACTTTTCAGCATCCTCCTCTGTCATGGCCATGTGTGTCCTGTGTCACAGAAAGACTCCGACTGGCTCCCAGAAGACTTCTCTAGACGCAAGCATGCATTACAAGGCTGTCTCGCATACATCAAACTTGCACGAATACATGTGGGGGTTTTGGTTTTGGCTTTTGTTGGTTTGCTTAAAGATACAGAATTTGCTCATTCAGCCAGTATTGACTGAGGCCTTATATAGTGGAGAACAAACTGGCCACGATCACCATTTTCCTCAGCCTTACTGTGCATAGAGAAGTCAGACAGTGAGCAAACAGCCAAGTCACTGCGGTCATGAGATGGGTAAGGAAAGTGCTAGGAGATGATGGCAGCAGGGCATGGAGGTGCAGGTGGGAGGTCCACCTTAAGGAAGTTCTCCCTGAAGAAATGGCATTGAAGGGAGTGTGAGGAGTAAGAAGGAGCAGCCATTCCAGGCCTTGGTGGGAAAGGCCCCTGTTGTCTTGCGAAGAGGTGAGTGAGGGTGGGTAGGAAATTGGTATTTTTAGCAATGACAGTCCCCGTCCTTCCCTCTACGCGTGTGCACATGAGCAGAGCCACGAGTGGAGAAGGCAAGCCATAGAAAATCATCCTGACAGGTTGTCCATACTTACTGAACCCCAGGCACACGGAGCTGTGCTTGTAATAGGCACGAACTACCAGGGTAGACAGAGCTACGGTTACTTGACCCAAGTAACATGGTTACTTGAAAACCCTCTGAGGCTCCGGGGCCCATCTTGGCCTGTGAGTGGGTGGGTGGGAGGCACTCAGCCCAGACAAGCTCACCCAGCTTAAAGCTTTTCTCCTGGGCTGCAAACCCTCATCATTGGCAGGGCGCCCCCTGCAGGCAGATGTCAGGCCTGTGTCTGTGTGAAGCCCGCGCGCCAGCTCCTTGCCGGTCCTGCAGGGCTTCCTGGTGTGGCCTTTGCTGAAAGACTGGGCAAGGGTGCTGGCCAGGTGCCAGACTGACTGCACAGCACTGTCCACCCCCCTTCATATTGGCCCCCGAGGCCTTTGAGGTCCTGCTGCCAATGCCTGTCTCCCTCAGGTTGCCAGCACAGTTAAGGGGAGGCCAGCCCTGTGGAGGCCTCAAGCCTGAGGCCCAGGGGCTGTTGTCTGGGGTCTCTGGGTGCTCTGTTTGCATGGCGTTTCGGTTCGTGTGGCTTCTGCAGAATCAAGCAACCTAGAAAGTGACAGGCTAAACCCCTCATCCCATTACAGCCCCCAGCCGTCATTTGTTTTCTCTTTCTCTTTTCGTGTTAGGGTGTGATTTGTGTATGATCAAACACACACATTTAAAGTGTACAGTTTCATGAATTTTGTTGCCTCTGCTTTAATCAAGATAGAACATTTCTTTCCCTTTGGAAAGTTCCTTCCCATATATCCTGTTCTGACATCTGTCACCGTAAAGTAGTTTCACCTGTTCCAGTGCTTGATGTAAGTGGAATCATATACTAGGCACTTCTTTAAAAAAATTTTTTGTTCTTCTTCCTTCACGGAATTTAATAGGTGAGATTCACTCGTGTTGGACATTATCAGTAGCTTGGGGGTTTTTTGGGGTTTTTTTTTTAAGATTTTATTTATTTATTTGACAGAGATCACAAGTAGGGAGAGAGGCAGGCAAAGGGAGAGAGGAGGAAGCAGACTCCCCGAGGAGCAGAGAGCCGATGTGGGGCTCGATCCCAGGACTCTGGGATCATGACCTGAGCCAAAGGCAGAGGCTTAACCCACTGAGCCACCAAGGCGCCCCAGTAGCTTGGGTTTTTTTTAATTGCCGAGTAGGTTTCTCTTACTTAGACGTACCCCAGTTTATTTATCTCCACTCCTGTTGATGGACATTTGGGTGGTTTCCTGGGAGGGGACACCCAAGTTAACCAAGTAAAACATTGCTGCCATGGGCATTCTTACACAAGTGTTTCGTGGACATTTTCATCTTGCTTAAGTACCCAGGAGTGGGCTTTCTGGATCCTAGGTAGGTGATGTTAACTCACCAGGATGTGGCTGGGTGTATATTTTCATTCATGTGTGTTCTAAGTACAAGATAAAAAGGCCACTCGTGGCCACAGTTGCCATGCCTTCAAAAGTGGGAGAGTTCCAGAGGTGAACATTTCCCTGAGGCCTAGAAAGAAGCCTGTCATATACAAAGTTTTTAAGTGGGAGCCCTTTAGAACTGCCCTTGCATTCAGAGTGACACAGGTTTTTAACTGATCTGTGCAAGTCCCTCCCACTATTGGCCTCTGGGAAAGGGCAAAGGGGACACTTTGAAGTAAAAAAACAAAAATTCCTGGGGCAGGTCTGGAAACCCAAGTCGCAGCTACCCCTGTGGTTTCGGCCCTGAAGTTTCTAGACGGTGACCACAGAGTAGGAAAGTATGTTGAGCCTCCTGGCTGCACGCAGGTTCTCGCAGGGCCTTAGCCTAATGATGGTGTTTCTCAGTGTGGTGAGGGTGGTCGCGAGGCCTTGAGTCGGAGCCCGGTGCTTCCTGCTCTGTGCGCTGCCTGCCTTGTCATTAAAGTTTCGCCAGAAAGTGGTTGCTTATCATTAGAACCTGGCAGCTAAAGCCAGTAGTGGTTTTGTTTTTTCTTTCCTTTCTGGGTGTGGAGAGCAATTAAGAAGAGAAAGTAAGCAAAAGAGCTGACTGAGATAATGCCAACAAAGTTAATGTTATTTGAACACATATCTGGATCCTTTTCCTGTCTCAGGAAGAAATCCCTCTCAGACTGTTTGACATCAGAAGGAAAACGGACTAATAACCTTTACGATAGCTATAGGTATGTAACTCTCCAGAGGACAGGTCTTGATCTTGATAAAGTGCCTATTCACTTGTTTACTTAATACTATAATCTAACTACTCCTAGGAAAAAAACTCCTCCTTCCTACCCCCTGTTCCCCCACCCCCAACTCCCAGCATTGTGGGAGTAGGTCTTAGAGCTTTTTCCGCACAGTCTGAGATGCTGAGCAGTGGGAAATTCAAGACTCAATAAAAGGAAGGCGAAGTCAACCTTCTGTGTGGCGGGTGGTTGGGCTCTGGTTTCCCACCATATTTCTTTTGTGCTGAAAGCCGTCTTGATGACTAGGTAGTTACCTGTCTACAGGGTGGGTTTATAGAGAAGCTAAAGCAGCATGAGCCCCAGGGGCTCTTCCCTGTGTAAGGCTCCTTCCAGGGCCCTCAGGTCTCAAGGCGCTTGAAGCTCATTCAGTTTAGGAAAAGTAGTAAGTCATTACAGTGAAACCATTGCTGGGCCTTTCCTGAGACCTGGCAGGGCCTTAGAGCTTCCCCAGCTCTCAGGAAGATCTGCCAGGCACTGCTTAGGAGCTGAGAAGTAGGATCTCTGAGGTCCACTAGCTTTCGGTGCAAGTGTTAAAATGCATTCTTGAATCCTCTATTGCATTGTGGTTGGGTTTGTTTTTTCACTTTAGGGCTTTTTTGGGTTGTATGTGACAGCTCTATTGGATATATTTCCCATAGCATACAGTTCACTTCTGTACAGTGTATAGGGGCTCCTAGCTGGCTCAGTCGATAGAACATGCTCTTGGTCTAGGGGTTGTGAGTTCAAGCCCCACATTGGGCGTAGAGCCTACTAAAAGTAAAAAATAATAAAGTGGTTTTTTAGAACATTCACAGGACTGTGCAGCCATCACCATAATCCATTTCGGACGTTTTCATCATTCCCAGAAGAAGACCCGTACCCTCAGCCCTCCACCTGCTAAGCCCTAGGCAACCACTAATCTACTTTTCTGTCTCCATAGATTTGCCTGTTCTGGACATTTCATAAAAATGGAATCATATACTATGCGATCTTTTGTGTCTGGCTTTTACTTCGATAATGCTTTCAGGGTCCATCCACGTTGTAGTATGTGTCAGTATGGTGGTTTTCTTTCATCTTTTCTTACAAAAATAATACAAAATGAAATACTGACTTTACATTGTACACAAGATGCCATAGCATCTGCTTCATTTCTGCATGTTTGTCTCAGATTTGCAGTGACCATTTTGTGTCTCTACCGTGCTCCTCCGGGCTTGGTTCATCAGCTCCTGCTCGAGGTGACCGCTTAAGGAGCACGTGTTTACAAGTGCGTCCAAATACTGTGTGGTGTGTGTGGTGTGTGTGTGTGCATGCGTAAGTGCCCTCAGGGCCACACCCGGTGTCTTCTGGAGTGAGTGAAGACACTACTCTAGAAGTTTCTGTATCTTACAAATGCCTGAGACCATGGCCCTCCTGGGCATCTCCCAGCATCTCCACATTGGTGGTGTAAGCCTGAAGCAGTAGTAGTTTTTCCTGAGTTTCTCTCTTTGATTTGCACATGGTTTCATTTTAGTGAAGGAAACTAAAGAGCTGCTCCTCTCAGGGCAAGGGAGGGAGTAAATCCAGGGTCACAGATTTGGAATCTGATGGGTAGAAATAGCAGGAGATGCTGCCCCAGGCTGCAAAGGCCCTCCACTCATTCCCACGGTTTTTCTCGTGATTTACTATCCTCTTAGGAAAAGGGAGAAATGCCGAGAAGAGCCAAAATGCCCAGCTGCTGGTGGTTAGATAGATGGAGTGAGGGCGGCGGCCGCTCAGCTTAACGACCTGAGCGGGTGCCCATGGATGTGGGGCAGGTGGTCAGGTGGGAGAGCCCTGGCTGTGCGGGGGCCGTCAGGGCTGGAAGGTGCTATGGGGAGCCCTGCCAGTTAGCCCTCCTTCCCTTGGAACATTCTGCCCCCCGGGAGCTCCTGTGACCCAGAGGGGAACCGTAGCTGAGTCTACAGCAAGAGCACATCTGTTCAGAACTGCTCGCAAGAATGCCTGGGGAGCTGTGGAGGGCAGGAGGATAAGAAGGCAGGAGGGACTTAAGGGGCCCAGAAGTGGAAGCACCTTTTATATTGTTTCTCTTGAAAGCAGACCAGCAACTTGTCAGCTCTGAGACCCTCTTTGTTCTCCAACACTATTATTAGGGTATGCATAATAGCACACCCCTGCTCCCTCTGCTCCCTGCCTCACCTGCCCCCACCATCTCCCGTTGCATCCAGCCCCCCAAGGCCCCCACTGCACAGCACTGTGTCTGCTGCCGTGAGCCTGGGGGGGGCCCAGGTCCCTTCCCTCCTTCCTACTGTCAGTCAGTCTTTGTTTCCTTTAAAAAGCAAAAGATCCCTCCTTGTGTCCGCAATAGATGTGGTAGACTCTTTCAGATAGATAACTAAGGTCTGGTCTCACCATCTTTCCCTGTCATCTTGGAGGGTAGTTAAGGTGGCTTTAACAGCAGGCCTTCCTGACTCTGCCTCCCATCTCCAACAGGTTGGGCCGCTTTCTGAATTGCATCTCCAGACCTTGTGCATTTGGGATGGTCTCCTCCCAGCTGACTTTCCTCTGTTGCCTCCTATGTAGCTGTGTGCACAGCTTCCTTGTGGGCAGCCGGGGCACGACCGTGTACCCGAGCCACCTCTCATACTGAGAGTGGAACGACAAGCACTGCGGGGCTGGAACGCTCTGTCTACCGTGTGGCCTGGCCCAGCTGCTGGCCTCTTCCCTGGACCATAAGGAGCCCTACGTCTGGCAAATCCTGTGGCCTGGAATTAGGTGGCTTTGAAAACAGTGGCCACTAAATCTGTCCCAGGCCAGGAAGGAACCACACCAGCTTCATAGCATTTTGATTTGTAGTAACGTGTGCTGGCAAAACCTGGGCATTAGGAGTCTTTATACAGTCAGACTCGTAGGGGACCTAGCACATAGCAGTACCTCACTTTTAATTCATATCCTCTGAAGCCAGAAGGACCGAATAACTGGGGACCCATCGTACCTCTGTGCGTGCAGCTCGGCCTCAGGGACTGCAGCCTCAGCTCACCTCTGTCCCTGCAAAGAGGGTAGCTGCCTTCCGGGTGGTCGAGAGGTCATAAGGCACCCTCAAGACAGGACCGCACGGGAGAATTGTGGCTGCTTACATTCCAGAGAGTGCTTCTCAACAGGAACTGGAGCAGAGGACAGCAAGAACTGTTATCCCTTCTGGAAACTGCCTGACCTAGTGGCCGTGGACTCGGGGTGATTCAGCCAGTACCCAGAGTCTGGGCCTTGCAACGCCATTCGGGAGCAGTGGGCCCAAGGTGCAGCAGGCGAGCAAGGGGCTGGGAGCACATGGTTGCTTTGGGGGCTGCCCACTCAGCTGCCCTGGTTGTGGACCCCAAGCAGCTGAGTTTAAGTCAGACTGAAAACAGCCCCACAGATGTCCAAGTGCCCTGCAGCTACCGATGTGAAGCAGATGGCAGAGAAGCCAGAGGAAAGACCTGCAGCCGAGAACACGGAGCAGTTTCACTGGGCCACCCAGCTACTGAGCGGCAGGACTGGGGCCTGACCCGGGGCCGCTGGCTCCATGGTTTGTGATCTTACCCCATAGAGCCACAGCTCAGAGAAGCAGAGATGATAGCAAGACTGAAGACAGAGCAGTCCCAAGCAGTGCTTGGTCCAAGGCCAATAGTGCCTGCTGCCTGGGTAGAAGCCATGCCCCATGGGGGCAGCTGTGTCCAGCCTGGGAAGAGCAGCTGGGATCAGAGCACGGCAAGGCTGTGTAGCTGCACCATTAGGAGCAAACACCACTGCACTGAGGTGAAAGGTGTCCTCCCAAAATACAGGTTGAGGTATTAACCCCTAGTACTCCAGACTGGACCCTTATTTAGAAGTAGGGTGTTGCAGTTATAAACCAGTTAAGCCGAGGTTTTACTGGAGTAAGGTGGATCTAACCCAGTATGACTTGATGTCATAAACAGCCAGAGAGAGGACGGCCACGTGGACAGACGCATGGGAAGAGCACTGGGTGATGACTGGCAGAGACTGCAGTGATGCCTCTGCAAACCAGGAGCTGCCCGGGACTGCCAGAAGCTGGGGAAGCAAGGAAGGATTCTAGCCACGTTTTGAGAGGGAATAGAGCCCACCTGACACCTTGATCTCAGACCTGTAGCCTCCAGAACTGAGAGACCATAAATTGCTGCTTGAGCCGCGCAGCCTGTGGTGCTGGGTGACGGCAGCCACAGGAAACTAAACGCAGCCACTTTTGCATTCTCTCCCTTCCTGAGGTGCTCAGACTGACGTTCACAGTTTACCACCATCCTCTTCCTGTCTAAGTCATGGAGGCCTTTCATTGCCCCAGAGGCCAGCCTTCCCTGCTGCCGTATGTCAGCAAATGGACTGAAATGATGGCCTCATTGGGCCGCTGCCTCAGGTGCAGCAGCCACGGTCATCCAATAGTCTGTATTCTCTTCTTCCCTGGATGCCTTTGGACTTCCCAGAGCAGCCACCCTGGAACTGCTGGGCCCAGCTCTCCCATGTCCAGTGGAGCCCTTCCCCCGCCACACGTCCTGACAGCTGCCAGCCACATGGGGGTCAGAAAATGGGGGGCCTCGGCAGAGACGGAGGTTTGCAGAGATCCTCCACCCCCAAGTGGACCATATCTACTTTAGAAATGACCCAGAGTATCCCAGCATCAGCCAAATAAGTGGAGGGTGAGGCTGCCGGCAGGCTTCTACTCCATGCCAGGAGCAGTGGCAAGATGTGACTGTAAGGCTGGAAACCGCACATGGGAAGGATGACAGAGTGCAGCTTCTGTACCTCTGGACAGCAGAGCCAGGATCCAGAGGAATCTGTCAGCCAGAAGATGAAGTCACGGGCTTTCTCCCTGCAGCTGCCATGTGCCGCCCATGCTGGAAGTCAAAGGCATTGGGCCCAGGACTCCCATGTCAGCTCACTGGCCCGCCCTCTGTTCACCTGTCCAGGAAGTAAATGCATGTGTCCACTCCTACTCTGAGGAATAGTAGGCTCTGGATCTGTACCCCAAGAGCTAGGGCAGGCAGGGCAGGGTTATTTGTAAAAACAGTCTCTCCTGGGCCCAGGGCTATAGACTGAGCTGGGTCATCAGAGTTGATGGGGTCCTTCTGAAATTCAGTCTGGTCAGGAAATGGTGTGTGAGGGCCCCCGGGATAAGTCTCGGTGCCCTGGGGAACTGATGACATTGGGGCCTTATCCTCCAAAGCATCCCCCATGGGCTCTGTCCTTATCCCATGTCTTCCCAGGTGAGATTCACTTAGAGTATCGGTCAAGGCCATCAGTGAAGGTAGTGCGTGCGTCAGTGATGGTTCGGTCACAAAGAACGGCATCCATGCAAGCTAGTTTATAAGGGATTTATCACCGAGTATTGAACAGCTTGCAGAGTCACTGGGGAGGCGAGCACCACTGCCTAAGTTGGGATTTCAGGAATGACCCCAGGACCACCCTGCAGAGCCAGGCCACCAGGGGAGCAGCCGCCTGACCTCGTCCCTGATCAGGGCCTGGAAGATGGTTGGGATCGGGCACCAGCTGCCAGTTTCAGACATGGCAGTGCCACTGCCGCCTTCAGGCAGCTTCAGATCCATGCTGCCTGCTATGGTCTCCCCCAGCAGAACAGGCACCCAGGAATTCAGGACTCCTGCCGTGACTTTTCTTGGCAGCAGGAAGACCAGAAGCCCAGCTTCTGTTTCATTGTTGCCTTCTTGCGCCAGTGTGCAGGCCACAAAGAACTGGAAGGTATCTGGAATCCTCCCTGGACAGTACCCTGTCCAGACTGTTGTGTGCAGTGAAGGCCAATCATTGGAAGAGGGACCATGTCGCTGGAGGTTGGGGGAAGGTGACCCCACAGGAGTAGCTCCGGGCCAAACAGTGGCTGGGTGCCAGCCCCGCGAGGAGACTCTGCTGGGCGTGCAGGTCCCCTGGACAGCGTCACCATGCAGATGACTCCCAGGGCGCCACCCACACGCCTGGACTCAGGGCACCTGGGGCAGCCTGGTCTATGCCATCTCCTGCCTCCTTGCTCTTAATTTGCCGGTGGCCTTTGGGTATACAGTGTTCTCTCTGTTTGCTCCGGGAGAAACCTGTGAAGCAGCCCCGCCAGGTGTTTTCTCCAGGTGTCCATCCTTTTTCAGGGATGTGGGAGGCGAGGACGTGGGAGGTCAGGCCGCGGGAGGCCGAACGTCTTTCTCAGGGCTGCCGCCTTGCTGGAGGCAGAGCTGCCCTCCACCAGCCGGCCCTTCCTTCCTGCCGGCAGTCTCAAGCTGTCTCCCCTGCTCATTTTAGCCCGATGAAGGATGGAGATGCAGGAAGGCAGTGCGAGCGGCAAGCTGAGAGCTCTGGCTCCCGGTGCTGGCCCCGCCCCTTCCCCATTCCGAGTTTCTGCCTCCCCATCTGGGAGATGGGGCTCATGGCTGCAGGCTGCTTCTCTGGCCGTGGGAAAGCCGGGGTGTGTGTAGCTCTATAGAAGATAGAACAGAGCTGCTGTGGCTGCCATAGGCAAGGCTCCAGATCTCCCCTTCCCGCTCCGGGAGATCCTTGCTTGGAGCTCCTGGGGCTTCAGTCCCCAGCAGGGCTGGTGAGTCTTTGCTTAAGACTTTTGTCCACTGAGGACCAGCAGAAGAGGCTGTCCACGAGAGTTTGGGATCCCTTTGTGTGGGGTAGAAGAGGTCGGGAGGGCTGGGTATTTCGGAAACAGAAGAATTGGCTGATCGGCCAGCGGGCCCAGCTTGAGGTAACCATGTTAGATGTAGTTCCCCATTCTGCTGCCTGTTTCCTAAATAAAAAATTGTACATCCTGTTCCACCCCATCTGTTCGGGATGATAAACGCATCTTGGAGGGCTGCCACAGGGGAAGCGCCCGCTCTGCGAGACACTAAGCGGCCTCCATGTCCCGTGCTCCCCTCCTCTGGGCATCCAGCAAAACCTCGCTGCACACAAGTGTGTGCATGTGTGTGTTTGCACGTTGGGGCCATGGGGCCACTCCCTTGCTCCTTGCCTACACATCGCAGGGGCACAGGGCACCTCCCGGAATGGGCATGTCTGGGGCCAGCTGAGGAGGAGCCTTCTTGACCAGGCCAGAGAGACATGGCGCCACAGAAGAGCTCTTGGCATTGCACCAAGTCTGTTTCCACCCAATATCTCAGAAAGTTCTGAACAAGTTTGGCGGAACCGTTTTGAGTTCGTCTCACTGTGGTTTCGCTTTTACTCGCCAAAGCTGCTGTTAGGAAGGTGCTGTTAGGATCAATGTGAGTGGGGTCATGTCGGCTCTTCGTCTCCTCTGGGTTATTAACACACACCAGAGGCCTTCCATGTGCCTGTACTAAAGTCCTGTCCAGCCAGGCATCTTCTGAGTGGAGGTGTTTACGGATAGCTGTCCGCTGGTGTTAGAGCCGTGGAGGAAAGTGGTGACACATCCCCTGGAAGGCGCCAGGCCACAGAAGCCATCCCCAGGATCTGGCCTTCTCAGCAGAATCTGCACTTGCTCCTTTCTCGGGCTCTGCCTGGTGAAGGTTATCGCCTCCAGCCAGCCAGGGAGGCGTCAGGCATTGTTGCTGCACCTCAAAAGCAGAATTCCAAGGAAGAGGAGAGAGGCTAACCTAGTGAGGCCTGGCCGGAGACCCCGTTTCCTTCAGAGTTAACACTGTGCAGCGCAGACTAGCCAGGAAGACCCAGGGCCTCAGAAGCCTCAGAAGGAGCTCGAAAGAACCACTCTTTAAGGGTGGCTAGGATTAGAAAGGGGGAGGGGAGGGAACTGGTTCGATCTGTAGAGCATGCAGCTCTTGATCTCGGGGTTGTGAGTTCAAGCCCCATGTTGGGCAAAGAGCCTACTTAGAAAAGAAGGGGAGGGGAAGAGGAAGAAACCCAGGCTTAAAGGACTGTTACTGATAGCTGACATCATGTACATGCAACAGAAGGTTATCCAGCCTTAAAAAGGAAGGGAATTCTGACTCCTGTTGTACTGTTTGACCCTGGAGAACATGATGCTGAGTGAAACAAGCCAGGCACAAAAGGACCAACACCAGCACTGCATGATCCCACTCATAGGAGGGACTGAGAGGAGTCAGGTTCAGAGACAGAAAGCAGAAAGGCAGTTGCCGGTGGGAGCTAAGGTGGGGGTGGAACAAGGACTTGATGAAGGGGGACAGAGTTTCAGTTTTGCAAGATGATGAAAGTTCTGGCGATGGGTGGTGGTGATGGCCACACACCAACGTGAGTGTACTGTATGCTGCTGAACCGCGTATTTTAAAATGGTTAAAATGCTAAGTTTTGTGTGATGTATATTTGTGTGATATATATTTTCCCACAATGAAAAAGAAAATGGCTAACATTTATCGAGTGCTTGCTGTATGCCCAGCGCTATACAGAGCCCTTGACATGTCTCATAGTTCTCCAAATAGCCATGTGAAGTAGGCACTGTTAGCTGCTTTCATCTTAAAGTGTAGAACCTGATGCTTGGGGTCATTGGATAACGCCCCGCGGCTGGACAACTAGTGATGGTCAAGTGTGGCTTGAAGCCTCATGTGTGGGTGCCCACACCATGCCCTAAACGCTGTGCTGTCTGAATACCAGGCTGAGGCACAGGAACTGAGAGAGGAGCTCCCTCCCTGCCAGACCCTGATTGCTGACTGTCTGGAGGCTGCTGCTTCCCCATGTTGCCTGGTCCTGCTGTAGCACGGATTTGCATTCCAGAGACTGTGTCCCCTTCCGGCGCTCAGGCTCAGCAGGGCTCTTGCTGTGCCTCTCCTCCGAGGCTTCCTCACTGCTGCTGTCACAAGTTGTAAGATGGCCATAATGTGCACATAATTGTAACCTGTGACCTGAGTGGCTCAGTCGGTTAAGCATCTCCCTTCGGCTCAGGTCATGATCCCAGGGTCCTGGGATCGAGCCCCGTGTCAGGCTCCCTGCTCAGTGGGGGGTCTACTCCTTCGACCCACCGCCACTCGTGCTCTTTCTCTCTTTCAAATAAATAAACTCTTCAAAAAAATTATTGAAAGAGTGACCCGAGTTGCCCAATCTGTTACAGACAACAGTAATCGACTATGTGAAGCCCTCAGATCTCAAGAAGGACATGAATGAGACCTTCAAGGAGAAGTTTCCTCACATTAAGTTGACACTCAGCAAAATAAGGAGGTACGTGAAGCTCAACATCCACTTGAGCTCTCCACTCAGATCCTCTCCTGGCATGCATTCAGCTCACTTTTTGGATGCAGGTTCCTCGTGTATAGTTCAGGGAAATAAAACGGGTGTGCGGCGAGGAAAGGCTCACCTGCCTCTGGCTGACTCCTGCCTCTGTGAGCGAGAGCTGAGGGAAGCAGGGCAGAAGGCGGAGCTCTCAACTCCAGTTGACATGGGTGTGAGGGTAGTTTCCTTATGTGAAAGAACCATTATTTCCTACTGTCCGAGGCTCAGCTATCCAGTCAGGGTTGTGTTACAGAGAACTCGGAATGGGAAACATTCAGTTCTCGGCTTTCTCAAATGCAGACAAGACAGAGAAGAGTTGGTTTGATAGCCTTTGAGGGAATTCTTTGCCCACAGCCTTCCACCCAAGAGTTGCCAGCCAAGCACTACCTTTAAGCATTTAGCAGAGCAGCCAGAGCAGAATCAGGCCCTTGTTTCCCGTGCAGCAGACTCGATTGACTTTGTAGTGACCCACATGTGCTGGGCCAGAGAGGAGCCGCCTGGGGTTGTGTCTGTCTAGCAGGACAGACTCTCAGTGCACATGGTGACAGAGGCTAGACTATATGCCAACATAGCATGGGAGTTATGTGCCAGCATTTACATGCTGTGTAGCCCAGTGCTGATTTGACTCTGGCATGTTCCAAGCCAAAGACGTGAGAAGAATGGAGTATTCCCACTGTGTCCATTTGCTGGGTAGCATTCTTCAGTACACTGGCCGTTGTTTTGTTAGCCTAACCCCTCTTCTGTCATAGTTCTGAACATGGTGGACCCTCAGCAGAGTTGATACCAAGCACCTAGTTTCTTTCTCTTGGTGTTTCTGTGGATTGATCATAGTACCCCTCAGTTTCCCTCTTTCCCTTTGGACAGCTCTAGGCTTAGTTTCCAGAGACCCTCAGACGCCACCTGGGTTCAGTGTGGTCTTCTGTGTCCCTTGTTGAGGTGGTCTCCAGTTCCACCAACAGAGAAGAACCCTAGCAGCTTAAATCTGTTGTCTACAGAGAATGGAAAGTTCTTAGTCCTCAGGACTTGTTCCCATTCCACATCCCCCTTCTGGGAATGAGAAAAAGGAAAGGCTTTCAGGATGGACTAGTCGTTTTCTTTGGAGGCCTCTGAAACTCCCAACTTCTAATAATGTTCCTTTCTTCCTGTGTTTCTCTAGTCTGAAGCGAGAGATGCGGAAGCTTGCCCAGGAGGACTGTGGCTTTGAGGAGCCCACCGTGGCCATGGCCTTTGTCTATTTTGAGAAGCTCGCCCTCAAGGGAAAGCTAAACAAACAGAACCGGAAGCTTTGTGCTGGAGCGTGTGTACTGTTAGCAGCCAAAATCGGAAGTGACCTCAAAAAACACGAAGTCAAGCATTTAATTGACGTGAGTGACCTGAGTCCTGTTGGCTGAGGGAGCACGTGGGAAGAGCCTGCTTGGTGATCCTGCCTGGGAGAATGCCAGTTGTTAGTCGCCACTGAAAGAGCAGGGCTGGGGAGTCATCCTGCAGCAGCAGTCAGGCCCCCCAGCTCAGGCTGTTCTGGAACAGAGGGAGGATCCACTTTGACGAGACCAAAGATCCCCAGTATTGGGTCTGGCCATAAAAATCCTATTTTCAGACACCCTGAGGGGCGAACTTATTCTCAAACTCACAGAAGCCATTGTAACAGGAAGGGGACTTGGGGGACGTTGTGACCACAGGGCGTCCGTCAGACAGTTTGGCTCAACAGACCTCGGCTTCCTGTGGTCTAACTTGCCTCTTCTTTGAGTAGGGGCATGGGTTTGATTGAGTGATTTCTCCTGCTTTTAAAGGAGCACCCCATCAAAGCAAGGAGACCCCGATCTTGGATGGATATGTGAGTGCCTGTAGTCATAGAAAATTTGAGATATAGTAAAACCAACAGATCAGGAGACAGTTGCCATTGAAAAGAACGCTTCTTACCACAGTTCCCAAGGGAAGTATGTTAGTTCTGTCTGCCATAGCGAGATCCCATAGCCAGGGCGGCTTAAACAACAGACCTTTATTTCTCACAGTTCTGGAGGCTAGGAAGGCCCAAGATCAAGGTGCCAGCTGCTTCGGTTCCTGGTGAGAGCCCTCTCCTTGGCTTGTGATGGACAGGTTTTCACTGTGTCCTCACATGGCAGGGAAAGCTAACAAGCAAGCCTTCAGCTTTCTTCTTACATCGCGAGGACTCCACTCTTCAGCCTGATCACCTCCCAGAGCCCCCCACATGGAATAGGGTGCCAACATAAGGATGGGGTGGGGAGGGACATCATACCATAGGGAGCCGTGTTGGGAAGTACCAGGTTGGTCAGGAGGCAGGAGGAGAGGGGGGAACTGTGGACAGGAGCCTCTCTTGTGGTTCCTATGGGAAGGAACAGGCCAGGCAGGGTAGGCAAGCTTCAAGCTGTCTAGTGAGAGTCATTTCCGTGGACTTGGGCTGAGGCACTGTCCTTACTTGTCTCCCTGGCCCTGGGTGCTAAGGGCAGGGGGAGTGCGAGAGGCAGAGTGAGGAGATGGTCAGGGTGTGGGCCTTGGATTGGTGGGTTTGCACAAGAAAGATGTGCCCACTGGCAAGTTGTGCACCCTAGGCTAACCCTAGGAGGAGCTGAGCTGCCCGGGCCAAGAAGGACCCAGAATTCAAAGTGTCAGAATACATCCTCTTCAGGTCGTGGCTATGACAAGGCCCTGTGTATGTGTTTGTGTGGCTGGCTCAGTTGGAAAGGAGAAAAAGCAGAAAGGGAGCTAATGGAGGTACTTCCCACTTAAGAGCATTCTTTTTTGCTTTAATTTACCATTTTTACTCCTCTTTTTTAAAAGATTTTATTTGACAGCAAGAGGGACCATGAAGGAAGGAACACAAGCAGGGTGCAGGGGAGAGGGAGAAGCAGGCTTCTGGCTGAGCAGGGAGCCCAATGTGGGGCTCACTCCCAGGACCCTGGGATCATGACCTGAGCCAAAGGCAGACACTTAACAACTGAGTCCCCCAAGCGCCCATTTTTACTATTTTTAAGTGTACAGTTCAGTGGCATTGAGTGCATTCATATTGTGCGGTCGTCACCATTGTCTGGCAAAACTGAAACCGTGTCCCTGTTAAACACCAGCTCCCCCTCCCACCCATTCCTGGCCTCGGCCACCACTGGTCTGCTTACAGTCTCTGAACCAGACTCGAGCGATCTCGCCTAAGTGGAATCATCTCCTATTTGTCTTGTGATGAACTTATTTCCCTTAGCATTAGGTCCTCAAGATTCATCTGTGTTGTGACATGTCAGAATTTCCTTCCTTTTTAAGGCTGAGCAGTATGTCACTGCATGTCTGTTCCACATTTTGTATATCTAGTCAGCCATTGATGGGAGGAAGTGTTCTTTAAGTCAGTGCCTTACTGCTCCTAAGAAATGGTGCTCGTCTAACTTGACTGTACTTTTAGGAACGTGGAGGGGGATCTTTGGTTAACAAATCGGAGAATCAACAGGTGTACATAGATATTCGATGGAACTAATCTTTGTGCATGTGATGTTATGTACATTGAGTTGTATTTGAGTAAGACAACCATCTGGCAAGAGCCAACCGTGTCCACGCAGAGCACTTACAGGCTGTGGTATGGCATTTATAGTAGCAACAAAACTGATGCAAGGTCCCAGCCCAATTAGAACCTGAACGTGGGCACAAACGGCTCTGCTGGCGAGTTTTGTTGTTGTCCTTGTTTTTATTAAGCCGAAGCAGAATGCACTCTGGCAAAAACAAGGACTTCCCTCCTTACCGTGCCCCCCGGGTGTTCGCTTTCACAGCTGGCTGGAGCCAGAGGCAGTGCAGGAGGGAGCCCCTGGGCACAAGCTGAGCACTGCTGTCCACACGCACACACTCCAGCTGGGCGATGACCTGAAAGGCAGGTGATCTCAGCAGGTCTTGGGGTCCTTGTGTATGAAATGAAAGGACCAAACTACATAGTCAGTTGCCCCAAGCCCAAACTTACACGTCGTTACTACTATTGTAGAGGATATGGTATCTTTTTAGTCTTCCCTCCGTGCCTGAATCCTCTACCATTAATAGGTAGAGGTTGAATCCCAGTCAAGGTGGGAGCTCAACATTGCAGTTGACCGCACACATCCCCTTTGACAAACGTCTTACCCTCTTGACTCCCGTCTTCTCTCATCTACCAAGTGGATATAAATGTAGCATTGACCTTGCAGGATTCTTGAGAAATGAAGTCTGGGCTGTATGGCAGTCTCCTGGCAGACTGTGTGTCCTAGATGAGGTTCGGTTCCTTCTCCACCTGGACTGAGAACAGGAAGTACAGCTGATGCCCCCCTTCCGTCCTCCTAGTCTTGCCCCTAAAGGGGCTAGCTAGGGGGATAGAGAGCTTACACATGGAAAAAGCCTCGGAATTTGATTTCAAAGCTAAAATGCTCTTCATTTCTTTTCATTCTGTTGCAGAAACTGGAAGAGAAGTTCCGGCTGAATAGACGAGAACTGATTGCCTTTGAATTCCCAGTGTTAGTGGCCTTGGAGTTTGCTCTCCACCTGCCGGAGCATGAAGTCATGCCCCATTACAGACGCCTGATCCAGAGCTCCTAGCACAGGCCCCTAGGAGGGGTAGAGACCACTTCCTCTGAGCCCATGGAACAGCACTTACTACTGGAAATGCAAAAACAGAACTCGACATACCAACCTTTTTTCTTCTCAACACGTTTTTGGGTAGAAGCAGTACTGGAGACTTTAGGGAGTCCTGGTCTGGCTAGCCAGGATGAGCCGGGAGTGGTTTATTACACAGTAGGGGAGGGGAGACCAGTGCAGAAGGTGGCAGAAGGCCTTTTGGCTTTCCCCTGGTAAGAGTTCCCCACTGTCCCCACCTTGGGGTTCTTCCCCGGGCCCATCCAAACCTCGAAAGCATGGTTCAGGGCCTCCCCTGCAGACCTGATCCAACTCAGGAGGGCAAAATTCTAGAACAGAGTGGGGAAGAGAATTTGAAGCAGCTGGGGGAGAGCTTTTAAAAGATACCCTCGCTGAATCAAAAGAGTGTGCCAATCTGTTTTCATGTCCACTCTTGGAAGTGCACTCCCATCCCGTCCTGTGCTCCCCCCACCCCTGGGTGAGAACCTGAGTGTCTGAGAGATTCCCCGCCAGCCATCCTCGGACCACAAAGCCAGTCCCGCCCGCCAGAGAGCAGCCTGACCTTCAGTCATTAGTTCTAAGTAATCTCTGGGTCATGACATCCTCTGCTCTTAGAAAATGCCATAGTTTCTGTTACCACTCCTACCATCAACGGGACAAAGGACAAGTTCTCAGTGCCGGTCACAGGGAACGGCGTGGCGGGTGGTGCCCTGTGCCTTCCCGCACCCGCACCCGCACACGCTGACGTTGGCCCTTGGCACCTCCTGGCTGTGGAGCGGCCGGGGCTGCGCTCCGTGGTGTGTATTCCTGTACTCTACGTTAGAGTGCGTCATAGGCACATTGACTGTGCTCGCTCCGTATCACAGGTTTTCTCAAACTCCGCAGTAGGTGTCAGCCACCCACTAGGTGTTGAGAGGCGCCTGACAGCCGGGACATGTGGCATCTGGAGCCGCAGCTCTGTCACCCGAGGAGGCAGGGACTGCTCGATGCCTGGACAGCTGTCCGCAGAGCTGTGGCTGGAACTCGCCCCCACCGGCCTCCACAACCTGTCCCGAGGCACGTGGCCCCAAGACATCTCCCTGCTGGAGCTCACCTGATAGGAGGCGGCCTGGGGCCCTGTGAAAAGAAAATTAAAATATTTTGTTTCTATATACATGTATGTGTATGTGTAGACACCTGTGTGGTCCCGGTCACCCCTTGGACTGTGTGCCTGCTTCATCTGCCATCCCCACTTGCACACTGATTCAGAGCCACCACCATCCCTCCCACCCGGGGGGAAGGGGCTCCGGGGAGGCCGAGCACACACAGCTTTGCTTAGCAGAGCTGGACTGAAGCTGATGGGCACACAGGATGGCGGAATTTAAGAAACCGCTGGGGAGAGAACAGAATCCTCCTCCTCCAGAGCTCTAGATTGAATTGAATTTGTACTTGAAAAGTACTAGAATTGAATTGAATTGAAAAGTACTAAATATTGTACTTTTGATACTAAAGCCAGTGACTTTCCTTGGCTGGATTCGATTCTAAGACTGTGATTTTGTCAGGGACCATGGTGAACACAATCTCCCCTCAACTCCTAGTTAAGGGGAACCTGCCTGGTGTTGAGGCAAACTGGGAACAAATCATGAAGTGTTCAGAGCATCCTTATCACCTGAACTAAACATGCCCTTGACCTTCCTCTCTTGGTGTCTGTCATTTTCTGCATTTGATGAGCCACCCCAGGTTCCCAGCCTGCTCAGCTCCCTGGTGAGTACCTGGCAGATGAAAGCATTTCTGAGGAGCAAGGCCACTGGCATCTAGAAATTGCCCACAGAGCTCTCCACCATCCATCTGCCTTGAATGTCCTGCCAAGTTTAGGGGGACGTCTAGTGGGTAACCCATGCCACCAGGGTCCTTCCTGGGCCTGAAAATCAGGTTAGTTGTATTGGGGTCTGTATGAACTTGGGGAGTTGTTGGTCCATTTTTTTTTTTTTAAGACTTAATTTTAAACTCTATTTTGGCCTGTGGGGAGGGGTCTAGGAGTGGAAGATTTTGTCAGGAGGCTTCTCTAGCTTGTCCTTGACATGAGCTTTCTCAAGGTAAAGGAGGAGGAGACTGAGGGTAGGGGATGAAGGTCACCACCAGAGCCCTCCCAGTGACCTGCATCCCGGGCAACCTGGGCTTTTGACAAGGAGTCAAGGAGCCTGAGCCTATGTGGAGAGGAGGAGGCCACTTGGCAGACTGTTCTAGAAGACCTTGAGATTTTACCCTTTCACCCTCCACCACAGGGGGCAATTTCAGCCCCTTACCAGCCCTGCTTCCTCAGACCGGTTTCTTCAGCTCTCCCCTTGCACACAAGTATGGAAGGAAGCCCTGCCTACTGCCTAACTGCACATCCCACAGGACCACACTAACTGGGTCATTCTCCCAGACTGGGCTTCTCTCCTCTAGTCAGCCTTGATTCTTTAATAAGAGACGGATACCAACTGGGCAGAACGGCTCCCACAGTTACCTGGAGGGGAAGTGGCAGCAGCCCTGCCCGGGGAGGGTCTGTTCCTCCCGCCCCCAAGAGTAGCTGCCCCAGGGGCCTGAGCCTGGCCCAGCACAGTGACAGCAGAGGTCACTACTTTCCCTCCATCTCCCTGGGGTAGACCTCAGTGGACACAGGAATCATGAAATGCAAGGCTATTCGTGTTCTTTGTGTGGGTTTTCCTTGTTTTTAACTTAAAAACTCCCTGTCTATGGTTTCTCTGGTCTCCACCCACCTGGCCCATTTTGGGGTGGTCCCTTACTGCACAGAAACTACTCTACCACAGGCCCTGCCCTGCCAGTGGGGGAGCAGGCAACACTGGAGAGCCTTCCGTCCTCCTTGTTACTCTGTCCTGTCTTTATTTCCCCAACAGCTAGAATAAAACTGCTCACAGCCCCTGCTGCCGAAGAACGAACTCTCAGACATTTCCGGTTCAGGCCTGAGCAGTGGCCTCTCCCTCCAGCCCCTGCCTCTGGCTGCCTCCAGAAGATCAGAGCCTGAGGCTGCCTTGCCCCCCTAGCCATCTGCTGGAGAACATTTGAGCCCAGTAGGTTTGTTACCTGTTAATCGGTCCTTGATACGGAAAGTCCTTCAAAGAAAGAGGGTGTTGGGGGGGGGGGTGGCCGGAGTTCCTCTGGGTGGGGGGGAATCTCTAAGGACCATGTGGTTAAGAATAGCCCTGGTCAGGTCACAGCAGGGCCAGGCAGGAGAGTGCTGGTGGCCTGGGAAGGGAGAAAATGAAGACTAAGTCCTGAGTCACAACTTAACACCAACTTAGAAGACCGCTTCCAGAAGGGCAACGGTGAGGCACAACTGAGGTGAAAAGCTATAAAAGAAGAAAATAATTGATGACAGGAATGGTCTTGTTACTGCCAAAGGAGCTCCCAGCAGGATGTGATGCCTTACTCAGAGACCCCACCCCATAAAAGGCCACTCAGACTTCTGAATAGATCTCCAGAAAGTCCGGAGATACAGGGCTGGCCACGGCATGGAGACACACCCAGCGAGTCTCCATGAGAAATGGCGCTGGCCTCTGCCATTTCTCACCACCATCCTGCTACTCCAAGTGTGGTCTGAGCAACACTGGGGGCTTGCTATGAATGCAGGATCCGCATCCTAACACTTCACGAAGATTTGTGTACATCAACATCTCAGAGGCATTGTTCCTCTGAATAAGCACGAGAAATAAAAGTTTTTGGCTAAAAAAAAAAAAAGCACCCAGAGTTGTCTAAAATAGAAATGCAAAGACTCTAGATAGTTTTTAATACCAAAAAAAAAACCCAAGAAACAACAACAACAACAAAAAAACCTTCACTGGAAGGTAGGTTTTGTGTTTTTTTTTGTTTTTGTTTTGTTTTGTTTTGTTTTGTTTTATTTGACAGAGATCAGAAGTAGGCAGAGAGGCAGGCAGAGAGAGAGAAAGAGGGGGAAGCAGGCTCCCTGCTGTGCAGAAAGCACAATATGGGGCTCAATCCCAGGACCCTGGGATCGTGACCTGAGCCGAAGGCAGAGGCTTTAACCCACTGAGCCACCCAGGCACCCCTGGAAGGTAGTTTTGACATCAGATTATATAGCCCCCGCCGCTAACAATTTCGGGATGCACACGGCCAGAAAGTTTTAAACCAGACAGACCTACAGCTCACATATTGTAAATCTGAGCTGGCCCACGGTACCTGGCCTCATCCAGGGTTGACTAGGGACACTGTTCAGAAGAGGCCTGCGTCCCAGGTATCGGAGAATTGCAACAGTAGGGGGTCAGGGCTGTACACTTATGACCTTGGAAACCTCACAGATGAGCAAACCTCCCATTTTGTGTTTCTACTGGGGTCCACCTACCATTTTTAAATAGGTCTTACCTTGGGCTCTGTGAGTGACAACAGGGACCCCAAGGGCCTGTCCCTGAGGGAGGGGCTCCCAGAGCTTGAGGAGGGACCACTTGGGGTGGGTAGAAGGCACCTTTCCCAGGTACCATGATGCTGATCTCCAGAGGGAGCTCTAAAGGCAGAGAAGCTCGAAAGGGAAGTGCCAGGGCAGGCCAGATTCTCCAGATGGTCCTGGTGAGGAGGAGTCCAAGGCAGCTGGCTGGTAATTGGTGCTCTTGAGTCAGCCTGGCACGCGGATGACAAAGCAGGCCAAGTTTGAGCCATCTTTTGGTCCTGGAAGTGAAGACCAAAGAGATTGGCAGGTTGGAATCAGGGACACCTTCCCAGGGCAGCTGGACAGCTTGGTGAGAAGCCAGAGACATGACCTGTGATAGGCAGATAAGCCCTTGGATGTTGCTGGCTGGAGAGGTAGAGTGGGGATGATGTCACACGTGCCAAGTAGATATCACACGCCACACCTGTGGCAAGGCACGCCAAGCCCATGTTCTTATGCAACCCCTAAACCATCAAATTACGGATTATGCTCTCATTTCACAGCAGAAGAAACAGGCTCTGAAAAGGTACTTTCCCAAGAGCTCATAGTTACGAAGTAGAAAAGGCAGGATTCAAATCCAGGTCTGATTCCAAAGCCCAGCCAGGCCTCTTGCCTCACTCTGGGTCACCACAGAGAAGCTAAGAAGCTAGGAACATGGAAGGCCAGAGCTAGGCTGACCTCAGCTGTCCCCCTTGACTTGCTGGCCTGGATGGCCCCTCAGGTTCGCTGGGGCCCTCTCCCCACCCACACAGCGGCCACCGGCCTTTTCCAGGTAGGAGGAAGAAGGGACCTGGAGCTGTAAGTTTCAGAGCTTTATCCTCTGGGATACGGGCAACCATCACAGCAGTTGTAAGACACACCTCCAGGCCCTGGGAGAACATCAGCTTTTTGGACAGCATGCTCCTGCCACAGGTGAGCTAAAGGGTTTTGCAACTAAGTGGAAGTTCACGTGAGAAACACGCCAGCGTTGGTGGCCATCAATATCGACCCATCAGCCTCTCATTGCTCACATATGGGTTTTCCACTGTGTTAAGAGGATCACAAATTCCCTGTTATTCACGACTTGGCATGTTCCCTGGCTGCTGGCCCTCCATCAATATGCGACCAGCAGGTGCACCTGGGTGGCTCAGTGGATTGGAGCCTCTGCCTTCAGCTCGGGTCATGATCCCAGGGTCCTGGGATTGAGTCCCGCATCGGGCTCTCTGCTCAGCAGGGAGCCTGCTTCCTCCTCTCTCTCTGCCTGCCTCTCTGTCTACCTGTGATCTCTGTCAAATAAATAAATACAAATCTTTAAATATGCAACCAGCAAACACGCACTTTCCACTACGATGAGGCCAAGTATACGTCCGACAGGCAGTCGGCTGGCAGGAAGGGCCAGATTGCAGAGGAGTCCAGAGAAGGGCTTAGGGAATAGGAGCTGCTTGAGACTTCACGCCTCAGCCCCCTAATGTCACTTGCAGAACACAGGGCTTGTCAGGTGGGCCCAGAGGCACTTTCACGGTCATTAACTACTACTCTCGCCCTCTAAACTCAGGAGGACAGGAACAGTCTGCACCCCCATATCCGCAAGCACTCAGCAGCATACGGAGTGCACAGAATTCAGATAAATGTGGGTCAAGTCTAATTAGCCATCATCACAGAGCAAACACCCCATCAGGTGAACAATCTATCAGGTCTCCACTCAGATCTTGCTCAGCTCTGACCCCATGGACCGCACCACCCCAGCTCCCTTACCCTCCAGCTGCCGCTTCGGCTCTGCCAAGGGTGAATAAGAGCAGGAGGACAAAGATGTCCAGCTCTATGGTGCCACAGCTCAACCCCCGCCCCCCCACCCAAGGGACCCTGAGGGCTCTTGGCCTCCTTGGTCCCTTAACCTGTCCACACCTCCAAAAATTATTTCCTTGCCGAACTCAGCTTTAATTGCCCCCCCATTGCAAGTGTGACCCCCAGCCGGCTCCCCCACCTGGCAGATGGGAACACGGAGTTTCATCAAGCGTGAGCAAGTGGGAAAACAAGCATTCTAGATTTCCAAATCATTCTGGAAACAGTGGAAATTGTCCCTTAAAACCATCAAGAATGAGTGAGAACAGTCAAGAGGATCACACACCATTAAAAAAAAAAAAAAAAAAAAGTGAATCTGACCCTAAAAACAGCCCTCCTCCCCACCACATGGGCATTCCTTTGGAACGGTAAAGTTCTTGGTCATTCCCCACTGAGGGGTTTTGAACAATCTTTTTTTTTTTTTAAGATTTTATTTATTTATTTGACAGAGATCTCAAGTAGGCAGAGAGGCAGGCAGAGAGAGAGGAGAAAGCAGGCTCTCCACGGAGCAGAGAGCCTGATTCGGGGCTCGATCCCAGGATCCTGGAATCATGACCTGAGCTGAAGGCGCCCGGTTTTGAACAATCTTAAAAGTTGACCAAAAAAAAAAAATTCCAGTGGGTCCTCGAGAGAGCCTGATGGCATCTGCCAGAACGACTCTCTCTAAATCAATTTTTTTTTTTTTTAAATCCTGTGTTCCAGGCCTTCCAGTCCCTAGTCCTATGAGGGTGCCCTGGGGTGAGCTGGGGAGCACTCTGTCCACCTCCCAAACGTTATCCTCGGGCCTGATGGGACAATGCTACTGTTCATGCCACAAGGGACTCCAGCCCAGGCAGGACACCCTAAGTTTTTAGAGTACAACTCCAGGAGCCCCAAGGGGCCAGGCAGTTGGTGAGAAGTTGTGGCCCCGAGCCCTAGGACAGCTGCAGTGATGAGCAGCGGGGGCCACATGGCTAACAATGAAGCAGCAGCCCCCATGCTCTCACGGAGTGCCTGAGGGAGTGCCTTAGCCATCTCACTCTGGAGGGGAGACACAGACCACAGCCCTCTGGGGATGGTCTGGGCCCAGGGCCCAGCCTGGGCACCTGTTCACCCACCCAAGGTCAGCGGCTAAGCCCCCTTCTCCTGCCAGCCAGACCAGATGGGTCCTCTGCTGGGACCGGAGGCTCCCTCTGCCTCCACACACTCAGATACACGCACATAGACAGACACATGGACAAAGTCACACTCACAGATAAGGTTATACACACACACACACACACACACACACACAAGCAGCATTTGTTGTCATTTTCTCATGACCCAGAAATCCTCCACTGGCACATGGTGATGTGAGGCAGGTGCCAGCGTCAGGGGAGTGGGTGCGGGGGTGGGGGCACTGAGTCTGCCATCCTGTCTGCCCCACCTGGGTCACAGGGCACAGTCACACCTGCTGTCGGCCAGGAGCGAGCCCTGAGGGTTCCACCTTTCCAGGGGGAGGCAGTGGTATTGCATTTACTCACAGTACCCATCCCCCCAGGAACTCTCACCCCCCGGGAGGCGACACTCCCTCCCATCCCTGTGGCTGGGTCCACAGGGCTGCAGCTTGGAGACCCGATGATGGCCGCAGGGAGGAGGCAGCTCCTGCACCTGCGGGCCTGTGAATGGCCCTGGAGGCCTCCCTGCTGCCTTTAGTCCAAAGGACCCCCAAGTGCTGAATGCAGGATCCAGGGGAAACCATGAGGCCCTCCTGTCGGCTTCCCCCACACCCTCCCCACCACAAGAGGGGAGTACCATGGCTCCAGCCGAACTCACCTGGACCCGGGTCCTCACAGGGGTCACCCTGCCAGGCGGCTTCTCTCCCCCTACCTCCTCCCTCCCAGAGGTTTCCCAGGTGCAGGACCAGGAAGCTTCGAGCAGCCAGCATGGGCCAGGCTGCCTGGCCTGCTAGCCTGGGCCCTTACTGAGCCCTGGCAACAACCCCCACTCTGGGGAAGGGTGTTGTGACAAACGGCCTAGAGAGTGGGGACCTCCGCCACCCAGCCCCCCAGCTGCATTAGCACAGAGCCTCACAAGTCACAGGGTGCATGCGCCGCCAGCCCTCAGCCCCCGTGTCTACAGGAGAGCCCAGGTGCAAACACTGTGGGGCCGCTCACCACTCACCTGAAGAACCCCGGCCCCACCTAGGGAACTGCTCGGCAGCCAGTGCTCCCGGCGGGAGGAGGGGCTGGGTTCTCAGCCTTCTCTCTCTCCCCTACTCCTCCCTCTCTGCACCCCCCCACTGCCCAGCAGACCACCCCAGGACACACCGAATGTCGCAGGTGAACCCCAGCGCAGCCCCAGCTCCCCAAACCTGCAACAACAGACACTCAGTTTCTCACAGTTCTGGAGGCTGGAAGCCCCAGGTGGAGGTGTCGGCAGGCTTGGCTTCCCCTGGGGTCTCTCCTGCTGCCTCTTCCGTTCCTCTGCGCCTGCGCATCCCTGACCTCTCTCTGTGGGTGTGAACCCCCTCTTGTAAGGACAGCAGATGGATGCATTCTCTCCCACATGAGCCTCGTTGACCCTCCCTGCCTCTTTAAAGGCCCCATCTCCAAACAGGGTTGCTTTCCGACCCTGAGGGTTAGGGCTTCCACACGGGACGTTAGGGGGCACACAGTCCAGCCCATAACCCTCAGAGTGGACATGACATGCCCCCAAGGCAAGGTGGTTCACACATCCACTCGGTTTCCACACACACGTCAGACCCAAATCCAAACAGGCTCTGTGGAGGGTAGGCTTCCTGCCCTCTACCCAGCACTGCTGCCAGCAACCAGGTGGGTCTCCTGAGGTCCTAGATTATTCTGTGTTCCTTCTCCCCCAGCCCACCTCCAGCCCCTAATCTCCTGCTCTCGGGAAGGGTTTGCTTTCTGGGCAGCCCATATACTGAAAAGAGGGGCAGGGCAGAAACAGAAGGAGGGAGGGAAGGCAGGCAGGCTTGCTTTCCTCTTCCCTTTGTCACAACCCCTCCAGGCTGTCCCACCCCCTGCAGTCAACCCATAGCCTGCATTTCCTCCTTCCTGTCTAGCTGCACCTCTGCTTCACATCTGGGATCTCCTGCCCCATCCGAGCCTCAAAACTGGTCCTTGGCTGCCTGCCGCCCGTCCTTCTGCGCCAGCAAAGGGCCTCCTGCTTCCAGACCTGTCACAGGGTCCCCCTCTTCCTTTCCAGGCTTCCTCAGCACTTAGCGCACACACACCCCCTCACAGCCCCTGAACACAGAGAACCTCCCTCAGCACATCGAGCATCCCACAGTGTCAATTTCACCGAGACCTCTGGCCATCCCAAGTTTGGGAAGTCCCCTTAATTCCCAATCGCCCTTCGGCGGTAGGGATTTTCTGGAGCTGTCTGGTCACTGGAGTCCCTGAGGTCTCACTTTTGAGACCGCTTTTTCACTCTGCAGGATTCCCAGTGCCCACGTGCCACAGCAATTTCGTCTCCCCGTGTGATCTAAAAACCATCCCGAAAGAGACAGCGCAAGCTTTTTATTTTTTGCAGAATAATCAAAATGACTCTCAGGAAGTCTCCACTCCAGTTCTAAATCAAAGCATGAGTCCCAGCTGCTGAGAACTGAATAGGAATCAGGCACGAATGGAGAGGCAGAGGAGGAGGAAAACTGGGTATTTATTATGCAGACTTTCCCAAACTGAAACCGTTCTCTCAATTCCAATTAAGACAAGATCTAGACTTTTGCTGAGCCCAGTTACTCTTAAGGACACATTTTCTGCAGGAAAACTAAAGATCTGATGCGTGCTGGTCCAAGTATGGTGTTCTAGTAGGACCAGATGGCTCAGAATCACCCGGCATGCCTTTTAGAAATGAAAAAGCCTGGGAATTCTAGACACTCCAAGACTGAGACGCAGGAATCCATAGTTGCGATGAGTTCCCCAGCCATTTTTTTTACATTCAGAAGTTTGAGAGTTGCAGCTGTGAGTGTGCGGGGTCGTCGCAAGGAACAGGTGAGGCCAGGCTAATGCTGGCAGGGCTGCTCAAGAGGCAACACGCATGGGAGCTTGCAAAAAAGCAGATGCTGAGTCACTACATCTAGGAGGGCACTTGAGATTCTAGGGAGCCTGTGTTGCTGGACCACCAGTTACATTCCTCGTGTTCTTAGTAGCAAGGCTCTGGGAAGCATGTTTCCCTCTTGTTGTGCGTGAGCACACGCGTGCATATATTACAGTATCGGCACAGCCCTCTCACATGGCTTCTCTCCCCTAGTGAAATATAATGAGCCTATTGTTTTGGTAAAGATTCTAAACCTTATTTACACAACCACCGCCCTCACAAGCTGTACCTTGGGTTGCAACATCCAAGAGTGGTTCAAAGAAAGGCTCTGATGGTAGAGGGGTGAGTTCACACGGCAGATGCTCTCTGTCCCTCCCCAGCGAGTGAGCCTGCCAGTGCAGGGACCTTCCCAAGCTTTAGACCTCAGCTGTGAAATGGGGTTGGCACCGCCTTTTTCCCTCTGGAGGTGGTGAGGGGCCCGGCAGACAATGAACGGTAAAGTCTATAGGTGGAGCCAGACCCACAGTTGCTCTCACTCATGGTCCGGTAGCAGTAGCTCCCGGGAGAAGGCACGTGGGGGATGCCTCCTCCGGTCTGGCAGTGAGGGCCAAGTCACATGCAGGATGAGAAATCAGTCTCCAGGGGCGGCTGGGTGGCTCAGTGGGTTAAGTCTCTGCCTTCGGCTCAGGTCATGATCCCAGGGTCCTGGGATTGAGTCCCGCATCGGGCTCTCTGCTCAGCAGGTAGCCTGCCTCCCCCACCCCGCCCCGCCTGCCTCTCTGCCTACTTGTGATTTCTGTCTGTCAAATAAATAAACAAAATATTTTAAAAAAAGAAAGAAAGAAAAAGAAATCGTTCTTCTGAAGATACCCCTTCACTTCCACTTTGACCTGAAACACTATCGTTCACTGAGCCATCAACTATACCAGTCGCTTTGGGCAGCAAATGCCTTCTGGCATTTTCAAGAATTAAAATCCAGGTTTGTCTTAGTCTGCTTCGGCTGCTATAACAAAAACACTGCAGACTGGACGGCTTAAACAACAGATGTTGCTTTCTCAGTTCGGGAGGCAGGGAAGTCCCAGATCAAGGCACGTGCAGAGCTGGTGACTGGTGAGGGCCCTCTTTTCTGGTGTGCAGATGGCTGTCTTCTCATGGTACCTTCACATGGCAGAGGGCAAAGAGAGGGGCAAGTTCTCTTGTGGGTTTTTGTTTTTGTTTTTTTGAAAGAGAGACAGAGACTGTGCAGGTGAGGGGACAGTGGGAAAGGACAAAGGAAGAGGGAGAACCTCAAGCAGGCTCCACTCTCAGTGCTCAGCGTAGAGCCGACAGAGGACTCGATCTCATGACACTGAGACCATGACCTGAGCTGAAATCAAGAGTTGGATGCTTAATTGACCGAACCATCCAGGCGCCTCTATTGTGTTCCTTCTTATAAGGACACTAATCCCCTCATGGGGGCTCCACATTCATGACCCAGTTAGCCTCAAAGGCTCCAACTCCAACATTGTATTATTGATTTAGGGTTTCCATATATGAATTTGGGGGGGGGGGGACACAGCAATCTTGTCCATAGTAAGCCTTAAAGAGAGAAAATGAGTAATTTCAGAAGGCTTTTTCCAATGATGCTCTGAGGTCTATTAGTGTCCTTGGAGCAATTGTGTAGCATTTGTCTTGACTTGCTCCTGGCCTCCCTTCTGCCTCCATTCTGACTGGCTGCCCTTGCTGTGGAGGTGACAAGTCCCCACAGAGAAACCCCTGCATGGAAGATACCTATTCTTCACCTGTCTCTTACCCCTTCCCCAACCCAGGACAGGGATAACTGTCTATCACTGCTCTGCTCATTCCTGGCATGGGTTCCAAACAGACATTCCCCCAAAATGGCGACAAGAATCAATCCACACATTCTTTTGGCCAGGCACTGTGCTAGGTGCTGGGGCACAATAGTGAGGTGTAGTTACTACAGACATGGTGACTATCTTGGTGAAGCTCATAGGCTATAGAGAAGACAGACAGTCAATGGCTGTATAACTTTGACAAGTCCTACAGTGGAGGGGTTCATGATGTGTTAATGGGAATCTAGTTGAGGGCTTTGACTTAGTCAAGGAAATTAGAGAAGAAGAAGCAATGCTTGATCCGAGAGAGGAAAAATGAATAGCAGTAAAATGAGCAAGAAGAGAGGAAGAGATTTTCTAAGAGGAGAGCACATGCAAAGCCCCAACATCAGGAGGGAGTGTGATGTGTGGTTCTGGATGAGACCAGAGAGATAGATAGGGTCAGTGTATTAGTCAGGGTTCTCCAGAGGAACAGAACCAAGAGGAAGGAAAGAAGGGAGGATGGATGGATGGACGGATGGATGGATGGATGGATGAATGGATAGATGAATGGATAGATGGATGAATGGATAGGCTTATATGACTGCGGAGGCTGAGATGTCCCCAGATCTGCAGTCAACAAGCTGGAAACCCAGGAGAGTTAATGGTGTGTTTCTAGTCCAAGCCCAAAAACCTGAGAGCTAGGAGAGACAAAGGTGTAAACTCTAGTCTGAAAGCCACCAGGCTCAAGATCCAAGAAGAATGGATCTTTCCATTTGAGTCTGTAACAGCTCAGACTACCAGGCAGGAGGATTTCCCTCTTACTCAACCTTTTTGTTCAATTCAGCTCTTCAATTGATTGGATGAGATCCAGCATCATTAGAAAGGGGAATCTGCCTTAGTCTACCAATTCAAATGAAACACCCTCACAAACACACCTAGAGCAACATTTGGTCAAATGTCTGGGCATCTTATGGCCCAGTCAAATTGACACAGCAAATGAACCTTCAAAACCCGACTATGAAGGGCCTTGTTGACCATGAGAAACTTATCTTTATCCTCTGGACAATAGAACATCTTTAACTCATTTAAATAGGATGATGACATAAGCGGATTTGAGATTTGGAAACTGAATTCAGGCAGGAATCTCAGGAGAAGGTCAACAAGAAATAAGCACTGGCAAGGGCAGACCAGTCAGGAGGTTTCTGCAGTGATCAGGACATGGGGAGTCAGCTTGGGGAGTGGGTGGTGATGGAGACAGAGAGAAGTGGTAGACCCCAGAGATATTTAGGACCTGGCAATGGATATGGGAGGAGAGGAAGAAGAAGAGGTCATGCTCAAACCCAAGTTTCTAGCCTACAAGGAGGGCAATGTCTACACTAAGGTAAGAAACACCCAAAGAGGTCAGAGTGGGAGGGAAGAGGGTGAGTTCAGACTTCCATCTTGTGACAGAAACCCTTCAGTAGGATGGAGTTTTCACCAAAATGTGAGACTATGTTTCTTTTTGGAACCAGGGGTAGCCAAGTATATTGGTTTTCTGTGGCTGCTGTAACAAAGTACCACAAAGTGAATGACTTGACAGACATTTATTCTCTCATAGTTCTGGAGGCTGGAAGTCCAAATTGGAGGTGGCAGCTGGGTTAGGTCTTTCCAGAGGCTCTGAGAGAAAATCTGTTCCACAGCTTTCTCTCAGCTTCTGATGGTTGCAGGCAATCTTTGATGTGGCTTGATTTATAGGTGGATCATTCCAATCTCTGTCCCTGTCTTCAGGAACATTCTCTCCTGTGTCTCACACACTTCACTGGGTCACCTTCCTTCTGTATATATCTGCATGCCCAACTTTCTACCATCTTGTAAGGGTCATGTGATTAGGACCCATCCTAAGTCAGTGTGATCTCATTGTAACTGGATTACATCTACAAAGACTCTATTTCCAAATAAGATCACATTCACAGGTAGTTCTCATTAGGATTTGAACATACCCATTTGGGGGATGGTAGGCAACAATCCAACCCATAATACCACATGACTGATTTTGTCTGTTTGTTTTGTCAATGGAACACAAGTTGAAGCAATATCATTTCCCAGGCCAAAGCTTTCAAATCTCAGATGTAGCTTTTATACTCTCCTTTTCCCTCCTGAAGGAACTTAGGACACGCCACCCCAATATGGGCCACTTTGGCGTACTGGTTATTTTGAGCTGAAGGTACTAGAAGAACAGCAAATGCAGTGGGAGTCTTTCTCTGCATTCTCCTTACCTGCCTTAGGTCGGATCCTCCGAAAGGAGCTAGAGGCTGGTTGCCATAGACTACCCTCCTGGGGAGTTTCATCAATGAGGAAGATTGACTCTCACCGCAGGAGAGGAGACTGGAAGCCAGTGCCACAGCCCGACAAATTTGTCACACACTGTCTGTCCCTCCTCGTCCTTCCTAAAAATCATTTCCTCTTTCCTGGGTTATCTTTACCTCCCCTCCCCTTCCCCTATCAGACAGTATATAAGCTCTCAATTCTCACCATCTTGGGCGGCAGGAGAGGGGGGTATTCACTTTGTTTTTTCCTGTGATGCCCCCAGGCATGTAATAGTAAAAAACGAATGCATTTGTATCCTTTTCTCCTATTAATCTGCCTGTTGTCATTTTGTCTCCTAGACAAAATTAAATCTAGGAGGGCAGAGGGAAAGCATTTCGTCCCTCCCCTACCTTAGCCGCTTGGTAAAGGCAGAGGACTCTGAGGCTGCAGCAGGTGGCGGAGCCAGCCGATGGGAGGAACCGGGACCTTTGATTCATCGTGTGGGAGAGACAAGCGGCAGACCAGGAACTCTGCTCTGGACCCACATATCGGAGAAAAGTAAGCTTTTACGATGCTGAACCCCTGAGATTCGGGGGTTTGTCTGTCCCAGTGCTAACTTCACGTCTACGGAAATCTTGGCTCACAAAGGCTTGGAGAAAGGCAGTGGAGATGCCAGGTAGACGTGGAGCTCCAGAGGTGGGTGGGGCTGGAGATGGTAGTGGGGGCAACGGGAAGGCCTGGGATGGCCACGGGAGCAGGCCTAGAGGGTGGAGGGACGCCCCAGGCCCAGGCTTTGTGGGACCATCATGTTTAATACCTGGGTAGACTAGAATGAGTCTGCCAAGAAAAGAAAGAGTGGTGAGAGAGAGGGAGCTGACTCCCGGGGCGCGTAGTCTCATGGGCTCCGAGGAGCAGGAGACCCAGGCCCTGAGAGGCCGTGTGTGATGAGGCTTGCAAAATACCAACCAGTTAGAGGACACCACAGTTGCTGAGGATGGGCACTGCTGTAGAAGGTGCCTGAGGTCAGGAGGGAGGGAGGAGGTGCGAGAAGAAGACGAGAAGATGGCAAGTAGAGAAAATTCTTGAAAGGTTGAGTCATGGAAGGAAGGAGCAAGAGCTGAAGCTCGAGACTGAGAACCAAAACCTTCTAGCCCACAATCAGCCCGGAGGCAGAGAAGGGAAACCGCCACTGACTGCCCAGTTAGCCGGTGGCTATTCTACTCTCTCCATTAGCCTTTCTTGACTCTTTTGGGATTGTCCTCCCAAGCAAATACTGTGATTGTTCACTACAGAAACTTCCCCAAAGACCCTTCAACTCTTCAGAGAAAAGCACTTACTGCTTGTGCCTGAAGATGCTGTGAATACCTCCCCTGCTGTCCCTGTGGTATCGTGCTTGTGACCCAGTCCGAGATTCCCACACGCAAAGACTCACCTCAAAGCAAATTTCCAATTCCTGATGCATCCCAAGCTTGTCTTCCTTGCTCTGAAAACCACTCTTTGCTGTGCTCCCAACGGCCGGCGGCATCAAGAGGCAGTAGCTCTGGCTTGTCGGAGGCCATGTTGGTGGTTCTGGGGAGGCAGCTCTGGTCGACGGGATGAAAAAAGAAGTCAAGTTCAGCGTTTTCTTGTTTCTGTTTTGTTGTTGTTAAGGAAGACATGAGGGTGTTTAAAGCCAGTTGAAAGAGAGGAGTCAAATAACCAAGAGAGAGATGTGGTCAGGTTCCTGAGGCGGCAGGAGGAGCTAGAATCAAAGTGAGCAGAGAAGGAGGGATGAATGTTAGCTGGAGAGGAGGCAGCCCTCAGCTGTAGAAGGAGGGGAGAGAGCTGCGAGCTGGTTTCTGTGGATGAGATGGGAAGGGGAAGTTCTCATCTGACAGCTTCTATTTCCCCTTCAGTAAGAGCTACGGCCCCTCTACCTAGGAGAGGGGAGGCCAGACAAGGGGGAAAGGGTTTGGAGGGCGTGAAAGCATTTGAACCATCGTGGAGATCCAGGAAAGTGAACCAACCCGAGAAAGGACCAGTTGCTTGAGTACAGAGTACCATTTGAGACTGGTGCTTATGGGCATCTGGAGAGTGTAATGTGTCCTGTCCTGACACTGAAGACCCCTGAATGGGGACTTCCAGGGTGCCTGTGTGTTCCACGTGCACCTGGATATGCAAGTACTAAGAGATGTCAAAGTCACTTTCCGTTATGGCCACATTCCATTTTTTCCCATCTCCTGCCACATAAAGCCAACCACTGTGGAGAGCCATCATGGATAAGGATAATAATAATAGTAATAGTTACTGCTTATCATGTGCTCTGTACTGTGCTGAGCACCCTGTGTACATACATACATATACATGGTATGTGTACTTAGACATATGTACATAAACATATGGTAAATATAAATATATATGTGTATATATATATATATATATACCTTTTCCCCATTTAATTATTAAAACAAACCTATGAAGGATTATTGTCTATTTTATTTTATTTTTTAAAAAATATTTTATTTTTTAAAATATATTATTCATTTATTTGAAAGGGAGAGTGTGAGCATGAGCAGGAGGAACAGAGGGAGAGGCGGAAGCAGGCTCCCCGCTGAGCAGAGAGCCCGATGTGGGGCTCGATCCCAAGACCCTGGGATCATGACCTGAGCCAAAGGCAGAGATTTAACCAACTGAGCCACACAGGCGCCCCATTGTCCATTTTAAAGACAGGAGGACAGGGATTCAAGGCGTTCCCCAGCTCCTGCCCAGGATCATGTCCGCACGCTCTGCAGACCTCAACGCCGGCGGCAATCGACTTGCCTGACCAGGGGTTCTGGGGAAGATCATGGAGGAAAGGCACATAGGGGATTCCTGATAATGGAGAATCCGCTTTGCCACAGGATAAAAATAAATTCCATGCCTAGGACAGGGTGGAATTTCCTGTCTGGTGCCCCGTCTGTGGGCAAAGTTGATCAAAGACAACCTGAGAGCCCCCAGGGGGAATCACACACAATAACGGGCTGACAGTCCTTCCCCTTCCCTGCCACTTCCCGTTCTCCCTCCCCAATTCCCCTGCCCCCTTGGGTACCCACAAGGCAACCTCCCCACCTCAGCCAGAAGACTCTGGCTCAGCCAGAAGACTATCACTCTTAATTCTGGGGTCGAGAGTTGGAGCTCCACAGTGGGTGTAGAGAGGCAACCTCCCCACCTCAAGCGCCACCAGAAGACTATCACTCTTAATTCTGGGGTTGAGAGTTTGAGCTCCACAGTGGGTGTAGAGAGGCAACCTCCCCACCTCAAGCGCCACCAGTGTCCTGTCCACTGGCCCCCGGGTGCTGTCCCTAACTTGCCAAAGGACCAGAACAGTGCTAAGTTCTCAAAAAAGGGAGAGAAAAAGACCCCCGTCCCTATCAGTTTCATCTTTGATCCCACTGCTGATGGCCCCCAGAGTCTGCTGAAAAATACTTCCTTTGACTTATGTCTGGAGCAGCCCTCACCTCTCGGGCTTGAAAAACAGGAGACCCTGAGGGGTGTGTGTGTGTGTGTGTGTGTGTGTGAACAAGCATGCGTGTGTGTGTGTGTGAGCATGTGTACAGTGGGGGTGGGCAGCAGTGCTGGGGTGGGGGGCTTAGCAAGATTCTACATTTCCTTCCTCATCCTCTTTACCTCACCCACCTGTGCAAACAGTCGGCCTGCAGACTTCAGTCTCCACTGGACTGGTCTGGCCCCTTAGGACTGGTCTGATCACAACTTGCCTCAAGCCAGGGGCCTCTGCTCTTTCTTTTTTTTTAAGGATTTATTTATTTATTTATTTATTTGACAGACAGAGATCACAAGTAGGCAGAGAGGCAGGCAGAGAGAGAGGGGGAAGCAGGCTCCTTCCCAAGCAGAGAGCCTGATGCGGGGCTCAATCCCAGGACTCTGAGATCATGACCTAAGCCGAAGGCAGAGGCTTTAACCCACTGAGCCACCCAGGAGCCCCAGGGGGGGGCCTCTGCTCTTAAAGCAGTACTTATCTTTTAAGCTTTTGACCTAAAACTGAGTGGGGCACCTTGGGGCCACTCCAGGAATATGGACCTTGTCCTCTGGGTCTTGGTGAGACAAACCTGAGGCCCATAGTGCCCTCAGTGCACCTCGGCTTCCCCATCCCACTGGAGTGGGAGCAAACCTGCAGCTCAGAGTGCATAGGGAGACCGGCTGGACTCGCGAGGTGGAAAGGAAAATGCAGGGTGGGTGTCCTCATGGCCCCTATTCAGGAGCTTGGTCAGGAGGAGGGATTTGTTTTGTTTTGTGGGGAGATCTGATGAGGACAGGGACACCCATACCCCAAGGTCACGGTCATACAGCCCAGCTCTTACAGGGGGGCATCGGAGGAGGAAATGGGTATTAAAGAAAGTATAGATCCCTGATGGGATGTTTTCAGAGGTCTAAAAACAAAACGTTTGGTGTTGATGGGATCCTGGCTGGCTCAGCCAGAAGACTATCACTCTTAATTCTGGGGTCGAGAGTTTGAGCTCCACAGTGGGTGTAGAGATTACTTAAATGAATAAATGATAAAAACGTAAAGAAATGGCATATTCCTGGTGGGCTGCTTTTCAGATGTCTAACAACAGAAGCCTTGCTTTTGACAAGAAAGAGCCGAGAGACACAAACGAACAGATTTATGACCCCACTTCCATGAGGTACCGAGCATGGGCGAATTCATGCAACAGGAAATAGAACCGAGGTCCCCAAGGGGCTTGGAGAAAGAAGGAATAGGGAGTTACTGTCTAACAGGTATGGAATTTCCGTCTGGGGTGATGAAAAGTTCCAGAAATGGCAGTGATCATCGTACAACACTGTGAATCCCCGAATCAGACACTGAAAATAGTCAAAAGGGTACATTTTATGTTGGACATATTTTACCACAATTTTTTTAAAAGAGCTTATTTATTCATTTGACAGAGAAGAGAGAGATCACAAGTAGGCAGAGAGGCAGGCAGAGATAGAGGCGGGGGGAGCAGGCTCCCTACTGAGCAGAGAGCCCGATGCGGGGCTCCATCCCAGGACCCTGAGATCATGACCTGAGCCGAAGGCTGAGGCCCAACCCACTGAGCCACCCAGGCGCCCACCACATTTTTAAAGATACGAAAATAAAGAAATGGCTGAGGAGGCAAGAGATGCTGTGTGGGAGAACAGTAGGCCCAGGGCAGGGTGGGGCCCAGACCAGGGAGCAGAATATTCCAGAAGGGACTCCAGCGTGCAGTGTGTTCTGCCCCGACATTTCAAAGTTCTTCAGCCTGCTATTCACAGATCGGTCCCCCTGCCTTTACTCGAAGTGGTGTGGAACACAGGACTTGGTTTTCCCCATTGTCCCCCAATGGGCACAGACTGAAGCCACCCCAGCTCCGCCAGTCCCTCCCTGCCCCCGAGGCTCTGTCTTCCCCAGCCTCTGGGTTGTTGCCTGGTGACTGCAGGACACACACAGTCAGCAGCAGCCCCCTCCCCCCTCCCCTCCCGGGGTATGGCAGTCTAAGAGAGAGAGAGCTGTCCCCTCTCTAATGCCAGGGGAACGGTACAATAGGGCTCAGGGCAGTGGCTCTTTCCAAACATCCTTCTGCTCTGCCTCTCTTACCTTTTCCTTCTCCGCTGTACCCGTCGTCATCCATGGTGACCACAATATCGCTGCAAATCAAACCCCCAATCGCGGCAGTATCAACTAACAGACATTCACAATTTCTCGTGCCCCTCGGGGTCAGTTGGACAGTTCTGCTTGCCTAAGCCAGGCTCAGCGGATCTCCACCGGGCTCCTTTAGGGTGTCCGTGATCAGCTGAGGGCCGACGGCTGGTCTGGGATGGCCCCGGTGGGGAGGACTTAGCCCTGCTCCACGCGGTCTCTCATCTTCCAGAAGATGGAAGCATCAGCTTCTGAACTCCGCAGCCAAGGAAAGGGCCTGGTGGAGAAGAGGGCTCAGAGAAGAGTCTGAGAGAGCGAGTAGAAGAGCGTCAGTCTTCTTAAGGCCTTAGCTCAAAACTGTTGGTGTCACTTCCACTGCCTTTAAAAGCCAAACAAGTCACAGGGCTGCCTCAGGGGCAGGCAGTGGTGAAGCGGTTCCATCGCATGGCAAACGGGCATGAGGAACCGTGAACACTGGTGCCATCTTTGCCACGGATTCCCTACTCTTCTCATGGGAAGACCCTTTTCACTCACCAAGACCCTTGGGCAGAACGTATAGCACCAAACTCTTCCTATATTCTGACTTAGCTGCTAAGCTGGCTGAGCCTGGAAGGCTTACTGTGCCAGACCTTGAACGGAGGCAACCCAGGAACGCATGTACTAATGAGGTTCTCAAGACCCAAAGACAGCCAAGAGAATAAGATGGGAACCTCTTGAACAGAATGTGTGTAAACCGGAGACTTGGTCTTAGGGAAAAGTAAACTCTGGTTGTCAGAAGGTAAGTGGAGCCTCACACACGGGCTAGAACAAGATTTTTTCTAGGAAATCGTAATACTGATAATGGCCTCCCTTCCCTGGGCATCCAACGTGCACTAGGCATTGTGCTAAATGCTACACATTTAACTGTGCTTTGCTTTTTGAAATAGCCCTGGTATTATACCCTCCATTTTTATTGTCACACAAATGGAGACTCAGAGTCCAAGACTACAGAGTTGGCAAGTGTAGAGGATTTAAAGTCCATTCAGGCCCACATATCCAGAACACCTTCTGTGGGCAGACTCTGTAGGAGGCGCTGAGGAAACAGTGATAAGCAGACATGGACCTGTCTTCTAGGAGCTTACAACCTAGAGGGCAGGGCAGAGAACAGAGAAGTCATTTTTATGCTGTGAGGCAACTGTGTGTATGAAGAGATGAGAGAAGAGGCCTTTACTCACTCCTGTATGTCTCACGCCCCAGTATCACCACATGCCTTTCCCGCACCACCCCACGGCTCCTTGGAGACTCTTTACACTAGGGTCACCTTTGGCAGCTAGTCACAGAGACTAGAATGAACAAGGGAGGACTTAAGTATTTTCTCCCACCTGACATAGCTGGAGGTGGGCAGCCCATGGGTGCCATGTTGGCTTCACTGTCTTGTCAGAAACCCAGCTCCTTCCGGCATCAGCTCCACTGTCCTTAAAACACAGCTTCCAACCTGAAGGTTGGAGGGACCCAAGATACATGCTAGAACCCCAGCTATCATGACCTCAGTCTAAGAAAAAAGCTGGAAGAAGGCAGGAAGTCCATCTCTCTGAGCTCTTTGAAGGAACTGTCCCCAAGGGTCGCCCACCAAATTCTGCTTACATCTTGTAGGCCTGAACCCAAATAAGCAGCATGGGCTACACGGGGGGTAGGGGGTGGTGGTGGTGGTGGGAGTGGGGGGATGTGGTGGTGGTGGGGGGAGGGTATGCATCTGTTAGCTGTATACACAGCCTCTCAAGTAAACTGCTCACTGTTACTGCTGTTCCCAAGTGTCACGGGATGAACTGTGGCCCCCACATAAAGGCACGTTGGAGTCCTCACCCCTGGAACCTCAGAATGTGATCGTCTTTGGAGATAGGGTCTCTGCAGAGCTAATCAAGTTACAGTGAGGTAGTTAGGGTGGGTCCTAATCCAGCCTGTCTGGTGTTCTTATAAACAAAGGGGATTGGGACGCAGGCACATGCACAGCAGGGAGACCATGTGAGGAGACACGGGGACAAGAGGCCCAGAACGGATCGCTGCCTCTCAGCCTTCAGAAGGAACCAAGCCCACCAAAACCTCCATCTCTGACTCCCAGCCTCCCGCACCGTGGAGCAAGACATTTCCGTTGTTTGAGCCACGCGGTCTGTGGTCTTGTTACTGCAGACCCAGCAAACAAATACACTGAGAAGAAGAGATGTAGGCTGGGGAAGCAATTAGCCATCTCCACACGGCCTGCGGGAGCAGCAGCTGAGAGCTCCAGTGCTCCACGGGGGGGGGTGGGGGGGTGGACCGCGGTGAGCTTGAGCAGGGGTGACAGACAGGGGTAGGGGTGCTGCAGAGGTGGGAACCATCCCCAGCACAGGCTGACGGCTTTCCTAGCCCCTCCGTCCCCCAGGTCTGTTGCCCTCATCTGCGGTGAGGTTCCAAACGGGCCTCCATGGGGCCTCCATCAAGGCTGTGGCCAGGAACCTGGAGAGGGCCGCTCCCCGTGATGCTCTCCATTCTCTGCCTCCCAATCCATATCCTCACGTCATGTGCACATGAATGGGCTGTGCTGGAGAACAAACTCCCCCAACCGCCATGTTTGTTTTTTCCTTTTGCCCAGGACAGAATGTTTGACTTAGAGGAGACATGATAAACCGTTGACAGAAACACAAACAGAAAGCACACGTTTGACTCAGTTGTACCATGAAGACCCCATGAGAGGAGTGGCTGGGAGCCCAAAGCTTCAAGGGCTGCCACCTGAGAGTGGTGACCAGTCCTCCTCTCCCCTGTCCAACGTCAGCGCACGCAGGAGACCCGGCCCCTGTATTCCCCAAAGCGCAGCCAACTCCGGCCTGTCTTGTGATAACAGACTTGACCGAAGGCCTGGGGATCAAATGAGGCATCGCTGAGAAATAAACTGAAACTGGAGCCCCCAGGGCTCTGGAAGAGTGTCGACCACGCCCCCTCCTGCTGCCTCTCTCCTGAGCCCCCTCACCTGCCTCCAGGTGCTGGTGCAGGTCCTATCCCTACACCCTAAGTTTTTCCACCGCCCGTGTTCAGGACTCCCGCCCCGGGCAGAGATGTGCTGTTAAGGAAAGCAGCCTTCGAAAGAATTTTATGAACTACTTAAAAACCTGAGTCTAACGGGGCGCCTGGGTGGCTCAGTGGGTTGGGCCTCTGCCTTCGGCTCAGGTCATGATCCCAGGGTCCTGGGATCAAGCCCCACATTGGGCTCTCTGCCCAGCGGGGAGCCTGCTTCCCCCATTCTCTCTGCCTGCCTCTCTGCCTACTTGTGATCTCTCTGTCCAATAAATAAATAAAATCTTTAAAAAAAAAAACCCTGAGTTTAACACAAAAGGCCATGTGCCGCATGATCTCTGTTCATATGAGATCTCTGGAACCCACAAATCTATAGACATAGAAAGTACATTGCCCAGGAGCTGGGGAGGGAGGAATGAACGGCCATGAGTGCAGGGTTTCTTTCTGGGGTGATGAAAATGTTCTCAAATTAGATTGTGGTGATGGTTGAGGAGTCCCATGAACATACTAAAACCCACTGAATTGTACACTTTAAAAGGATACATTGTAGGGCATGTGAATTACATCTCAGTAAAGCTACATTTTTAAAATACAGCTCTGTCTGGGGTGGGGGGTCTTCTTGGAGACTCAGGGCCTCTGTGAGAACAGGAAACGGATATAGGGACCCTTGAAGAACATGTGTTTGAACTGTCAGGTCCACTTACACACGGATTTTTTAAAAAAATATATACCTAAAGTACTATCAATGCATATTCTCTTCCTTTTGATCTTAATAGAATTTTCTTTTCTCTAGTTTAAATGATAAGAATACAGTCTATAATGCATTTACAAAATATGTATAATCAACTATTTAGGTTATCAGTAAGGCTCTGGTCAACAGTAGGCTATTAGAAATTAAGTTTTCGGGAAGTCAGAAGTCCGTGAATTTTCAGCTGTGCAGGGGTCAGCACCCTTCTCCTCTGCCTTGTACCAGGGTCACTGTATTTGCTTTCTGCCTCTGATCACACAGAAAGTCCCATGGAGCTGCTCCTGCCAGAACAAGGGCAAATTGGCTTTGGGGATAACCTTGAACCGAGGTGGGAGGCAGGATCCGCCCACAGCCTCACCTATGTGAGGAGCCAGACCCCCCCCCCCCACTTCAGCAATGGAGCACCTAGAAGCACCTGCAACCAAGACCAGCCCCCACACATTCAACGCGGGTGTGAAGAATGAAGGAGTGAGGACAAAGTGAAAGAATGATTGACGTCACTTGCCACGGCACAGACAGAGCCTGGACAAGCCCTGGGATTCTCCCTCTGACTTAGCGCCCTCGTCCCGAAGCACCTGGTAACTTCCAGGGGCCTCACAGACGCCTGGGAACCAGGCCTGGATTAAGTCCCGGGCCTTCCTAGGCTCCACTGCTCTCTCAGAGGCTCCCTCGGAATGATGGTGTGAAGACAAATAGGCACAAGCGCCTGGCCTTGCCAGCCCTGCGGGCCCTTTCACACCGCAGGCAGGAAATAAATGACTCAAATGTTCCTTTTGGCTCAGGCAGTTGTTGAAATGGGATTCCACACTCAGCTGCCAAGGGCAGGGAGCTTGGGGAGTGAAGGGGGCGCGGTTCCTTCAGACCCCTCCCCAGTGGATCCTGGAGGGAACCACACAAAGCTTTATACACCAGTTTGTTTTACTTAGGGCAGGCCACCAAAAGTCAGCTCCCTGCCGGAGCAAAGAACCTCCGTTTCACCAGGAGCTCAGGGTGTCTGCTGCCTCTGAAAGGTTCCAGAACAGAGGGAGCCTTGTGCGAGCTCCGGAATGGGCTCTGCCTTCCTGATGGTTTGCTGTCCCATTCAGAGGACCCAGGGGCTGCTGGCAGGTGGCCAGCATCAGGGCCGGGGGGTGGGGAGGGGTTGCAGTGCCTGGCCATGAGCAGCACCACCCTGCAGCCGCCACTCCGCTGGTGTGCTCAGAACCCAGCCATCTGGGGAGGCGGCCTAGAGAGGGTAGGCAATGCGCATGGACAAGCCATAGCATGGGGAGGGCCCAGGGAGCCGGCCCTGAAAACATTCTGGGCTGTGAAGCAGGGAGCCTGGGGAGGATTCCTGTCCTGTCCTGTCAGGCCTCGTCTGGAGGTCGGACCTTCAGAGATGTAAGTGGTTGGTGATACAATGAGCTGGGACCACCTGCAGCCAGTATGGAGGGACTAGGGTTCTCTCCCACCCCAGCACTCTGATCAGCGAGGCCAGGCTGACCCGACTCCCTCTCTAGTCCCTCCCTGGCTTGGGTTTTGCCACTGGCCGCCCCTCCCAGTGCATGGTCAGACCTCCCCACTCTGACTCTGCTCTCTCCATCCTCGGTCCCCGGGTCCCCTGTCCCCTGGCATGAGAAGGGCCCTCTGGCTGGCGGGGCTGCGAGCTCAGGTGGCCTCTTTCAAGTCCTCATGCCCTTTCTAAGGAGACCTCAGGGCCTCAGGGGAGTTACTCACCTCTGTGTCTGCCTTCTTCTCCGTAAAGGAGACCACTGGCAATCCCTCCCCCAGAGGCTCCTGGTGAGGGTGGTGACATGCCACACAGGGGGCACACTTGGAGCAGCACTGCAGGGCGCAGAGTCAACCTCAGCGCCAGGCCAGGCAGCACAGCAGCCCCTGGGACATCATGCTCAAGTGTGCGTGAGATCCCACCCGTTTTAGAAGAGAAATTCCTTATGTTTCAGGAGATGCTCCGAAGAGTCTGAGTTTCCCCTCTGGGCTTTACTTTCTTAAAAGCCCTTAGCTCTCTGAAATTCTGTTATTTACTCCTTTGTCTTCTGTCTCCATCACTACTAGGAAACAAGCTTCAGGAAGGCCAAACAGATCCTGACGTGGTATGTCTCAACTGAATGAGTGAGTGAAGGAGGTACGTTAACCCAGAGCACAGATCTGCCCGGTAGCCCGGCTCTGGCAAGCTGGGACCGGCAGCTGGGGCCCTCCTCCTGGAGCTGGGGGTCAGCTAGAGCAGGGACTGCTTCCCCTGGAGCGATGGTCTTTTCTGGGGAGAAGCTCAGAGCACTCAGATCGGAGCCACTAAGAGGATCAGCGTTCTAAGACCTCTGCTCCCTTATCTAGGGCTGTGTGACAGACTTTCTGGAAAAGTACCAGCTTAAAACAATTTCACCCTATCTCCTAATTCGGTGGTTGAGAATTCACGCAGGTGCATCTGGGCTGGGTGATTCTTCTGCTCCACGTGGCATCCACTGAGGTCATTGGACAGCAGTCAGCTGGCAGATGGGCTGGTCTAGGGGGTGCAGGCCAGCTTCCCCTCACAGTCTGGTGGTCTGGTGGATGTTAAGAAGGGGGTACTCAGCAGAGCCTGTCTACTGGAGCACCTGCACCTGGTCTCTGCAGCATGGAAGCCTCAGGGGGGCCAGACTTGTGCATAAAATCAGTCAACCCAGGGCTCCCAGAGACTGTTCCAGAAGACTAAGGCAGATGCTGCAAGGCTGCTTTTGACTTGGCCTTGGAAGCATCACTTCCACCACATCCTACTGGCAGCAAGCAAGTCACAGAGCCAGTTCAGGTCCGAGAGAAAGGGCCAGAAACCACGCAGGGGAATGAATACTCTCGGGGCAGGGTGTGGACGTTCCTTCAGGGGAATAAGCCAGCACAGCCTCCCTCTGGGCGGGGCAGAGGGACAGAACTTGAAGCCAGGGCAGGGCCAGGAGAAGCTCAAAAGCCTCACTCCGTTGACTGGCCTTCCCCGGAACGAGAATCAAAAGACCACAGACTCCCAAAGAGTCCCAACGCCTTGAGCTTCCAGATGATTCCAGATCCTATTTCAGTACTTTCCCCAAGCCCCCTTTGGTGGGCCTGCAGACCGAGTGCACTGCCACCCAGGCTCCTTCAACCTTCAGACCCCGCAGCCACCAAAGCATGCCAGCCCCCGAGAAACTGAACCTGAGCATCCAACCGTGGCTGGAATCGGTGAGAGCTACAGTTCAGGTGGGAGGAACGCCGTTCCCGAAGGGCTATCGGTTGCTCCATCCCCAGGCAGGGCGGATTTCAGATGCAACCCCAAGGGAGGAGGCTGGTGGGACCGACAGGGACACTGGGAAGGCAGCTGGGACACGGGCCACAGACCCCACCTTTCGGCAAACACGTGGTCTCCAGGGAGAAAGCCACGAGTGACCTCACTGATGTCAGACAACCACATGGAAGCACTTAAGTGCAGAATGGACAACTCGCTGTAAAATGTGAGGGGCATCCTTTCTCCTTCGCAATAGAAGTCTCTGCGGAGAAGGTGGACAGACTTCATCAGAGAAACCTCGGTTTGAGTTCTTGCTGGGTGACCCTGGGAAAGTTACTGAACCTCTCTGAATCTCCTTGGTAAAATGGGGGAGACTGCTGCCTGCCCCACCGTTGGTAAAACGAAATGACATGACACACAGGAAGTGCCCGGCACACAGCAGCATTTGACAAGCATTCAATAACTCATTGTCTTAGACAATGTGATGGGGTCAGTAACCCCAGCAGCTGCTGCCAACACCCATCTCCTCAGTCACTTCCCTGGCTCAGGGTAGGTGAGCTGTTTCTTTCTTTCTTTTTTTTTTTTAAGATTATTTATTTATTTATTTGACACAGAGAGAGATCACAAGTGGGCAGAGCAACAGGCAGAGAGAGGGGGAAGCAGGCTCCCTGCTGAGCAGAAAGCCCAAAGCGGGGCTCGATCCCAGGACCCTGAGATCATGACCTGAGCCGAAGGCAGAGGCTTAGCCCACTGAGCCACCCAGGTGCCCTAGGTGAGCCGTTTCAGATGAGTGCCGGCCAACAGAAATGTCACACGAGCCAAATCCAGACTGCAATTTTCTAGTGTGCCCATTAAAAAGGGTAAAAAGAAATGAGAAATTCATTTTGATATTGTTTTATTTAACGTAACATATCAACATATTTCAATCCATAACTAGCATAAAAATTATTACAAAAATTTTACTTCATTGTTTTATACTAAATCTTTGAAATCCACGTACACTTACACTGATTTATACCACATCTGAATTTGGATGCTTACCATTTCAGTGCTCAATGGTCACATGTGGCTATGCTGAGTCACCCTGCTGGACAGCACAGCCTTCGCAGAAGGAGCTGGGTCGGCCTCCCTAGTCAAGAACTAAGTAGCCTAGACGTTCGTAGAAGTCTGGGCCTGTGTTTAAGATGCAAGGACCTTTCCCACACTGCCAGTCCCTACTCCCAAGGACAACAACAATTTTTGCAATACTCTCCAGCTGAGTTTGAAGGGAAGAGAAGAAAGGCAAATTGCCATAAATTCAAATGGTTTATTTTTCTTTCTATCCACAGCAAATTAGTAACCATACACAATCACACAGAACCTTGCCTCTCTTGATGGAAAGCACACTCTTTATTTGTACAAATGAAAAAAGCAATCACCTTGACTTTGACGTGGGGCCAGCAAGGTCAGAGATCACGAGGATCCAGACAGGACATGGCAAAACAGATCATTTTTGATAGAAATGTTACCTGGGGATTCCCCCCTCAGACAGGAGCCCAGAGAGGGGCCCAGAGAGCCACAGATAATGAGAGCTCAATCTGGGCTGTAATCTGGGCTGGCCCCAGGTCTACAGACCTCTGGGCTCACCGGCATTCAGAGCTGAGCATGTGAACTTGGGAATAAAACACAGAAGTTAAGGCCTGGGGAGAGAAAATGCCCTAGAAAAGAAAGAAGCTGAAGGAAACAGAATGGTCTACTGAAGAAATACTTTATCCTCTGCCTCCGGCTAATGTCAAGGTAAGAAAAGACCTGAGATTTTAAAACAATGAAACTGGATCGCTTTCTTACACTACACACAAAAATAAATCAAAACAGATTAAAGACCTAAATGTGAGAACTGAAACCATACAAATCCTAGAAGAGAGCGCAGGCGGTCATCATTCTGACATCAGCCGGAGCAACATTGTTCTAACTACGTCTCCTGAGGCAAGGGAATCAAAACCAAAAATAAACTAGTGGGACCACATCAAAACAAAAAGCTTTGCACAGCAACCATCAACAAAACAGAAAGACAACCTAGTGAATGGGAGAAGATATTTGCAAACGATATAGTCAATAGGGGTTAATATCCAAAATATATAAAGAGCTTATAACAGCTCAACACCAAAAAAAAAAAAAAAAAAAAAAAAAAAAAATCTGTTTAAAACAATGGGCAGAGGACCTGAACAGACATTTCTCCAAAGAAGACCTACACTAACTTGAAAAGACATATGCACCCCTATGTTTTCTGGAGCTTTGTTTATAACAGCCCAGACATGGAAGCAGACTAAGTGTCCACTGATAGACCTATGGGTAGAGCAAATGTGGAAAACACAGACACAGACACACACACACAGAGGAATATTAAACAGCCATAAAAAAGGGATGAGATCATGCCATGTGAGACAAGGTGGATAGACCTAGAAGATATTATGGTAAGTGACATAAGTCAGAGAGGGACAAATACTATATGACTCCACTTATAAACAGAATCTTAAAAAAATGAACAAACAAAAAGTAGAATCAAAAATATAAATACAGGGGCGCCTGGGTGGCTCAGTGGGTTAAGCCGCTGCCTTCGGCTCAGGTCGTGATCCCGGGGTCCTGGGATCGAGCCCCGCATCGGGCTCTCTGCTCAGCAGGGAGCCTGCTTCCTCCTCTCTCTCTGCCTGCCTCTCTGCCTATTTGTGATCTCTCTCTGTCAAATAAATAAATAAAATCTTTAAAAAATATATATATATATAAATACAGAGAACAAACTGATGATTGCCAGAGGGGTTGGGGGTATAGGGTTTGGCAAAACAGGTGAAGGGGGGAGATAGCTCTGTTCCAGTTATGGAACGAGTAAGGCACAGAAATAAAAAGCACAGCATGAGGGACACAGTCAATAGTAGATAGCGATGTCTGGGGACAGAAGGTACACTTGTGGTGAGCAGAGTATACTGTATAAACTTGTCAAATCACTCCGTCATACACCTGAAATCAATACAACATGTGTCAACTCTACTCCAACTAAAAAATTAAAAAATAAAAACAATGGGAACCTGGGGGCGCCTGGGTGGCCCAGTGGGTTAAGCCTCTGCCTTTGGCTCAGGTCATGATCTCAGGGTCCTGGGAGCCCCCGCGTCAGGCTCTTTGCTCAGCGGGGAGCCTGCTTCTCCCTTTGCTACTTTCTCCTGCTCATCCTCTCTCTCTCTCTCTCTCTCTCTCTCTCTCTCAAATAAATAAATAAAATCTTAAAAAAAGAAAAAGAAAAAAACCAGGTCTCCTGGAAACCAGAAATGGGCCTATTAACTGAGCATGATTCTTTCCAGACTTAGGAATCTCCATTTGCCTGAATGGCACTTGGAAAGACAGGCTCGTGATGACATTTGGTCAAGATGCCACTTTCCACAAAAGGAGAAGGACTCAGTCGTATGGAGAGAGTTTTGTGGGGGCAGAAGAACAAGGGCAATTCTCACGTCGGTTTTCTGCTTGATCCTCAGCCTTTATAAAGTTCAACTTGATGAAGAACTCAAAGCCAGCTGAAACAGTCTCTGTGTCAAGGTCACTCTGAACATCTTTATCTTTTTTTTTTTTTTTAAAGATTTTATTTATTTGACAGAGAGAGATCACAAGTAGGCAGAGAGGCAGGCAGAGAGAGAGGGGGGGGAAGCAGGCTCCCCGCAGAGCAGAGAGCCCGATGTGGAACTTGATCCCAGGACCCTGAGATCATGACCTGAGCCGAAGGCAGCGGCTTAACTCACTGAGCCACCCAGGCGCCCCTGAACATCTTTATCTTAAATAACACGCAGAGACCAGGAAAAAACCAGAAAAGAGATTTAAGGTACCCAAGTTCCAAAGAATATGAACTCATTCCCAGTTGTTTCGTTTTCCATTTACTTTTTTTTTTTTTTTAAAGATATTATTTATTTGACAGACAGAGATCACACATAAATGGAGAGGCAGGCAGAGAGAGAGGGAAGCAGGCTCCCCGCTGAGCAGAGAGCCCGATGCGGGACTCGATCCCAGGACCCTGGGACCATGACCCGAGCCGAAGGCAGTGGCTTAACCCACTGAGCCACCCAGACACCCCTCCATTTACTTTTTCAACAAGCCGGAGAGAATGTGCAGGAAGAGTGGCCCCTGACTGAGCTAACCTAATTCTTCACAGAGCCAAGAATGGACAGGCTCACTTCCCAGATGCTAAAGATGGTTCTCCATCGATGACGCACGTGTCCAGCACTGCAAGCCTGGCTTCCTGCCTGGGGAAGGCTCACGGTGACTCCACTACCTTCTACATCTCCAAGTGACCAAAACCAACACCCGGCAGAATAGCTAGGGGATTCGGACCCCGTCATGAGCAGAAATATTGGAGTGAGACACTATTCTCCTAACCCTTCAGTGTGGGTTCAGGATCAAGTTACCATTTCATACATATTCCTTCCTTTTGACTCCCAGAGAGGCAAGGTTTAGGGTTTTTTTTTTTCTTTTTTAAATTTTTTATTTTTTATAAACATATATTTTTATCCCCAGGGGTACAGGTCTGTGAATCACCAGGTTTAGACACTTCACAGCAAGGTTTAGGGTTTTAATCCAATTTTTAATCTGGCCTGAAAAATATACTTCAGCGTTCAATGATCTGAAATCTTCTCTGAGCCATCGGGGAATTAAATGGATTAAAAGCTTTAAGGAAGAGGATTATAAATGTGTGTGCCTGTGTGTACATGTATGTTCTAGGTTTGTTTCACTGTCCAGGGAGTATCGGGAGTTATAAGCCCTATTCCCTCTGTTGATCATGGAGGAGAGAGTGAACCTAATACAGGCCAAAGAAAGTGTGTACAGAATTCAACACAACATAGGGTCACCAAAAGACTTCAGCACTCAATCCAGAGTAATAGTGTCCTTGCTGGTGTCTCACTTGGCTCAGAACTCCCAGTCGACCCTCATTGCTATGCCTGCCCCCCCAGTGGAAACCCTCCTGGAGAATTCCGTCTGTGCTTGTAAGCAGGTAAGGTGGGCTCCAGGCAAGCCCATGAGAGCAAGGGAAGGACGTCCCCAGAAGAGTCTCCAAAGATGTAAAATCACAAAACAAAAAGTGCCATGGAATACCTTGAGCCCACCATCAAGTAGTCAAAGCAGTGTCTGGTGACAAGTGTTTGACAAGGAGGCCTGTGCATCAGTCTAAGGGAGCAGAGCCAGCCCCATACGGGGGGCGGGGGGGACCCCGGATCAGGGTCTGCCCCACTGGGCAGCGTGGTCAGCAGGACTCAAGGGAGTCTCTTGAAGCAGGAAGACACAACACAGTCCCTTCTCTGCAGCAGGCCACAGACCCCCAGACGGAGTTCTTCTTGATGCAGTGAGACGTGGCGGCCTCACTTTCCCTGGTTTCTGGCCTCGGACACACTCCACAGGGAGTTCCGATGACCGGGGGCCGAGTACACCAGCTGGCAGCCTTTGAGTTGACTCTTCGTGCCCTTAGGAGCCCTTCCGCTCGGAGAAAACCAGCAAGGCCTCTCCAAGGCCCCCGAGCAGGAGGCTGTAAGAGATGGCGAGAGGTTAGCTTCTCTGTCCCCTGAGCCTGGAGGTTGGGGGCCCACAGAGCTGCCTGGTGCCCGCCTGCAGCACAGCAAGGGATCCCTCCCTCTGTGGTGGGGACTCTCACGTCCCTGCCCAGCCGCTGGCTTGGCCCCGTAACTGCCTGCTTGTCCCGAGTAAACGTCAGCTGGGAGGCAGGAGGGGCGTGGGCTGCAAGGTGGGGTTTGCTCCTTCCCTCACCTCCCTCCCCTGCGCCCGGGAAGGAGGTGGTGGGTCTTGCTCATCCTGACCCAGGGGGCGGGGGTGACTGTGCTCCAACAAACGCTCTGCCTCAGACACAGCACAGCGAGGACACCTCTCACAGCCGCCGAGGGCTTTCAGCAGACAGAGGTTGACGACAGGACACCACGCAAGTATCCCTAACCTTGTCAGGATTGAGGGCACAGTCTTTGAACCCTGTTATTCCACAGAGGCTAGCAGAACATTTAGAGAGGAAAACATTAAAGTCGAATCATGACTTTCCCATCAGCGCAGAAAGAAATACAGTCGCAGATCCTAAAATGAAAAGGTAGTGGGAAAACTGTAGACGGGGGAGGCCTGGAGGTCTGTACATTCTCTATTTTCAGCTTCTCCGTAGACAATCTGCTGTCTCTCTGAACCCCCAAATTCTTCCCACAAAGCACTTCTGGGCACCGGGCTGGGCCATCCCTGCAGGATTATGACGGGAGGTGCATGGTGACGAAATGCCCTTGATCAGAGGTGCCAACACGTGCTTCCTGTCTTGTCCCACCTCCCCCACGCACCTGCCCACCACACACGCACATTTTGGTGACAGCGTCTTTACATTTTGGACGTGCACCTGGGAGGCCAACTCTGTGAAACACACAGGCTGTGCACACCACATTCCCAGGGAGAAATGTCACCCATGTGAGTGACTCTGACATAAAGGTAACTTGTCCCGTGTGCCCCGCTTAGCACAGGAATGAACTAAGTGTTAGGCCACTGAAACAACCAACTGAGTCCCAACTGTGGCTCGGGCATTGCTTAGCTGCTTGTCAGCTTTCGTCTCATCTGTGCCACGGGAGCTGCTCACACGCAGCAGTCTCTCTGAGGCTGAAAGGGACATGCAAGAAGCCATCAGCTCCCACACTTGGCATCTAACAAACGAGCAACAGAATATTACCGTACTGACTGGTTGACTGCCTTCCCAGGGCGGTGATGCCTTCCTCACTGGCCTCAGAGCTGGCTTCCCGACTCTGCTCCAAGACTTCACATGAGGGGCACGTCCCCCTGGTTGAGCAGGTCTGGCCACGGGGTTCCAGCCAGCATCGACGGGCGTCTTATCACGGAAGGCCGTGGGCATACGGTTTCTCCCTCCAAGGGGAGCCCTTCCTCAGACTGACCCAACAGCTGCTTCTTACAACCTCACCTGTGAGTCCAAGTTCTGCTTTCTAGAGCGACGGAGAGAACAAATCCTTTACCCCCGTCGACCCTAGAGAGCAGGGAGAAACCCCAAACCACCATCCTCTCCTCTCCCTGTGACAAAAGGGCTCCCGGTGAGAGCAGAGGCGCCCACCTAGCAGCCGGTCACTGGGGGAGGGGACCGGGAGGTGTGCCTGAGATCTGAAGCTCCGAGGTGGAATGAACTTTCTTTTTTGTACAGAAATATTATAAATAGTGACAAGAAGCCCATAAATCCTGTTGGACATACATTTAATTCATAATAATGTAACTGAAGGTTGTGTCTATGTTATAAAGCGAAGCAAATGTCTAAGGACCTTCCTAGATCTATACTCATCGCTTAAAGGATTGTTTCTGTGAGAAACTGGGGTCCAGCTTCCAAAAGACGGTATGTGGAAACAGGACGCATGTGTGCTGGTCCCTGGCCTAGTGCCAGGGGTGCGTGAGGGCTCTCTTGCCTTTTCTCTTGGATGAAGGGGAAGCTCTTCTTCTGGTTTAGGGGGCTCAGCCCTGAAGACCAGGCTGCTCCTTTCATGCGGATCTACTGTTCCTTTCAACATCCCTTAAGGAACACACACACACACACACTCTTCTTAAACTCCTGGGGGCAAGTGCAAAGTCATGGTGACCTGGTACAAAGCCTGCATGGGCCTTTGGGCGGGGGAGGGGCTTATTTCTGCAACATAACCAGGGCTCCAGTCATTTCTAGAGCTTCCAGTAATCCTCCTTAGTCACCAGGGAGAAGAATAGGCGACAGGCTGGCTCACTGCCCCTTCTCCCCCACAGCCTTAGAACAATGCCAAGCGTAATAACCTTGCATCTCAACCGCTGGGCTTAGCTACTGCCTGAAACACCAAAGCAGCTTAGAGAAGGCTCAGCAAGGAATCAAACCTTGGTTCTGTGTACTGGTAAGAGAGCCAGGGAGGTGAGCTTTGATGTTGCTTTCTAAACAGCAGGGGAAGCTGACACGGGGTGCAGGAATCTTAATAGCATTACAACTATTTAAGTCAGAGCCTCACTGAACTGTTTGCAAATCTTGTAATCCCCATCATTCCTGAAGTGAACACACTTCATGCAACTAAGGCATACACACCAGACTGGAGAGCGCACCGCCAGAAATACTCAGCACCAGCTTCTCTTCCGAGGGGGGAGCGGATTTTCAGTTCCTCCCCAGTCTTTCTTTGTCCTCCCACCCAAAGAGGCCCTGGCTCGGTTTCACACTCATTACTGTGCTTATTCAAGCGCTTACTGACCCAATGAGATGGGGGCCCAGAAACTGTTACTTTTCCGGCTGGAGCTCCCGTATTTTCCCGATGAAGGACAATGAATTCCTATCCTTGTTCCCCCTTCTCCCATCTATATTCCAAACGATTTTGGCTTTCTCTCTCTTCCTCACCAAAAGGTATCTGCCTAATCTCCCATTCCCTTGGAGACCTCCTGAAGGACAATTCATAATCTGCTCAATTACTCTGTGTTGAGAGGTAATGAGTGATAGTTACTTAGAAGGCCTTGCTTAGCATTTTTGGAGTTTTTAACTCAAGTGGAAAACTGATAAATTTCAGTCACTGTGGGGGCGCCTGGTGGTTCAGTGGGTCAAGCCTCTGCCTTTGGCTCAGGTCATGATCCCAGGGTGCTGGGATCGAGCCCCACGTCGGGCTCTCTGCTCAGCGGGGAGCCTGCTTCCTCCTCTCTCTCTGCTTGCCTCTCTGCCTGCTTGTGATCTCTGTCTGTCAAATGAATAAATAAAATCTTAAAAAAAAAAAAATTCAGTCACTGTGACCCTAGCTGCATTCTGGGGTGTGTTGGGGGGAGTACTTCCTTCACCCCTAAATTCACTCTCTCTATAAAGGGGCTTGGGCAGTCTCTGCGCAGTGTCCTAAACTGAAAGGCGTAAGACATCATTATTCAAAGATGGTATGAGAACACTTTCTAAAGCCTGCTGGTGTTAGTGCGGCTTGTGCTAAGATCGAGCACTAACCCGTGCTCAATGGCGGGCTCCGTGAATGATTGGCAAAGGCGAGAAATGATCGCAGAGTCCTCAGGAAAAAGAGGTTGTGTTTTGGTTATTTGTTTTCTCTTCGTGTCCCTAAACTATAAGAGAGTCTCTCCTCGTCTAAAAAGAACTCAAAGAAGGGGCACCCATAACTATTTCTACTTAAGAGGGACACTGCTCACAGTTTAGAATTTTTTCTTTCGTATGTGTTCGATCCCCTCTGTTAAAATTTTAGACATATACACCATATACCATAAAACTCCATTAATTAAAAGTGAATAATTAAATATTAATCTGGATATTTAAATGCACGGCTTGCAATAGATTGTTTTTGTCATTAAAAACAAGATACTTCTCTGGACAAGAGCAGTTGCTTTTAAGAAAAGCCTTTTTTTTTTTTTTAAGATTTTATTTATTTACTTGAGAGAGAGACAGTGAGAGAGAGCATGAACGAGGAGAAGGTCAGAGATAGAAGCAGACTCCCCATGGAGCTGGGAGTCCGATGCGGGACTCGATCCCGGGACTCCAGGATCATGACCTGAGCCGAAGGCAGTCGTCCAACCAACTGAGCCACCCAGGCGTCCCTTAAGAAAAGCCTTTAAAAGTTGACCAGCATTGGTACTTCGGTTTATAATTTTTCTTTCGTACAGTAGTTGAAAGGCTGGCCACTCATTTATTCAGCTCTTGCGATGAGGCAGAGAGGTGCACAGGTGCCTGGCTAGGCTTCCCTGCTGGAGGAGCTCACAGCTGCAGCCAGATGGCGCGTGCACACCCAGCTCTCAGCACGGTGGGGCTGACCCGGCTGTGCGAGGGGAGTGTGGGAGGGGCTGCCGAGGACCTGACCTAAGCCGACCAAGTCTCTAATTTAGGCGATCAGCAGGTTTCTAAGATCTTGCTGAAATTCTGAATGGCATTTTCTCCACTAATCACCACAAATCTTTAGATCCATGATTCCAGCTGGGGCTGTTCTGCTCCCAAGGGGACACTGGGTGATGCCTACAGAAAGTGCTTGGCATCCCGTGGGGGAAGGGCTCAGGTTCAGAGCCAAAACCCTACAAGGCACAAGACAACCCCCTAGAGTGAATTATCTCACCCAAAATGTAAACAGTGCTGAGGTGAAAAACCCTACTTTATTTTATTTTAAAGATTTTTATTTCTTTATTTGAGAGAGAGAGAGAGAGAGTGCGAGCACTAGCAGGGTGAGGAGCAAAAGGAGAAGCAGCCTCCCCCCGCTGGGAAGGGAACCCGATGTGAGGCTTGAACCCAGGACCCTGGGATCATGACCTGAGCCGAAGGCAGACGCTTAATGACTGAGCCCCCCAGGTGCCCTGAAAAACCCTACTTTAGATGATGAGTGGCTCTGTGCAGCTAAGCTGCTGCTGCCCCCCAGAAGGTAGATAATGACGCATTGTGCACTCATTCCCTGGATGGTGACCTCGCTGGGGCCCCAGACCATGTCAGTAGCCTCAGAGCCCACCAAGCATTTTTTTGTGAAATGAATGAATATACGAGCAAATGGAGGTCAGGATGTAGCTGACACAGGGTCCTCAGGTCTCAGCCAACCTGGGTGGGGGAGGCTGTGCTGACTTCCAGCATCCATGCCCACGGAAGGGGGCAGTCTCTACCTATTCCAGCAATGGGTGCCATGTGGAAGTACATGCCCAATGTAGTTGCTGGTCCCCATTTTCGGAAGAATCTGGAAATGCGGACCCTTATGAGGAAGTCACCTGATTTCTCACCTTGACTGATTTAAAAATTTGCAAACCAAAAAACAAGAAACAATGATATAGGCAAACACACTGGGTCCCAACAAAACAGTTCTGCAGTCCCTGCTCTTTGGGATTTCTGATCAGCTCCCACAAGCCAGAAGGCAGCTCTGCCTGAGGCCCCAGCTCTGAGAGCTGGTCAGCCGGTCTCGGCGTGAGCTTGCCACTGTATGGCTAGCACGGACTGGCTCTGTACGAAAGACAGGAAGTCTGAAATACGGTCTGACACTCCTCTTCTGGTGGTTCACTTTGTGGTTGGAAAATTCTTGGAGGCTGAAAACACACCATCCTTAAACGCAAGAGTTCTCAAAAATCAGGAAATTCCAAAGTCAAGGTTCCTTTTGCAATAATCGCACATGCTGTTTCCTTGATTTGGGTACACACAGCCTTTCTTTCCGTTTTGTTCAGGGCATCCCATAAAGCTCACAGGATGTGAAAGAGCCTGGAGGCTTGGCCCCTTCCAGACAACTGCTGTGATACTCGGCCTGAGCATTTCCTCCCTGCTGGAGAGCCACCTCACTCCGCTAGTTCTCACACTTAGTTCCACACCTGGGTTTTTAAAGTTCATTCTGAAATTCTGTACAAAAGAGAGTTGTTGGAGGCTCACTTGTGGGAAAGAAAACCACCGTCAAGAATCTAGAATTCCACCATGAAGGTGAAGATACAGACAGTTGGGGAACAGTCTCAAGGATATCTTGGCAGCTGGGTTTCTGGACATCCTGCCTACTGCAGGGGTCATGCCTTCCTGGAAGGACAGGTGTAGGGGAAGAAGGAGGGAGCAGAGGGTGAGCTTCCTGCCCCACAGCCCCAGCTCTGGTTCCAAATCACTAACTCGCACCATTGGCTGCTCCTGCCTCTCTACCCTTCTCTGTCTTCCTGGGGCCAGAGGGCCCAAATCTTCTTCCTCCCACAGCCTCATTAAGCCTCTCTGTTCTGCATAAGGTCCTACTCAAGCCAGTTCCATAGCCCTCCTGATGGCCCAACCTCTCTCCTTCCTGCAGACCTCACATCTGCTGTGCCTTCAGACCATGACCATCTAATCCCACAAATTATCTTTATGATTTCCCTGCCCCTTCCCCTCTTGGAGGGCTGAATGTCTTATTTTGCATACAGCAGTCACTCAATAAATGTTTTCAGCAAACTGACGTAATTATAGTTTATAGTATTAAAAAATCCAAGACAGTGAGATCTTTGTCCTATGATCACTTCCCTGAACATTCTTAGTTCACTATGTCAGCCCTTGAACAAGAAATAGAGCTGTCTTGTCCTGGGTAATGCTCCTTCGGTGTTGCTGTCAAATTATCTAGAAGCTCTCACAGATGGTCATACTGGTGAGAAGAGGACCATAAAGGCCAGTTTCTTTAACACATCCCTTATGACCACTTGTACCTAGACACTACCTACACTGCTGGTAAGTCCTTGGCGTTTGCTAAGTCAGTCCTAAGGAGGTACACAAAGGTTATGGGACCCTGGACACACACAAGTCTGGTTTTGAATCCTTGTCAATCATAGCAGCTGTAAAATCCTGGAAAAATCACATAATATATATAAAGTTAGTGGATCACCAGTAGGGTTTATGCTTGTGTGGCTGAGTGGCCGAAAGGTCTGCGGGTGAAGCTCTGTTTCTTGATTCTGGATGCCGGCTGTAGTAGGTTTGGGATAATCAGTTTGTGAAAATTCATCAAGTTGCATGTTCATGACATGGGTACTCCTCGGATGTGTACTTACAGGTCAATAAAATATAGACCCCAAACGCCCTTTCTTCAACATTGAAGAGAAAAAAATTAATAACCTGATGAAACCCAAATAATGGGGTGCCTGGGTGGCTCAGTTGGTTAAGCGACTGCTTTCAGCTCGGGTCATGATCCCGGAGTCCCGGGATTGAGTCCCTCATCGGGCTCCTGGCTCCAGGGGCAGTCTGCTTCTCCCTCTGACCTTCTCCCCTCCCATGCTCTCTCTCACTGTCCCTCTCTCAAATAAATAAATAAAATCTTTAAAAAAAGAAAGAAAGAAAGAAACCCCAAACAATGAATTTGCTTTTCCTTTCTCTGTGCAGAAGACTTACCATCCCACTGTCGCACTGGTCAGGATCATATCAAATAGCAATACCGAAGAGCCAGCTGTGAGCACCTGCAGGAATAATTTCAACGAAAGGCCATCAGAGCAGCAGGACTTGGGTGACCTCCTCCAGAGTCCTTGTTTCCAAGCTGAGTTCATGCTGGTTCAGATCCCAGACATCACCCGTTTCTACTTCATGTCCTTTCCCGCACACACTGGCTAGGTCACTGTATTTCGGGCTCCCTCTGAGCTAAGTGTTTGGTGGAGAAAATGCTAAGTCCTCATCTATTTGGGAGGTGAGAATCTTCAAAGAAACATTTAACTTCCCAGCTCTTCAAAATGGAGGCACCCGGCCAACATCTCACCCATCTCTCTGCAGGGCAGGGGGATAGTAAAACATGCATTTGCATCTTGTCTCAGTGTGCAGAAATAATGCCCACGTCCAGTTGTGCTCGTCTGTCTGTTCCCACATCCTCCAGATAAGAACTTAGCCATCACCCTGCCTTTGCCCACAGCACCACCTCTCCCCTGTCCCAATGCCCCCATCTTTCTGGCCCATGATACAAATTCTAAGAAACCAAGTGCTTCCTGGAAAAATTAAATCATTAATTTGTTATTTGCAGGGATGCCTGGCTGGCTCAGTTGGAGGAGTGTGTGACTCTTGATCTCTGGGTTATGAGTTCGAGTTCCGCATTGGGTGCAGAGTACTAAAAAAAAAAAAAAAAAAAAAACTTAAAAAAATTATTTGCAAATACCTAGAAGCCAAAAGAGAGAGTAGAGGTTACCCCCACATCTCTCAGAGCTGGAAATGATAGAAAAGTCTCTTAGGAATGGCAGTAATGGGACTCCCACTCCCACAGTATCACTGAACAGTTGGCACAGAGAGTATGTGTGAACCAAAGACCCAACTTGGTCACCACTTGGAATGCCTACTCAGGAAAAGACGTATTCCCCCCCACCGCCCTAGAATTCTGTATTCTGAAGTGCAAGACAGCTTTCATCAGGAAGGTGAGCCTAAGGACCTGCTTTCTTGCAATGAGAAGCAGAAGCAGGTTGTCAGGGCACCTGGGTGGCTCAGTCAGGTAAGCGTCTGCCTTCGACTCAGGTCATGATCTCAGGATCCTGGGATCGAGCCCCACTGCAGGCTCCTTGCTTAGCAGCAAACCTGCCTCTCCCTCTCCTTCTGCTCCTCCCCCTGCTCATGTGCTCATTCTCTCTCTCTCTCAAATAAATAAATACAATCTTAAAAAAAAAAAAAAAGAAGAAGAAGAAGAAGGTTGTCATGGGATGGGTCCCTCAGGCCAGACACCCTGAGAAATGTGAAAAACCATCATGCTGTCCTAGAGGCCTCTTCTGATCTCCAAACTGTGAACCAGGCAGCAAGCAGGAAGCCCTAAGGAAGGAGTATGGTTACAGGAGTCTCATCCTCATTCACCTACCATCTGAAGAAGAAGTCTGGAAATTTAAACCAGGAACCTCTGGTACAGAAACTCTGAGAGGTTTTAGAACCTGTGTAATTTACCCATTTGAGGTCCCTCTCTGTTTGCTTCTTTTATGGATTTTCGGCAAAAAACCCTGACAACGAAACAGACCTGTATTGGCTTCAGGAACAAAAATGAAGTGGCGACCAGGTCAGCGAGACAGCCGCAAAGCAGAACCCAAAGAACAAGGGGGAAAAGATTGGTCAAAGAGCTGGGGGGAGGAGGGCAGGTATGTTCAACAGCAGGCTGAATGGCAGCTGTTCTACCCTCCCTTCGTTTCACTTAACGTTATGCTTAGGACCTTTGCACCTATGGTCCTAACTGAAGGGCGCCTGAAATTTTATTAGCTTGCCATGCAGCTGTCTGGTTTTGGAAACAAGGTTATCCAGACCACATAAGTTAGCGCGTCGGCTTCCCTGCTTGGTTTCCTATAAAGGATGAAGGCGCTCTTGACTTTGGATGTTACCTCTGATTTGAACACCTTGGACTTGGGCCTTCTAGTTGCGGCTGGCCTTAGCGGCCAACGTCCTAACCAAATCTTCTCTTTCTCCCTGTTTCAAGCTTGTCATTTTCCCTTTCTCCAAAAATGTGTTTCTTCTAGATTTTCCAACTCATGAACATTTCACTATTTGGAAAAAAATACTATTTTTTCTCCTTGGTGCTCACTTTTATTACCTTCCCTTTTCATCTTACTTTTACTGTCCTTTTCTCTTTCTTTTCTTTTTTTTCCCCCCTTTCCTTAGTCTTAACCAAAGCTCAGCTTGTTAATCCCACTTTACTTTTGCCGCTTCTCGGATGTTTCCTGGAACGGAGCCAACGGGGATTTCTTAGAACGGCTGAAACAGGCTCTGTCCTACTGATGGACGGCTGTGATGCTGGCAGCTTGGCGCTAACAGAACACCTCCCTACATTTGTAAAGGTCCAACTGGCCTTTCCTCATCCTTCACCATCATCTTCAGGCCCTTCGCCCCTTTCCACCAGCTCTTCATGGACTTCTCCGGTGGGCTCCGTCCCTTATTCTCAGAGTGTCTCTCACACGGCTTTCCCTCTGGTATGCGAGGCCACCACCTCCTACAGCCTGGGACCGCGCCTCCTTTCCTCCGTGTACCTCTCTAGCTCGGGAGGAATCCCGTCTGCCTAGGAGACAGACAACCAGCCTGCTTATTCCCATTCACTGAACCTTTTGCCAAGAAAAACACATCTTAAAACTTCCAAACCGGCTCTTACTTGAAACTCAGATTGGTTGGGTAGCCACACCAGAGCCTCTGCCACGGGCTGCTTCCTGGAAATGTTTGTTCAGTCTCCTGTCTTTCTCCTGGGGCACTTTTTCAGACTTCTCTAAAGTTTCATCTCTCAAGGAGCACATTTTCGGCTGGCTGAGACACCCACTAAAATGTCACAACAGGTGTGTCTTATTTCTGTAATGACTGTACGGTGAAGTTGTCTACCCTATGGAGCTACGGCAAAGTTCAATGGACTACTCTGAGATCTCTTCAGTAGAACCGTTGGTTTCTGAGCCTTCTCTACTTTCTTTTGTTTCCACTGCCAACCCTAGCAGTTACCATGGAAGGCATTTTCTCTCTCTTTATGTCTCTCTCTCTCTCTCACACACACACACACACACACAGACTCACCAAAGTTCTACCACTTCACAAAAGTCACTGCTGAAGGGGCGCCTGGGTGGCTCAGTGGGTTAAGCGGCTCAGGTCATGATCTCAGGGTCCTGGGATCAAGTCCCGCATCAGGCTCTCTGCTCAGCAGGGGGCCTGCTTCCCTTCCTCTCTCTCTGCCTGCCTCTCTGCCTGCTTGTGATCTCTCTCTGTCAAATAAATAAATAAAATCTAAAAAAAAAAAAAAAAGTCACTGCTGAAGATGGGATGAGTAGCATCCAATGGTGCCTGACGGAGAGGTAGACTCTGGGCAGGGGGCTAGCCCGACTTGCCCACTAAGTGACTTGTACTCCAACCTCACCAGGTGTGAGGTTCAAATTCATGCCTCATCAAAGAGGAAGAACACTCAAAATTCGGAATGATAAGACCTGTTCATGTCAAGGGTCCAATCCACTTCCAGTTCTACTGTGGAACAAACAGAAGCCAGGAGTAGCTAAGGGGTCATGGCTGGGTGCCAAGTGTCCTACACGTGGTCACTTAGGGGCAGGACCTGAGAAGTAGAAGGGACTCTCCAAGATCACAGCTGGGGGAAACTGTGACCTAGCGATGGAGGCTCCAGGGGCCTGGGACCCTCAGCAGTGAGGAGTAGAACCAAAGCTTTGTCTCCCAGGTCAGCCTTCCCTCACAGCCAGAAACTCAAGAAAGGGCCCCCACCAGCTCCATAAAGCTTTTTTTTTTTTTTTTTTTTTTTTTTTTTTAAAGACTTTGTCTTTCAAGTAATTGCTACACCTAACGTGGGGCTTGAACTTAAAACCCTGAGATCAAGAGTCACATGTTCTACTGACTGAGCCGGCCAAGCACCCGTCCATATGGCTTCTTCTGGGGGGAAAAAAGCCACCAAAAGCAGGGATTCAAACAGATATTTGCAAACCCGTGTTCATAGCAGCATTATTCACATTAGCCCAAATCTGGAAGCAACCCAAGTATCCATCAATGGATGAATGGAGAAACAAAATGTGTTGCATACACAATTACTCAGCCTTTGCAAGGAAGGCGAATTGGACCCATGCTGCAACACGGATGGACCTGAAAGACATGACAGTGGGTGAAATAAACCAGATACAGAAAGACAAATAGTGTAGGATTCTACTTTCATCAGGTACCTAGAGTCATCACGTTCGTAGAGACAGAAAGTAGAATGGAAGTTTCCAGGGATTGTGGGGAATTGGGAGTGGGAGTCGGTGTGAACAGGGATGGAGTTCCAGCGTCAGATGATGAAAAAGTTCCGGTGACAAATGTTAGTGAATGCGTAAACTTTTTTTTTTTTTTTTTAAGCTGTTAAAATGGCTAAAATGTGCTTAAGAAATCGACTTCGAGTTCCTCTTGGAACTTGCCCTTCAAGAGACTTCAGTAGCAGCCCTGCCTGGCGACTGTTGTTCTTGCTTTCCAAAAGCAAGTTTAAAAATACAAATTTTTCCCCCAGAAGAAAGAGTCCTGCGGTCTGAGGAATGTCTCCGTCGCACACACAGATCTGAACAACAAACACCAGGACCAGCCTCGGGCTGAGGGAGGCCAACAACAGCAGAGCTCGGTGCGTCGTGCCGGGCAGCGGGCCTTTGAACTTCCTGGCTTTGTCAGCGGATGTCACAACCTCTGTGTTATTGAAGCAGATTTTGGTATTTAAAGCAGATCAGGCTTGTTTTTTAAACATTCATTCCGATCCTAAGACACATTTTCTGTTTGTCCGAGGGAAGGAGAAAGGGGAGTGGTGGGTGGTGGGAACCGGACAGTTGTGCATTGGCGGTGGGGGGTGGGGGAGTGGTTGGAGAGTTGGGCTTGTTGTTTGTTACTGCTTTGTGGTTATTGTTGAGACACAGATGCCTGAAGAAGAAAGGGACCGACTACAACACAGAGAAAAGACTCTGCACTGTCGCTATTTCAGCGACAGCCCACGTCCCTCACTTAAACGCGCTGTAGTGTCTCTAATGCGGTTTTATACCATCTCATTTGCTCAGCAAAGTCCCTCTGCCTGGAACTTCACACAAGTGGCCTCCCCCTACCATTCCTGCTCACTTTGTGAAAATCCACTTCTAGAAAACTTGTACAGCTTTAAAATATATTTATTTATTTATTTTAGAGAGCGGGATAGTGTGCGCAAATGTGAGGGGGACAGGGTTTGAGGGAGAGGGAGAGAGACTCCTCGGGCAGACTCCCGCTGAGCACGGAGCTGGCACAGGGCTCCATCCCAGGACCCCGAGATCCTGATCTGAGATCAAGAGTTAGACGCTTAACTGACTGAGTCACCCAGGCGCCCCTAGAAAACTTTTATGAACCTGAGCCCGCCACCCCAGCCACACATCTGGGTGGATCAGGCACCTCTTCCAGAGGCAGTGCCAAACTACGGAAATGTGTGATCTCCCCAAGCAGGACGTCTTTTGTCCCTCTTTGTATGTTCAGTATCTACCGACAGAGACCCACATGCAGTCAGTGGCTGATACACTTTCTAGAACCACACTAGTCATTGAAGCTGGCAAGTCACAATCTTGTTTCTTCTTTTTTTTTTTTTTTTAAAGATTTTATTTATTTATTTGACAGAGAGAAATCACAAGTAGGCAGAGAGGCAGGCAGAGAGAGAGAGAGAGGAGGAAGCAGGCTCCCTGCTGAGCAGAGAGCCCGATGCGGGACTCGATCCCAGGACCCTGAGATCATGACCTGAGCCGAAGGCAGCGGCTTAACCACTGAGCCACCCAGGCGCCCCAATCTTGTTTCTTCTTAAACCCCTTTTCATACATTAGGGGCAGTTGGAAGCCAGACTGGAGAACAGCAGAGACCCTCTCGGCTCATCTCCTCCTCCCCTCCGCAGGGAGGATTCATGGTTGGCTCCCTCCGAGTTTCAAGTTTCAAGTCCAAAAATGTTTCAAGTTCAAAAATATTTCAAGTCCAAAATGTCAGGAAAGATTCTGATTATCTCTTGGACCAACTGACCATGCTGGGAGGGGCGGGGAGAGGGGGGAGGGGGCAGTGGCCAGAGTAATGGAAGAATGTGGACGTTCATCCTTGAACTTCATGGTTGGAATGAAGGAAGAGGCACATTTCCCTGGAGGAAGGAGGGAATGTGCTGGGCAGACAGAAGAACAGATGTCTTGCACGTCCCTGCCATCAACACCACCTGGGAGCCTGCAGAATATGGGGCCCCACCCCAGACCTATGGAACAACATCTACATTTAAACAGACAGCCAGGTGACTGCTTTCATATTCACATAAGAGGAGCTCTGCTCTACCCCCTCCTACTCCAGCACTATCTCAAGAACTACTCTGTCCAGCGGATATGGAAGGGCTTGGCAGGCCGCATCCTCAAGGCAGGGCAGGCTGCAACTCCTTCCCAGGCCACAGAACAGGAGGCATATGTCAGAGTGTCTTGGAGTCTGTCTGTGCTGTAGACTCACCTATGGATGTTACTAATAGGCCTTTTTAGGGTAAAGAGTAAAACAATAAAAATTTATAAACCAAGAGCAGATTATCTCTTTATCGCTAAGGACCTGAGGAACTATTCCAAGTCCACCAGACACAAACCACAGCTAAGGCTGAGAACTCTATTTGGCAATTTAAAAACATTCAATTTAACCCTCACCATTAATCCTCTGATTTCTTATCATGATCAGTGTAGTTATTTATTAGTGACAGACAACGCCAGCTAAATTCTGGGCGTGGCTATTCATAGTTTGGTATGTCCTCGTTCAGGGACACAATGAGTCCTTACTCTGGCAGGTATCAGGAGACCAACGTTTCCCCTAAGCACCATGGGACAGAGAACATAGATGAGGGACAATAGGAGATGAAGGGTATATGAAGGAAGGATAAATTTTAAACCTAGAAAACCTCTGGGTGACTTTGAATGAACTCCTACATTTTACAGAGGAAGAGCGGAATTAGGAAAGATGCGACATGACCATCTAGTTTGGCGAAGGGAAAGGAAGAAAGTGACCACAATTTAAAGAGGACCAAAAATGTGCCAGATGTTTACTCTGTAGTGTTACATGTATGAGCTCATATGCTCCCCCAACATCCCTACACAGGAGGGTGCTTGGCCCCATTTTACAGGTGAAAAAACTGAAGCTCTTAGAGGTTACATTGCTCAAAGCACAGAGTCACAAAAGGGAAGAGCTGGGACTAACAGCCTGGTCTGCCACCTTTACCGACCCTCACAGTGCACCTCAGTGGTAACTAGCCCTCCGCAGTAGTTCTGCTGAACCCTGGGCGTGAATCTGACTCAGCAGCTCTCAATGCCCCCAGTTACACATCAGAGTCTCCTCTCAAAACACCCAAAAGACAAAAACTAAAGTCCTGCCCAGTATCAATCAAATTGGAATATCTTGGGCACCTGAGTGACTCTGTCCATTAAATATCTGCCTTTGGCTCAGGTGACAATCTCGGGGCCCTGGGATCGAGCTCCACATTGGGCTCCCTGCTCAGCGGGGAGTCTGCTTCTCCCTCTCTCCCTCCACCACTCACCCAGCTCGTGCATGCTCTCTCTCTGAAATAAATAAATAAAATCTTAAAAAACAGATCCCCCTGGGGTACCTGGATGGCTCAGTGGGTTAAAACCTTTGCCTTTGGCTCACATTATGATCCTGGAGTTCTGGAATCAAGCCCGGCATCGGGCTCTCTGCTCAGCAGGGAGCCTGCTTCCTCCTCTCTCTTGCCTGTCTCTCTGCCTACTTGTGATCTCTGTCAAATAAATAAATAAAATCTTAAAAAAAAAAAAATCCCCTAGAAATTTCACAGGAAGGTATGGTTGAATCCCCGGTCATTGACATATCATTAGGTTGAGTAAAAGTATCCACAAAACTGCCACCATTCACAGAACCGCTCTGGAACACTGATGAACAGGCCAGAACCTGATAACCAAGACATCATCACCCCATCACCATTATCACCATCATCACTGTAATGGTCATTTATTGCACCATCTTACATTCCCCCAGCAGAGTGTGGGGATTCCCATTTCTTCGCAAGCTTGATCTTTTTTTGGGGGAGGGGGGCCGGAGGTAGCCAACTTTTATTTTTTAAAATATTCATTATTATTTATTTATTTGAGAGAGAGAGCATGTGTGTGTGTGAGCGAGCGAGTGGGCAGAGGGCAGGGGCAGAAAGAGAGAGAGAGAATCTCAAGGATACTCCATGCTGAGTGAGGAGCCTGACGTGAGGCTTGATCCCACAACCCATGAGATCATGACTTGAGCTGAAATCACGAGTCCAATCACATGCTTGATCTTATTTTTTTTTTAATAGCCATCCTAGTGGGTATAAAGTGGTATCTCCTTGTGGTTATATTTGCATTTCCCTGAGGGCTATCGATATTCGGTATCTTTCCATGGGGCTTATTTTGTGTCTTCTCTGAAGAATTGTCTATTGGGATCTTTTGCCTCCTTTTAAATTGAGCAATCTGTCTTTTTACTATTGATTGATAAGAGTTCTTTCTATATTCTAGACACAAGTCCCTTATCAGATATGTAATTTATCATGGGTTGTTTTTTCTTTTTTTTTTTTTTAAGATTTTATTTATTTATTTCACAGACAGAGATCGCAAGTAGGGGAAGAGGCAGGCAGAGAGAGAAGGAAGCAAGCTCCCCGCTGAGCAGAGAGCCCGATGCGGGGCTCGATCCCAGGACCCTTGGATCCTGACCTGAGCTGAAGGTAGAGGCTTTAACCCACTGAGCCACCCAGGTGCCCCTGTGGTTTCCTTCTTATAGACTCTTTTATTTATTTTACCTTCAAATATTTATATTTTACTTTAGAACATGGTCTATCCAAATTATGTACTACTCTCCTTGATCCATAATGAGTTTTAAATGTGATTTTATGGGGCACCTGGGTGTTTCAGTTGGTAAAGCATGCAACCTTTTTTTTTTTTTTTTTTTAATTTATTTGAGAGAGGGAGGAAGGAAGAAGCAGAATCCCTGCTGAACAGAGACCCCAACTTGGGGATCGATCCCAGAACCCCGAGATCAGGACCCAAGCAGAAGGCAGATGCTTAACTGTCTAAGCCACCCAGGTACCCCAAGCATGCCACTCTTGATCTTAGGGTCGTTGAGTGCAGGCCTCATGCTGGGCACAGAGATTACTTAAAAATAAATCAATAAATGCGATTTTAGAAAAGTTTTGAAGATCAAATAAGAACATACATTTAGTAAGGGTCTAGAAAACTCTACACAGTAAATCCCCAAATACACTCAGTAATTTTGAACAGCTTGATGATCAGTTCTTTAACAGGAATAGAAGAACAGGACTACTAAGATTACTTGTCTCTCCCGTAAATTCTGGCACTTTAAAGATGTTATTCCATCGTCTGTTGGCATTCCTAGTATCAGGGGAAATGTCACTTATTTTAAGGTAATGTGTTTTTTCCTCTGGTTGATTTTAAGATTTTCCCTTCACCTCTGGTTTTCAACAGTTTGACTAGGATATGCGTTAAGTATGGTTTTCTTTGTATTTTTTGTTTGGGGTTCGGTGAGCTTCTTGAGGCTCTGATTGGTATCTTTTGGCAGTTATGGAAACTTCTCAGTCATTACCCCTTCAAATACTGTGTCTGCTTGATCTCTCTCTTCTAGAACTCCAGTGACACATACTTTGAATTTTTTGACAATTTCCATGTCTCTCATGCTTTCTTCTGTTCTCTCCATTTTTTTAAAAAAAGATTTTATTTATTTGACAGAGAGATCACAAGTAGGAAGAGCTGTAAGCAAAGAGAGAGTGGGAAGCAGGCTCCCCGCTGAGCAGACAGCCTGATGCAGGGCTCAATACCAAATCCCTGAAATAATTACCTGAGCCCAAGGCAGAGGCTTAACCCACTGGGCCACACCTAGGCACCCTGTTCTCTCTTTTCTTTTCCTCCCTTTATGCCTCACTAATCCTGCTACACTGTGTCCTGTCTGCTCTTCTTGGGCTAGCCAGATCCTTAGTCCCCACCCAAAATCAGCAAGTTCCTCTCACCCCCAACCACCTTAAAGAAAAGACCTTGTGTTACTCAGTATACATAGGAAGGGTCCTTCCTTCTCTGGAAATTATTTATGTGGTTCTCAGTGCTTTCACCAGTCTCTGATTTGTTTTTCTTTTTTTCTTTTCTTTGCTCTTTTTCTTTTTCTTTTCTTTTTTTTAAGTAGGCTCCACACCTGGCATGGAACCCAACACAGGACTTAAATTCATGACCCTGAGATCAAGACCTGAGCTGAGATCAAGAGTCAGACGCTTAAATGACTAAGCCACCTAGGCCCCCTCTGATTTCTTTAAAAATACAATTTTTGCAATTTAATTGCTTTTCCCCCTAGTTGCTTCAGTTGAATGTTGACCTGTCACAACGTACCACACTGTACTCTGAAGTAAAAGGTTTCCACTTATTATAGGAGATAATTATAGATTACTATATAGATTATAAAACTGAGATCCAGAGAAAGGTTAAGCTACTGCTTTCAAACTAGGTCTGGCTAACCACTATTTCCCTAGAACCTCCTTAAATGTCATGGTAAGGCAAGGTGAAAGGGGGGCTTTACTTGATTTGTTCTGAACATCTTCCCAATCAATGCCAATCTTATGAACTCAACATTATAATTTTAATTACCTTTTTTCTTTTATCATAGTCTAGGACTATGTATATTATATATATGTAATATATATTATATTATATATAAAGATATTTTATATATGTATCTATATAAATATTTTACCAGCCTGGGGCAACAGGACTTTCTCAAAGACATAATCTCTTTCTCTTTCTCTCAGACAGTTTCAGGTATGATGCAACTGATGGGGATTAATGAGGCAGCTGGTGGTGAGAGCAACATTCAGGTTCTTCCTCATGATTCCCTCTGCCCATGGGAGAGGAAACTCATCTGCCTCCTGGCCATTCACTCTCATCCAAATCCACTCTGATGGAAAGACTTCCTCATCTTGCTGTACGTTTACCAAGGCTCATTATACTAGTTAATGGGATTCTGGTGCTTTACAAACAAAACCTAGACTCTAAATGGTTTCTCTCTTCCCCTGAATCCACGTAGTAAAGTTCCCTGGAGTCTCTGTCTCTACCTGTTGGGGGTGGAATGGAGGATGGGGAGGAAACCATGATTCCTAGCAGGAGAAGAAAGCCTTAATTCTAAACATTTTCAACATTTCAACTCTCTTGACATTTTCAGCTCAACTTTGTTTCCCACTTGCCTACTATTGCTTGACCCTGTATTCTCTTAGTCTACACCCAAGAAGGGAAGAGGAGCGGGTAGTAGGGTTTAAGTATCAAAACTCTGAACATTCCAACCTTATAACTTCAAGACCTTTGGATATTTTTTCTCTTGGACTTGCAACTTCCTGGCACAGTTGTGCAGGTGTTAGCTTCTGGGTGGCTGGGTGTCAGATTTTTCTCTTCAGTGTTCACATTTCTCCAGCAGCCATACTGACATGGACACTAATATGGTGTTTCCCGGTACCTCTGGAGGGCGTCTTCCTTTTCTTTCTCTCTCTGTGGGCATTCCACTTCAGCTCATCCTAAAATACCCAACCAGTCTGATTTTCTATCATATACTACGTTTTTTAAGGAAAAAGGCTATAAAGATGCCAAGTACTGCTTCTTTGCCAAGCAGTATAAAGAGCAAAATACTGTTGTCATCCTTAGAACATCCAGTTGTTGAGATGAACAGGGAATTTGGGATTACCCTACCTTTCTCTCAAACTCCATTCAAAGACCGCCTGCTGTAAAGCCAATAGAGTCTTCATTCTGATACTTTTTCTCAACTTTCTCCATTCCATTGTATTCAGTAAATGTCCTCATCTACTGACAGGCTTACTTTCAAAAAATGATTGGTTTCTGCCAAAGTGATTTTTAAAATTTTGTCCTGCTGACTGAAAAGTTCTATCAGTCTCCCAAGCTAAACAGGGTTCTGTGCTTCTGGAAAGGAAGGGCATGTGGCTAAGGTGTTTAATTTTCTGAGTTGTTTCAATTCACTCAAAGGATAGATATAATCTCTGCAGTTTATTTTTAAAAATGAAATAAATTTCAGCTCAAAGGAGCTTTTAAATAAAAGGACCACAGTTATATTTACTCCAAGGCCTGAAGATTTTTTTCATCTCCTTTTTTTCTTTTTTAACTTTTTAAAAGACCTTTAATGCGCTGGTGTTTTAACGAATTCCCATATTTGAGCATTGTCTCTAGGTCTAAGCTTTTTTCAGAAGAAAAACAAAGAAACGCATCCATAATATTTTAAGGTCTCCCTTTTTTCCAAGAAACCTGGGTACTTATTTATTTCAAAGGAGTCAATCCTGCTTCCAAATGAAGAAAGAAAAAGAACTGGATGTCTACCATGTCCAGTTGCCATTGTTTTGCTGTTACCACTTAATCTAATGAGTTTTTATTCATGGCTGTCCCCTTCACTGGTTAGGCAGAGTAACACACTCATGACTTATTAAGTTATGGCTGTGTTTAGCTTACTACGTGCCTGAGCCTAGCCATTTCATCTCCTTTTGATAGAAGTTCAATTCATGCCATTGTTATCCTGAGTAATAATGGAGGGAAAAGAACAGCTTTGCCAAAAGATATACATCCAGACCTCCTGGCAGTGTTTAAGGAAACATAGTGCTCATTTGGTAAAAACCCTTTTGCTGCTTTAAACCTGCCTCTTTCCTTAATCCCAACAATTTCTGGAGAAATAACAGGTGGGAGAAGTGAGGCCATGACATCACGGGCTGTGCCTTCTCCAGGTCTGGTCACAGTGGGTTCTGCACGATCTGGGGGTGAGAACTCCTGAGCACGCTTGTGAGAGCTTCACCCCGACCGCTCAGTTCTGCTTGAGGGATTTACACAAACCATGAAGGCTTTCAGCTCTTGCTCTACAGTTCGGTGCACTCTGCAAAATGTCAGTGAGTCTTCTGCTGTGGACACCCCTGTGCCCCTCCCATCCCCCCCACCCCCTACCCCCGTCCCCAGTTCATATGTTGAAGCCCTAATGTCCAATGTGATGGTACAGGGAGATGGCACCTTTGGAAGGCAACTGGGGTTAGATGGGGTCATTGGGGGGGGGTCCTCACGATGTGCTTTGTGACCTTGTAAGAAGAGACCAAAGAGCTCTCTCTCTTCTTCTCTCTCTGCCATGTGAACAGCTAGAAGGCAGCCATCTGCCACCCAAGGAGAGAGCTCCCTCCAGACACCAGCCCTGCCAGCAGCTTCCCCATAGACTTGCAGCCTCTAGAACTGAGAGGAATAAATGTCTGTTGCTCCAGCCGCCCAGTCTGTGGTATTTTGTAATGGCAGCACAAGCTAAGACATTATTCCTTGCTCTTTTGGAGAGTTTTTAAAAAGTGAAAGTTAAAAAAAAACAACAACAATGACTAACTGTTTCAGAAGAAGCTTTTACCGAATTAGAAGAAAAAGGAAAAAGGGCTTTGAGCTATGGCTAGAATGAAGCAGAGGCCAAATGACACGTACCTCGCACTTCACCAGGCCAGCACCTGCCCTCACAGCGCCCTGTGCCGGCTCACTGCTTCTAGAGGCCACCAAGCAAGTCATTTCCATGGAACGTGTTAAGTGTTGAGATTACAGGTATATTCTGGATATTACGAGAATAAGCTCTCCATCGAGATGATGCCCATGTTAATCTTGAACAAATAAGTACTACCCAGTGAGGAAGCTGGGGAAGGCCACCAAGCAAGTCATTTCCATGGAACGTGTTAAGTGTTGAGATTACAGGTATATTCTGGATATTACGAGAATAAGCTCTCCATCGAGATGATGCCCATGTTAATCTTGAACAAATAAGTACTACCCAGTGAGGAAGCTGGGGAAGCTAGGTACAAGGAACAAGACCAACAAGTCAGCAAAGTCGAAGCCACTGGGTCTCAACTGGGGAGCACCACATGAGGTGAGTGGCAGCCCATCGTTAACGCTGAGAGAAAACTGGGAGACGGAAAACAAAACAGTAGTGGGAACCCCTTTTTCCTAGCAAGGTACTGAGAAAAGTCCCATATGGATTCTATCCCTTAAGGACAGTGGGCAGCTGGTTCCAGGATGACTGGGCACACGGTGTGATCAGACACCAGAGGTGGGCCTGCCCTCCGATTCAATCTCGTGAGCATCCGCTCTCATGCCCGTGTCTGTGGGAGAGCCGGGCCACCAGTGTCCTAGGGGTCCTGGGGGTTCCAGACTCCCTGATGGACCTCAGATGGGCCAGTTCCCCTCTCTGGATTTGAGCTTTCCCCTCCATAAGAAAAAAAGAAATCATCTACAAAGTATTTCTCAGGGATTAAATTTTAGTCTCTCACTTAAAAAATTTTTTTAAAGGGGATGGGAGATTTTATTCATTCCCTGACTTATTCCAGTGAGAATTTTCAAGAAGCTTAAAAAGACAGTGGTTACAGACAAAACACAGGGATTACAGGGAGATGAGAGGTAATGTACGCGTGTGTATCAGCCTTCGTTTCTCTCAGGTACTTGCCCGGAGTGGAACCTCGTTTAGCTGTAGTGTTTTCTAAGCCAGAAATGCTATTCTTTGTCCTCGCCAACACTCGGTATTGTCAGTCTCTACAGTTTTGGCAGCTCTGGTGCGTGTGTGGTTCCACATGAGATTTGATACCACTTCTGTCTCAATGCCCCATTCCCTTACCACCAACTAGTCCAGGCTGAAAGCCGCCGTTTCTCTCTTGAACACTCCATCAACAATCTTTATTTCATGCCATGGCTGATATCTTTCTTTCTTTTCTTTTTTTCTTTCTTCTTTGTATTTTTTAATCAACAACTGTGTAGAACTTCCATGGTAACTTAGATTCTCTGAATTCTTTGAAAAATTGAAAAAAGCACTTTGAAACCTAGGGTGTCACTTGGATCTGGTCATTTTAGATCTCTCTTGACACTAGAGTAGCAAAATGGAACAAACTGGGAAGCGAAGGCTTTCAACCCATATCAGCAGCTCTGAAAGTGTAGCTGAACCCAAAATGCAAACAACACATCCAACATTTCTCCATCTGTGAAGGAAAAGCTCATTCTTTTCAAGTAATACTATACTAGCCAATGTAAAATACTCAACACACATTATTTCATACAATCCCTGTAACATCTACATGATTCCCATTTTACAGAGAAGAAAACTGATACATATGGAGGTGAAATAATCTTTCCAAGGTGACACTGCTAGAGGGGAATTCTGATCCATAGCTGGGCTACCAGTCTGTCTTCTCTACTGTCTCCTCACTCTACAAATCTCTGCTGAATGTAACATGTTCCAACAGAGCAACTTGAAAAAAACTGTCAGGAAAAACAAAAAACCCCTAAGAAGCATGAGTATGGAAACCGAGGTAGGCCTTACATAATCTGTAGAGCGAACAGTCAACCGCCCCAGTACAAGTCGAGAAAAAGAAGAATAACCATTACTGACCTCACAGAAGAGGTCCAGGACTTAAGGAGATCCCAGTGGCTCACGCAGCTGTAGCTCAACTCCAATACCGGGTGGGGGGCAGGAAATACTTTCATGAAGAAGTATGTACTACAGACTATAGCCTCAGCTGTGGGGGACAGAAGACGACACCTAGTCCCACAGTTCCCTGGAGTGAACTCCTTTTCTAATTTCTCGAGCATTCTAGCCATCCATGAAAGATAAAACCGAGGGGTGTTTGGGTGGCTCAGTCGGTGAGACGTCTGCCTTCAGCTTGGGTCATGATCTCAGGGTCCTGGGATTGAGCCCCACATCAGGCTCCCTGCTCAGTGGGGAGTCTGCTTCTCCCTCTCCGACTCCCCCTGCTGGTGCTCTGGCTCTCTCTCTCTCTCAAATAAATAAAATCTTAAAAAAAAAAAAAAAAAAAAAGACAAAACCAATAAAGCCTACTCTAATGAAAGGTGACACCTTCCCTCCCAAATCCTAACCTTTTAAGGGCATACAGAGAGACGAGGCTCTGAATGTCACAAACACTTGGCAATTTGGGACAGTAGTGTCACCGATGCTCACAGTACGATTTGTAAGGTGAGGGTTTGTAAGAACACAGGGCCCAACGTCATGAGAACACTCTGACTCTCACCTGAAGAAAAGCATTTGTTTTCCCAGGTGAAAATCCCCTGCGCGGGAGAAAGGGCAGTGCAGGGATAACAACTGGTGACGGGATCCTTGCAACCAAAGCGCTCTAACTCCAAGAAGACAAATCGAACAGACTGTGAAAAAAAGAGTAAAACTGTGTTTCTTATTTTGAGGGGATAGGGTAGTCACCATACAGAAGATGAATTGAGATCTGAAAACAGTGGCCCCTAATTTCATTTTCACTAAAAAAGGTAAGAAGCACCTTCCCAGTGACCAAATCCTTTGCAGTTCAACACCTGTGTCTGGGAACTCATCGACCCTTGAGCATCACTCAGGCCTGTTTATGGGGAGCTGGGCACGCCAGCAGGTGTCGAGGCTATAACCTTGAGTAAGATGTCCTTGCCTCCCCTGGGCTAGCAGGCTGACACCCAGGTGGCTGGCTGGGAAGGAGAGACCCAATTATTATGATTTTTCTAATCAGCCTGATCCTTGCCTGTATTTTTCTTCTCCTGACATGGAGGGGAGAGGAAGTGGAGGGTATCTTATTTATCAACTCCTGACCAATCACCTACCACGTTCTGGGCCACACATGGCACGCGCCTGGAAAATCGTGCAGGAAACACACAAAGCCACAACAAGGGAATAATGAATGCCCGAGGTGAGGCAGGGAAGAAACAAGATAGAACTTCCCTCGGAGACAGGGGTGGATGGGGGCTGCAACAGGAGCCTGCCCCCAAACCCCCAGAAGTCACAGGATGAGATGACAGACGTGAGGTGTCACCAGGGAGATCCTGTTCCCCTCACCACCTCCCCCCATCAACACCCCTCAGAGAGGCGCAGAAACGATAAAATGAACACACACAGTCTAACGCTCCTTGTGTTTATAAGGTACCAGGAGATTTCTTTGACTGAAAAAAACCGTTCCTTGCTGCCTATTTCACTGACTGGCTGGCCCTTCTAGAGTCGTTGAAACACACACAACCTGCTTGCACTTAGCTGCCTGGCCTGGCCGTACAGTCAGACACACTTGCTTGCGTGTAAGCAAAACATCACTAAATGTCTTTCACATCCACGGCTCATTCCTTTCCATCATGTGTCAAACCTCAGCAACCCCATAATGAATGTCTGTCTGCTCCTTGGGATTTCCCAAGATCAGTTTCATTTGATCAGCTCTGATTATGGCCACTCACTTCTGTCCCCCGCCTGCCCTCTGGTTTGCTCTGGGCAAGGACGGGGTCGGGGAAGCTCTTTGCGGATGACCCTGGGCTTGGCCACACCTTGTGGAACCTGGTTTTAGTGATACAGAGAGAGAGTCTCTGGAGGGAACCAACAAAGACAGATGTGCACCACAAGAATGTTACTGGGGGCGATGGGAGGTACTTGAGAGATACCTGCAGATTTCTATCATTCTCTATGTCTGACGGGGGTGCACAGACCTGCAAAGATGTGTACAAGATCAGCATACTGAGGCATTCGCTCGGCACTCATTTTCGAGTTTACTATCTTCCAGTGAACTAAGCACACATCAGTGTATCCTCCGACAGGCGCCTTGTCAATGTCCCCAGCTAACTGGCCTTTATGTTGCAAAAATCACTTTAATTTTAGTTATTTTAAATGACATATAAGCCTTGGAGCCAGGAAATTTATAGAAATTCAGGGTATTTCCTTAGTAAATGAACTGCTGCAAATTCATTCAGGTCAAAAGTTGTGAAAGCCAGCATTGTTATCATATTTTTGCAGCAGAGAACATTGTGGTGGTCAATGGCACTAAAAATAGCCCAGAAAAGAATTACGAGTGCTTAATTGGAAACAAGAAAAGAACAAACTTATCCAAAATAGCAAAATGTCCGTTAGCATCACTCCCTCCCCTATGAATTATTTTGACAATGGGAAATGGAATTTAATTTTTTTTCTTTAATCTACAACTGTAATTCCCCTCCCATGTGCCCTCTGGGAAAACCTTATTCACAAAAGGAAGAATTCCCAGATAACTAAATTCTTCGCTGTTTCCATACAGCTCAACAATAACAAGGCAGCTCCCGAACTTGCCACTTCAAGTTCCTGTCACTTCGACAGTGATGTCATGGAAAGACATCCACAAGCTGTTTTTGTTGCCTGGCTAGAGACTGTAAAGGAAATCAGGCGCTGCCCCTAGGTTTTAATTTTCCATGAGAAGCTATTCTCATTGCCATAGTGGCTTAAACTGTGGAAAAGAAAAAGGATTTAATTAGGTCATAGCCATAATTAGACTTTTGAGCACACTCTTTCCACATAAAAGTCACTTTAGAGCAGAGCTTCATTGGGTTTAATCGTTTATTTTCATCGGACCATTCCTGAGGCGTTACGGTGCTGAATAACCACCGAAGGAGGAAGACACAAGGAATACAAACAGCCACATGGAAAGTGACCCCTCCACGTAAGCTTTCCAAGGTTATGGGAAGACGGGGAGTCTTAGGTTGAGGAGAGAGAAGAAATCCCAATGGGGAACTGAGGGGGGTTATGGGGGAGCCTCCACTTCCCCCGATTCCCTTTCCCCAAGCACAAGTGGGAGAAGACAGTGATGGGCTCTCTACGCCCAACAGACAGTGAGGATGACAAGAATGATGAGGATAATAAAGGCAAGGAAGTAACTGTGCCTACTTTGGCAGCATATACACTAAAATTAGAACAATACTGAGAAAATTAGCATGCCCCCCCCCACAAGGATGTCATGCAAATTCATGAGGCACTCCTTACTTGGCTGTAACTATGTGAGGTGGTGGATGTTAACTGAACTTAATAGAGTGATCGTTTCACAATATATACAAATATCAAATCATTATGCGGAGAGCCTTTAGCTAATTCAATGTTATATGTCAATTACATCTCAATAAAACTGGGGTAGGGGGGAGTAACAGTAGCAACAGAGTAGGAAGGAGAAGGAGGAAGAGAATTAACATCTTGTTCAGCACAGGCGACCTAGTGAGAGCAAAACATGATGGGCACAGTAACTCTACTCCCAGGACTTTCTCATGGTCTGTTCTGTGTGTGTGTGTGTGTGTGTGTGTGTATAAACATGCATACCAGACATAGAACCTAGGAAGTCTTGATTCCTGAACCTGAAAGATGTATTTACTTGTTACCTCCTCAGAAGCTCAAGACAGGATTCAGAGCAAGCCTTGAAACTTCTGTACAAACACATCTAAACAATTTAAGTGAAGAGTAAAAAAAAATTATGTTATTTAGAAGACATAAAATTTTCATGATTTCATTTTAAAAGACACTAAGGTGCTCCTTCTTCTTAAAAAAAAAAAAAATATTATACCAGAAACAGCAAGAGTTTCATCAACAGTCTTAGAGACGTTTTAAAATTCTAAACATCGAACCCCAACAGTATCTGTTGACAACGCTTTTACGAAATCATCCTCTATGTAAAACAGGCTTAATTTTATCTATTAAACTGACATAGCCAAGACTCCTTGGTTCAATATCTTGATCAAGAGAAATGTCGACATGTCATCGAAGAAAGAAAGACATTAGGCCATGCCCCCAAGATCTGGCAAAACAGCCAGAAAGATAGGCAGTCAAGGGGCACCTGGGCGGCTCTGCTGGTTAAGTGTCTGCCTTTGGCTCGGGTCATGATCCCAGGGTCCTGGAATCGAGTTCTGCATCAGGCTCTCTGCTCAGTGGGAAGTCTGCTGCTCCCTCTCTCTCTGCTGCTCCCCCTGCTTGTGCTCTCTCACTAATACTCTCTCAAATAAATAAAATCTTTAAAAAAAGAAAAAGGCAGTCAGAAGTCAGAAAACTTCCTACCCACTTAAAGAGACCTTCGCAATGCTAAATCAACTGGAGACCGAAAGTTGCCAGCAGAGTCTTCTCACCACTTTTAAGAGCAACTCCGATGTGGGAAACACAGTTCAGGATGGTGGTCTTGTTACTACACAAGGAGATGTTGTTTCAGAGACAGCTGTGAAGGCTCCCTGGCAATCCCACCATATAATTAAGGCGCCATCAGTGAACAGCCAGCAGGGTGGTCTCCATGGAAACCAACAAACACACATTTTCACAGGCCTAGCAACTGTTCTGAATCAATGACTCTTTATATAGGTTTAAAAACATTGTGAATGGTGCATCCATTGCTTCTTTTGTTAGACAATGTCTGATTAAACATGTGTGAGAGACCCTGTTGTCCTGCCTGCTGAATCCCCAGTAGCGTCTACAGTGGGCTGCCCACAGCTAAATTCACTTACCTAGAATGGCAGAATACAAACGACAGACTCAGACTCCAGAAATCACTGGTTAAGTTGGGGGAAGAATTAAACTAGTAGTTGACACTGCCAGGGAGGACCTGCCCATGGCCGGCACTCACTCTTTTAGGGCTGTGTCAATATTATTCAGTCCTCTCAGTACAGCACACATTATTATTACTTGTGCTTACAGATGAGAAAACGAAGCACTCGTCTAGAAGATAGCAGACCTGCGCCTCAAAGCTACATCAAAATGAAGTCTTGGTCCAGGTTCGTATCGCTCTACGTAATAATGCTCTGTGTTTGCACAGCACATTGTCCCTCCCCAGCTACCTTCACATACATTATCTCAGATATTCTGTTTTTATCTCAAAACGCTGAGTGTAGTTCTAGAATTCTCTAACTTTGCAATATATTTTTCCTTGATCTTTGTCTGCCTGCCTCACTCTGTGCCCACTACACACTCTAGGCTTCAAGACTTACATGGGACCATGTCCCTACCCAAACTGGGAAAGAAGCATCTTCCTAAGCAGCAATGGGAAAGGAAACCCCATTGTATAAGCATGGATTTTGACTCAAAACTCTAAATAAAAATGGGGACAAACATTCCAATTAACCATCAGTAGCATTTACACATCATCTTCCATGAGAGAGGGCAGACTTTGCGATGAGGAAGGAAGGTCTGATTGCTAAGTGGTTTCCTACTTGATTTCGAATGGATTCTATTAAGGACTAGTAAATGCTTTATTAAGAAGGCATGTTTAATCAATGATCTGGCTCCTGGCACATCATCATTATATATAGCCCTACAATTGAATATACATGTCATCAGCATTTAGTCTTTTTTTTTTTTAAGATTTTATTTATTTATTTGACAGAGAGAGATCACAGTAGGAGAGAGGAAGGGAAGAGATCACAGAGAGAGGAAGAGAAGCAGGCCCCCTGCTGAGCAGAGAGCCCGATGTGGGACTCGATCCCAGGACCCTGAGATCATGACCTGAGCTGAAGGCAGCGGCTTAACCACCTGAGCCACCCAGGCGCCCCAGTCTTTTTTTTTTTTTTTTAATGATTTTATTTATTTATTAGACACACAGAGAGAGAACACAAGTAGGCAGAGAGGCAGCCAGAGGGGGGGGGGGGGAAGCAGGCCCCCTGCCAAGCAGAAAGCCCGATTTGAGCTCAATCCCAGGACCCTGGGATCACGACCTGAGCCGAAGGCAGAGGCTTAACCCACTGAGCCACCCATGCACCCCAGCATTTAGTCTTAAATATTAGATACACCAACACTGTCAGAACTCACTTGAGTCATAGTATTTCTGATCAGCTGGACAAAGCCAAACAGTGAGCGGTCTTCCCTTGTTCCTCTGAAATTCCAATCCCCTACCACACATCTCTTGGGAAAGCCTCATTCCCATCTATCACAGCCCTTCTAACTGAGGCTCCGGGAAAAGGCTGTTTTCTCTGAAGCTAGTCCCTGTCCCCCTCCCATCTCCCACTGAAGCCTGTTCTCCCAACTTCCCTCGTTCTTCAGCATTTCCAAATTTCTGCATATGGTGTGTTCTTTTCTGGTTTCAAGCATGCCTAAGTCCTTGTTTCCCCAGAAAAGAAATTACTTTCACTAGATCTGGTCATCCCCCTGACCACCACCAGTCACAAGCTCCTTCCTGTGTCTTGTGTATTCTTGGATACTTATGATCCATCTTCCACCCCCGTCCAACCTGCCCTTCTACTAAAGGCTAGTGATGTCCTTGGTCTAGTCTTTTCTCGATCTGGATCTTTCTGATTTCTTGGTGGTGCTTTGTTTTACTCCTTTAAACTCTTCCTGAGACTTCCCCACATGGAACTTTTGGGGCTCCCCTCGGCTATCACTTCTCTCTCCTGCACATTATTGATCTCTGGCATTGAAGTGTCTCCCAAGCAAAGTCCTAGCCCTTTGCTCTGCTCCACCCAAACTCTCTCACTCCCTCAGTGAGCTCAGCTACTTCTTCAAGCTCCTGATGCCAACTCCACTGCTCTAGGTGAAGCCCAACCAGACACGTGAAGCCCTGAGTTCTCCCCTGCATTTCACCTGTTTCCAACGCACAACAGCTCCACTTAGATGTTTTCTGTCCATACATATCTAAAACATATTTCACCAGCTTTCCTCCCCAACCATGCTCTTTCATAACCCACCCCCACCACCCATTTCTGTCTGTGATGCCATGGATTTCTCATGTCCTGAGCCACAAACTTTGGAGCCGTTTGTGATCTTCCCCAGACCCAGACAATTGTCACACACCCCTCACTGCTTTAACAGATCTGAGTCTTGGTTATCTCATTCCTTAACCACATCACACAACACTTAGATGATAGATTAAATAATTACAATTTATTTTGCTTCAGACGATCAGTCATCAGTCAAGTTGACCTTTCACCTTTATTGCCATCACTCACGACCTTGATTCGCCTCCCTTCTAAATGCTTGGAACTCATTTCCAATGTGATTTGCCTTTAGTCGTTCTCATTGAGAAGTTCACAGTGGTCTCTGGGGCCTGGCTTTTAGGGTTCCCTAATCTGTCTCTTCGAGGCCCAATTTCCCCTCACAGCTCTACACCCTCCTCCTCCTCCTCTGGTCAAATGTATTTCCTCACAGTTCCCCTCCTGCACATCCCACCTCGGGGCCCCTGCCACTTGACCCGGAAGGCCATCCCTCCATCTTCCCTTCTCCCAGGCAAGATGGGCTTATAGGGCCTGTTTGATCTCTCCACTGCATCAGTCTATACACAGCTTCCCTTTTCCCAGTTCCTGAAGTCATACCATCCTGTCAGCAATGTCCTCTAGTAGTCTTACCCTTGTCACTCTTACCTCCTCCTCTGGATCATAAGATGCCTTTGGCAAGCACTACACATACAGTATATACTACATACATATACTACACATACACTAATGTACTTCTTCCACCCCAGGCTCCAAAGGTTTCTGTAATCAATGTTGACTGGTAGAATCATGTCCAGAATGAAGGCCAAAGAGAGACCATGCACTTTGATATAAGGCACTTTTCATACCACCCAGAGGGAGATGGCTGGCTTGGTCAGTAGCACATGCAATTCTCGATCAAGTATCATCTGAGCTCAAGTCTGACATTGTGTGCAGAGATTAATTAAAAAAAAATTTAAAGTTTTCCATTTAGGGGCACCTGGCTGGCTCCGTCCATGGAACATGTGACTCTTAATCTCAGGGTTGTGTCTGAGCCCCATGTTAGGTGTAGAAATTACTTAAAAATAAAATCTTAAAAAACAATACCACCTAAACTCTTTTAAGAATCTAGTGTACCTTAATATCCCATGGAATTAACAGCTGTTTTAGGCAGGCAGTAAATCATGACACAGTGTCAGGGAAGGGACCAGGGGAGGCAAGCAAGGCACCTAGGATGCAACAGGTAAGGAGGCACGGGTTATTCTCGGATGCCGACCCCACGCTGCATGGCCTTGAGCGAGGGCTGCCCTCATCCCAGCCCTTGCACATGAATGCTGAGACTCTGTCAATCAGAAAACCAAACCAATTCAAGAGACACATCCTAGGCAAGCTATAGGAAAATCTTTCCCAGGGCCAGCAGGAGAACAAACTAAGTAAGACTTGGCTTGCTTGTTTACCACTGACTCAGGACAAAATGGCGGCAGCAACTATGGCATTAGCTTAAAGGAAAAAAGCAGTCTTATGGAGGCAGCTTTGAATTGGGGAGTAAACACTGATTCTAAGGACCCTAGAGGGCCAGAACTGCTATCTGGGAATGCCTCTCCTCTTCTGGCTCATCCTCAACATAAACTCACACTGGCCTCAACCACTTCTTCCCAATGGTTGCTGACAACACCAGCCAGCTTGAAGTTAACAAGGGTGAGACAAGACACTATTTGATCAAGAAAAAATTCTCACACAAGAACTTAAGTTTGCTAGAAAAACCCATTAGCATACCACACCTTCCTTGTATATGTAAACATTTCATTGCTTTCCTCTTAAATTCACTCACTTTTTCTTATACCACTGGCTCACAAATGGGAAGGGAGTCCAAGATTTTATGAAGATGAAGTTAGATTTCACACACCCAAATTTATCAAACTGAAGGGAGGAATATAAAAAGTTGCTAAATATTCTGTTATTTTTTGCTTTTTAGAATGTTTCTTAAATTCACAGATTAAAAAAAAAACAATAATAACAGTGGTAACAATATAAAGTGACTCAGGGGCACTTTTTCCCACACTGAGCTTTCTCAGATTCAAAGATACTAAGATAAGGACTGGAAAGAAGCATGGATGCCTTGGAAGTGATGGAAGTTCATGTGACAACTCCCAAGAAAATACCAGAGAATGGATCCATCTGGAGCAAGAAAGAAGGTACCCTTCTGAATGACCTCTCTTTCTGAGTATCTTTGAGTTTTTCCACGGAATCCAAATTCTCCTCTGGGGCCAATGGAACATCCTTCTGAGTCACTTTCCGAATATGCTGGCACTCAGTAGAGTCACAATGACGTCATGGGGAAATGTATTGCTAAGTATAATTATGTTGTATTTCAAATGTCAGCACATTTTGATGTGTAGGTGGCCCAAGGAAGGGGTAAATATTCTGCCACTGAGGATAACAGAGCTTATTTTCAAACAGAAAAGATAAAGGAGAAGGAGGGGAGGGAGAAAAAGAGAGAGTGCTTGATATACTGGGGCTGGAAAAGACCTTAGTGGCTCATCTAATCCAATCTTCCACATTTCGGGAGGATTAGCATCAAACCACAGCAGCCAATTAAAAATCTTTCCACTTCTGAATCAACTACAGAGCCATCCGAGTTTAAGAGGAAAAGAAAAAACAAAATAAATAAAAAGGAGGCTCATTAAAGTAGTGCCAAACAGGCAAAGCCATACACATAGGAAAAATATCCTCCCTAGTCCTAAAAGACGAGATTTAAGCCCTATTCTTTGAGCATTTTGTAGCTTTGAGGGATGGTTCACATGAGGGATGGTTCACATGCCACTGTAAATGTAAAATTCAATGATCTTTAATGAACACATTAAAGAAATTAATTGAAATGATGGTGCAACCATCACCACAACCCAGTTTTACAACATTTCCATTACCAAAAAAAAAAAACTTCCTTGAGCCTATTTTAGTCAATCTCTGCTCCAAGAAACCATCACTGTGCTCTCTCTCTACATTTGCCTTTTTCGGAAATTTCACAGAAATGGTATCATACTATATGTATTTTTTTGTGACCTGCTTCTTTCATTGGCCATAACGTTCTTGAGATTCATCCGTGGCATACGAATGTATTAACAGCCCATTCCTCTTTATCACCAAATAGTATCCCATCACATGTATGCAGCAAATCCTCTGCACACATTCCCCAGCTGATGGACACTAAGATTGTGTCCAGTTTGGAGCTACTATGAACAAGGTCGTTCTGAGCATTCGTGTTAAAGTCTCTTTGTTTTCATTTCTCTTGGGTAGATTTCTAGGAACAGAACTGCTGAGTTGTAGAGTTGGTTTATGTTTAACATTGTAAGAAACTAGCAAGATGGTTTTCTAAAGTGGCTATACCATTTTACATCCTGATCAGTAATTTGTGAGGGTCCCAGTTTCCCCACATCCTTGTCAGCACTGGATGTCATCTATATTTTTTTATTATAACCATCCGAGTGAGTGTGTCGTGGTATCTTGTCATGGTTTTTTAATCTGCATTTTCCTGATAACTAATGACAACGAGCTCCTTTTCATGGACTTGATGAACCAATCAAATATCTTCTTTGGTAAAATGTCTACTCACATCTTTTTTCCTTTTTTTTCTTACATTTAACTTTTTTTTTTTTTAGATTCCAATTAGTTACTGTAGTGTGTAATGTTAGTTTCAGATATACAGTATAGTGACTCAGCACTTCCGTACATCACCTGGTGCTTATAACAGCACGTTCACTCCTTAATCCCCATCACCTAGTTCACCCAATCCCCTTTCACCTCGCCCCTAGTAACCATCAGTTTGTTCTCTATAGGTAAGAGTCTGTTTCTTGGTTTGCCTTTCTCTCTATTTTCCCATTTTCTCATTTGTTTTCTTAAATTTCACGTATGTGTGAAATCATAAAGATTTCATAGATAATAATAATCATAAACAAATCATATTGTATCTGTCTTCCTCTTGAGCATCATACTCTCCAGCTCCAACCACATTATTGTAAGTGGCAAGATATCATTTTTTATGCCTGAGTAATATCCCATTACACACATACATATATATATATAGAACAAAAAAGTGGTCAAAGGAGTCAACCTCTTTTGACCATTTTTTTGTTTTTTATTTTTTAAAAAAGATTTATTTATTTGAGAGAGAGAGAAAGAGAATGTGCAGGGAAGATGGGCAGTGGGAGAAAGGGACTGAGTCTTAAGCAGACTCCAAAATGACCAGGGAGCCTGGTAAGGGGCTCGATCTCATGATCCTGAGATCACAACCTGAGCCGAAACCAAGAATTGGACGTCTAACCAAATGTGCCACCAAGGTGCCCCTGATCACTTTTTAATTGGGTTTTATGTAGTCTCATTAAAGTGTAAAAATTCCTTAGACAGGGGCGCCTGTGTGGCTCAGTGGGTTAAAGCCTCTGCCTTCGGCCCGGGTCATGGTTACAGGGTCCTGGGATTGAGCCCTGCATCGGGCTCTCTGCTCAGCAGGGAGCCTGCTTCCTTGCCTCTCTGCCTGCTTGTGATTTCTGTCAAATGAATAAATAAAATCTTTAAAAAAAAAAAAGAATTCTTTAGACATTTCAGAAACAAGTCCTTAATCAGATATATAATTTATAAATCTTTTCTCCGAGGCTATGTCTTTTCATTTTCTTAACAGTGTCTTTTGACCATTAATTTGATTATAAAATATTTTAATTTCAAAGAAGTCTAATTTATCAATTACTTTGTGGCTTATGCTTTTGGTGTCATATCTAAGAACTCTTGGCTTAAACCAAGGTCAGTTACATTTCCTGTGTTTTCTTCTAAGAGTTTTCTAGTTTTAGTGCCTACTTTTAGGTTCACGATCCATGGCTGAGTTGATGATGTGAGATGAGGGTCTAAGTACCTTTTTTTGGCATATAGATATTTGATTTTTCCAGCACCATTTGTTATAAGAAAATCCTTTCCCTGTTCAATTGCCTTGGCACCCATACTGAAAGTCAACAGACTGTAAATTCCTCTCCTTATACCAATACCATAATGTCTGGATGATTCTAGCTTTACAGTGAGTTTTCCACCCCAACGTTTTCTTTTTCAAAACTGTTTTGGCTATTGCATCTCCAAATACACTTTAGGATCAGTTTGTGAATTCATAAAAAAGTGATTTCTGGGATTTTGATAGGAATTACATTGAATCTATTGATCGACTTGGGAAGAACTTCCATCTTACCAACATTGAGTCTCTCCATTTATTGAGATCTTCTTACATTTCTCTTAGAGAGATTTTACAGTTTTCAGTCTTGAACTTCTTTGTTAAGTCCCTACGTATTATTTGTAATGCTATTATAAATGGACTTGTTTTCCTAATTCCATTTTTACGAACATGACTGTTCATTACTAATACATAAAACTACAACTGATTTTTGTACATTGATCTTGTATCCTGAGACTTTGATAAATTTTTTATTAGTTCAACTAATGTTTTTCTAATTTCTTAGGATTTTCTACATACAGGAGAATGTCATCTGTGAATATAATTTAATTTCTTTCTTTCTAACCTGGCTACCCCCTTTTTTTTTTTTTTTGGTCTTATTGCCCTGCTCAATAGAAGTGAGCTGTTCCCAATCTTAGAGGGAAAGTCTTTCACCATTTGCTATAATGTTAACAATAGATTTTTCACATATGCCTTTTATCAGGTTAAGAAGATTCCCTTCTATTACTAGTGTGTTCCAAGTTTTTATCATGAATGGACATAGGATTTTATTAAGTGATTTTTCTGCACCTATTGACGTGGCTGCTTTTAAAAATCTTTATTCTATAAATATAATGTATTATATTAATTTTTATTTGTTAAACCAACTTTGTATTCCTGATAAGTATCACTTGATCATGGTATAAAATTATTTTTATATGTTGTCATATTTGGCTTGTTACTATTTTGCTCAAGATCTGTGTTCATGAAGAATATTGGTCTATAGTTTTCTTATTATTTTCTTTTGTCTGGCTTTAGTATCCAGGTAACTCACCTTATAGAATAAATTGGGTGATATTCTCTTTCCTCTGCTTTCTAAAAGAATTTGTAAAGAAAAAATATTTCATTTAAAAATATTTGATAGAATTCATCAGTAAAGTCTCTTGGGTCCGAGCTCTTCTTTGTGGAAAGATTTTTAATTACTACTTACATTTATTTACTTGTTAGAGGAGTTTATTTGGATTTTCTATTTATTCTTGAGTCAATTTTCCTAGTTTGTACCTTTCTAGGAATTTGTCCATTGCTCTAAATTGTCTCATTTGCTGGCATAATGTGAATGAAGAAAGTTACTCATAATAAATAATAAATAATAAAAAATCAATTTTGTTGCTGTTTTCAGGGAACCAACACTGATTTTCCTTGTTTTTCTGTTTTGTATTTCATTAATTTCTACTTTTTAATTTTTAAAAAATATTTTTATTTGTTTATTTGACACAGAGAGAGAAATCAAATAGGCAGAAAGGCAGGCAGAGAGAAGGGGAAGCAGGCTCTCTACTGAGCAGAGAGCCCGATGTGAGGTTCGATCCCAGGACCCTGAGATCATGACCTGAGCCAAAGGCAGAGGCTTAACCCACTGAGCCACACAAGTGTCCCTAATTTCTACTTTAAACTTCAACATATCCTTCCTACTGCTTGCTATGGGTTTAATTTGCTCTTTTTCTAGTTTCTTAAGGTAGAAGCTCAGATTACAATTTGAGACTTTTCTTTTTTCTGATAGGGGTGTTTATAGCTATGAATTTCCCTCTGAGTAATACTTTATAATTGTAGCCCATAAATGTTGACATATTGTGTGGGTTTATTTTCATTTGGTTCAAAATACTTTTATTTTCCCTTGTGATGTCATCTTTGCCCCATGAGCTATTTAGAGGTATGTTATTTAATTTCCAAATAAATAGGGTATTTTCCTAGATTTTTATTCTGTTGTAAATTTCTGATATAATTCTACTGTGGCCAAAGAACACAGTCTACATGATTTCAGTCTTTTTAAATTTACTGAGGCTTGTTCTGTGACCCAGCATAACATCTATCCTGAAGAAAGTGTCACGTGTGTTTGAGAAGAATGTGTTCTCTGCAGTCAATGGGTAGAGCAGCATATGTTCGTTATGACAAGCTGGTTGATAGTATTGTTCAAGTCATCTGTAGATTCTATATCCTTGCTTTTCTACCACCTTTGAGAGTGCAGGATTGGCATCTCTATTATTGTTGAATAATTTATTTCTCCTTTCTATTTTGTGACTTTTTGCTTTTGCTTCACATATGTGGGGTGCTGTTGTTAGGTGCATACATTTAGAACTATCATTTCTTTCTAGTGTACCAATGCTTTTATAATTAATAAATGTCTTTGTTTTTCCCTAGTAATATTTCTTGTCATAAAGTCTATTTTGTCTGATTTTAATATAGTTACTCCAGCTAGCTTGCTAATAAGCTACTGTTTGCATGGTTATGATTTTCTAGCCTTTTACTTTTATCCTATTTATGTCTTTGAATCTAAGGTGTGTCTTTGGCAGACAGCATACAGGTGCATCTTGCTTTTTTATCAAGTCTGACAATCTTTGCTTTTTGAGTGCGATAATTAGTCTGCTCACATTTAATATAACTACTGATACAGCAGCTAGCAATAAATCTCTTAGTCTTTACCTGGGAATGTCTTGATTTCTCATTCATATTTGAAGGACAGTTTTGCTGTATGTAGAATTCCTGGTTGACAGATTTTTTCTTTCAGTGTGTTGGATATGTTATCCTATTGCCTTTGAGCTTCCATAGTTTTTGATAAGTCATCCACTGATCATATTTTTTTTTCTACACCAGTTTTCTTTTCCTCTGGAACTCTCATAACATATATGTTGATATGCTTGATACTGTCTCACAGGTCTCTGAACTTCTGTTCATAATTCTTCAATTACTAAAAATCTTTGCTCTTAGATTGAATAATGTATTTTGCTCCACATATTTTTGCGTCATGTATTTTTCCTTCTGCCATTTAAATCTGTTATTGAGGGTGCCTGGGTGACTCAGTTGTTTAAGCAACTGTCTTCAGCTCAGGTCATGATCCCAGAGTTCCAGGATCGAGTCCCACATCAGGCTCCCAGCTCTGCAGGGAGTCAGTTTCTCCCTCTGACCTTCTCCTGTCTCATGTTCTCTGTCTCTCTCAAATAAATAAATAAAATATTTAAAAATATATATATTTAAAAAAAAATAAATCTGTTATTGAGTACCTCCACAGACTTTTTCATTTCATTTCATTTTAGTTATTGTATTTCTCAACTCCAGAATTTCTACTTGGGGCTCTCTCTCTCTCTCTCTTTTTTTTTTAATCATCTCTAGCTCTTTATTGAGAGCCTTATTCATTGAGTCTTTCTTTTAATTTAGATTTCTAAGTGTAAATATCTGCTTTGCAGTCTTTTTCTGCTAAGTCCTACATCGGAGGACACTTAGACATAGGTCCTATTAATTGCTTTTTTCCTGTATATGGATCATGCTTTCTTGTTTCTTTGAATACCCCTAACTTTTTTGCTTTTGAATATTGGACATTTTAGATAATAAAGGATAGCAACTTTGGATTCTGACTTTTCTCAGTGTATCGTCATTGGTATTATTATTTTGCTTGTTTAGTAATTTCCCTGGACTAAGTCTATGAAATTAGTCTCCCATATAAGGTAGAGTTGCTAATGTCCTTTACTCAGTTTTTTTTTTTTCTCCTTCTTTTTATTTTTAAGCTTTTTCTGGCTTTCTAGAAGTCATCCCCATGTCTGCATAGCTTAGTGTTTGAGCAAAGACTAGTTGGAGGTTTTGTTCAAACACTTTCAGCCAGAAAGGCTTGTTCTCTCTGCTTCTGACTGTGTGTGGGCTGGGGAGCACACTCAAAATTCAGGCTGAAGTTTTTCATGTCTGCCCCAGCTTTTGCTGGCTCTCTCCCATCTCCTGCGTGTGCATGCAGGCTCTGCTGGCCAGGGACATGTGGGTGTTTTGGGCACACTCCATCTCTGCCGCTCGTGCACACAGACTACGGTCAATCTGGGACACATGAAGAGCTATCAAACCCCTGCTGGCTGTCTCACCTCCCCCACCTACCTATTTAGTCCTCAGCTAGACCACTGGTCCATTGCTTGCCCCCAAGAGGACTGGAAACTCAAGATGGTGGAGTTACTGGCTCTTCTTACCGAGTTACCACTGACAATGGCGGATTTAACTAAAAATATGCCAAACAGAGTATTCTGGAAGCAGCAGCAAGGCTGCTGGTTTTCACAGCCTGCCCCATCTGGTTGAAATATCACACTGACAGAGCTGGGGAGGAGCGAACGGGAACGACCTGAGAGAAGACCACCACAGGCTCATGTTGTTCCTACCCAAAGTTTTGCAGTTTTCATGAACAAATGCTTGCTTTCTCAGTTTGTTGTATGCCTTTTGTCAATTTTTAGAGAGCTGAAATGGATATTTTTACAATCTTTTTCCAGCTGTCCAGTTACTTTTGGGGAGGAGGATTTGTCAACCTCCTCATTCCGTCATGCTGGAAGTCAGTCTCTCAACCACTCTTTACATTTTACTATAATTAGAATTATTACTGCAGCTAAAAAGCAGATCTATGGAGGTGAAAATATTACTGTGAAATGTTGTTTTTGAAGAAAAATGTTTGGTTTTGTTTTCTGAGGAGAAAAAAAATCAACCAACAAACATAGAGATGACTAAAGGTATGACCTTAAATGATTATTTCATTAGGTTAAATTAAGAAATCTCCTTTCTCGGGACACCTGCGTGGCTCAGTCAGTTAAGCATCTGCCTTTGGCTCAGGTCATGATCCCAGGGTCCTGGGGTGGAGTCCTGCTTCTCTCTCTCCCTCTGCCTGCTGCTCCCCCAGCTTGTGTGTTCTCTCTCTCTCTCTCCAACAAATAAATAAATTAAATTTAAAAAAAAAAGAAGAAGAAATCTCATTTCTCAGAAGCAGCACATAGGGCTTTGCAACTCGACTCCTTCACAGACACGAGAGAAATGAAATGCTCCGCTAGAAAAAAGTTAGTCCCAAAGCATTTCAGTCACGATTGAGCATCCCACAGGTGCTTTTTCTGCTCCTTATTTTCCCACCTCTCTATCTTATGTCTCAGCCATAATCATCAGATGTGCAGCGGGCATTCTTATAATAGTCTGCTGTCCAAAGGCTTCATCAAAGTCCTCCTACCTGGCCATGTGTCTGTTTTCCTTTCTCTACCACCCCTGACAGACTGAGGCCTATCAAGCAAACCATATGGGCTCTGGACACCCTCACGGCCCCGAGAAGACCTACCTCATGTATCCAGGAATCCAGTCTCGTAAGAACTGGAGAAGACTTAGAGATTTCTGGGGGCAAAACCTCTCATGTTCAGATGGGGGAAATTAAGGCTCAGGGAAGATAAGGGGATTATCGCTTCCAGGTGTGCAATAAAGATTATGCTGATATAATAGGCAGAGGACCTTGGAAATTGTCATCAGAATGACTAAAGGTTCAGGCTCAGGGCCCATGACTGGAAGTGACTTCACGAAGATCACACATGATGTCACACATGTTCCAAGAACACTAGACATCAAGGCTCCTGAGATCAATCTCCTCCCTCCCCTTCCCTCTTTCTTACCTTAGCAAAGAAAATCCAGGCTGCACACTGCCCTGGGGCCATAAGGCTTTTCAGCTTCATTGTGCTGAGCATGAGAAAGAATCCTAACAATCCACTGGAAGGAGAAAATATTCTTTTGTAAGTGAGAATTGTCTTCCTGTAGCCAACAGCTATTTTCTCTTACATTTTACCAGTTTCTAATTACTACAGAACCTGTATTTCATCTGGGTTTTCTAGTGATCTCTGCATTTAAAAACCCAGGAAGCTCTAATTTTTTAAGGAGCTATGATAAGAGAGTTCCACTGGGTAGTGGGCAGTGGGGGAGAGAGGGAGAGAGTACAGAAACTTGGGAAGTCTCTGACTAAATCATGAAAGAAGAAAAGCGTGGCGGACGATACCTCCTGCTCCTTCCATATTATTTCTGGAGCACAGTGCTTGCCAAGGTAGAGCTTCATCTTTTTTCAAGGAAAACAAACTGCCAGAAAAAGACTTCCAAAGCAAAACTCACCATATGGGGACAGAGGGTCTGGACTGACTCCTGGGTTCAAGGTAAGAATCTGAAGGGGAGGGCTGGCTCCAGGAGCAAATGTCCCCCAAACCAGGCTAAGCTATGCAGATGCAATCCTTTGGGAATGATGCCTAAGCCCACATGTTTTGACCTGAGAGACCATGCCCCATGGGGTGTTCTAGAGATCGGGAGCAGCAAGGCATTGGCGCAGCAGTGGACCAGGAAGTAGTGGCCTGTGCTGGAACCACTTCTGAATGCATCACTGTGTGGTCAAGGACAAAGCGAAGGGCACTCTAACAGAATGGTCACTCTTCCTTGCATTTGGAGGCTGGGCAATTGGGGAATAGAGTGCAACAGAGAGACACCATGATAGACGTTGACTTCCTGTAAATATATGTACACAGAGGTTTGAGTGTGACTTACTAGAAATCGAAAAGCAAGAGATATGACTGCAGTTGTACCCCAAACCATAGAGGCAGGTCCTATGAGCTATAGGTCATTTGTATCTCAGGGTCTCAAACACCACCCTGTTATCTCATGTTTATTATAGAAACAGCTGTGGGGCCTCACTCAGGTCATAAGCTCTGAGAGGGCAGGCCCCAATCTTGGGCTTCTCTGTGTTTTCCCCAACAGAGCCAAACATGGTGCCTTGGCCACAGATGTTTGACATGGTGCCTAGGACAAAGATGTTTGACAGGTGTACTCAGAAGCAGGCTGGAGGGAATTAAACACCTGTAAGATCAAATTTCATGGAAATGTGTGCCTTCTCTTCATTACATTAGATTAGTTCACAGCCACATTCCTGGGGCAGGACCAAGGACAGGGATGAGGGCTCCCTTGTGTAAATTTCAGCCTGTTGGGCCCTGATGACCTGCAAAGTTGGTTCAGATTTGTATTTGCCATCATGGGAGGCTGGGCAGCTATGCACGAAGATGGTCAGTCATTCATACCTGAAAGGTAAGGAGGTCTAGTGGGTAAGCAGCAGGCTAAAAACTGAGTGACCTGGACTGTGCCCACTGACCCTCATGACCTTGACTCATCCCTCTCTTCTCCCTTTCTTCTTGCCTCAGGTTCTGTGTTGAAGTAGGAATAAGCAAAGTGGTCCTCATCCTATCTGACGGAAATCAGACTTTTCAGAACAGAAAGCCTCCCTAGCCTATCAGCATCCAGGTTTCCTGGCTCTTTCAAAGATTCTCCATGGTGAGAAGGTCCACACTTCACCGTAAAGATCCGTTCTTGACCCAAAGATAGAGAGCGATGCTGAAGGTGCCCACGGCCACTGTGAGGTTGGCAGTGGAAAATAAGGTGGGCAGCGCAGGGCTGCTCCTGCTAGCTTCACTCCTGCCCCAAGGAAGGAAACAACTTTGCAGGAAAAGGGACGTGGAATCTTGCCAGAGGAAGGGCAAAATTCCACGTCCCTTTTCCCCTTAGCACAGACTCTGCTAGAACAGAGTCACTCCCATGCCCAACACGCTTGGGAAAGTATCCACGACCCCTTCCCATCCTTTGACTGGTATGTCTGTGAATGATTTCCAAATTACTCACGGGTCCCTCTCTGTCTCTTTCCACACTCAGCTCTTCTACACCTCACCCAGAGGCCGACCTTAAGAGCAATGGGAGGATCCCAGAAGAAAAAGATTGTGGGCTCCCCATTAATGTGTCTCTGGGTGATGGCTACCACCATCCCCCCAGGCCTTCATGACTCCTTCTGAGTTCCTCCAGGACCTCTGAAGGTGACAACACTTAGTCTGAGATATGGAAGTAGATGAATCATAAGATGACAGGAAAATGGATACACACTGCAACCGGGTGGGAGTGGGGAGAACAGAATAGTTTCATATCAACTCAAGCAAAGATTCCCAAATCTTTTAAGTAAAACCCTGATTGTTCATGCTGGGTTGTAAGGAAGATGCAGATTAAAAGAGGCAGAAATGGAGCCAGACTATCACCCCACAAAGCCAGCATCGACGGCCTAGGAACCGTGCTGCTGTTTCAACGAACCGCATGGCATTTGCACTCCCCTCCGTACTGTGTTTGCTGGAGCTGCCAGAAGACCGGACCCAGAGAGAAACAAGTCCATGGACATGGGAGCAGCACACACACTCACGCCACCTGATTCCAGCTAACGGGCAGCTGACAAGGTCTGACCAAACTGATAGCAACTGGGAAGATGAATTATCAGTATTTTCCTGAAAGTTAGCTGAGGATGACAAGTCATTCTGAGGCTCAAAGGCAAAAGCAAACTGTACAATATTGATTTTTGTTATTGTTGTTCTAACACACCCCTATCAGAAACAGGACGCAGCTGCACACCAGCTCCTGGTCTCTGCAAGGAATCACTGCCTCACAAGGTACAGCCTTTTACATGTGAAGTGGTCTAGCTTAGCCGTTGCTTATGGTCTATGGACACTTGAGCTAATTACAGCCAAGCTGAACAGGACAATAAAGGCCATTGTCTCCCGGGCCAGGCGAGGTGCTGAGGGCTTACTCACCTTACTTAGTATATGTGATCACCTGGAGTGATACTATCTTTCCACTTTACAGATGAGAAAACTCAGCCAAGGCTTGGAAGAATGACAGCTCCCCCAAAGAGCAAACACACTAGCAAGCAGCAAGGGGCATCCAACCCAACACTGGGCTTCCCACCCCAGCAGAACCCACCCCGCGTGGCTATCCAGCCTTTCCATTTCTCAGCAGGAGAAAGTCAAGCAATATGGGACTCATGGCAAGAAAGTAGGGAGAGGGCGGGTCTGAACTCCATCTATACATACCCATCCCACCGGGATGTACCTCCCAAGGCCACATAGTAAGGGTCACTTTGTCGTCTAGATGTCTCCTAGTCACTGGCTTCCAAAACCTGTTCCTCAGAGTCTTAGGATTCAGTCAAGGTTTTGGGGAGGCCGCCCTTTAGGGACAAGGCAAGGGCCACAGAGGAAGCTGAGTGGGTGTAATTCTGGCCCCAAATCCTCCCTTGAACTGAATCTGATGCATCATTTTATACACTGAAGTGCTGTTTAGGAATGGCTTGTGGAGATAAAAACAGTGCAGGGTTCTCAGCTCTTCTGCAAGTTTGGAAAGCATTGCTCTGGCCAAGGAACTTCCACAGAACACAGGTCCTCCAGGCCCCAATCCAGCCCTGAGCACCTAAGGACGTTGATGACAACCCGTGCATGACTGAGGGGGCTGCTTCCTGCCTGGCCACTGCTCTCTTCTGCCCCTCATCTGGATAACTGGCTGTGACCCTGGACTTGACAAAGATACCACTAGTACAGCCCCTAACTTGTAATTAGACAAATTAACAGGGCCAGGGGGTTATGCGTTAAGCTTACCTGGCACAGCAGCTGCCATGGAATCTGTAGAAATACAGGAACGGGAAGTCCGGGACGCTGAAGAGGTCACCTGAGGGTCACAGCAAGGGTGAGACAATGGCCCCCACACACCCTGCCCCCAGCTGCCCCAGGACACACAGGTGAGGTCTTTAGCACAGCAGCCATCGGAACACTGAGCCGCCCGGCACTGAATTCCCTCTGCCATTCCCAGTGTTTCTGTGTTAATGGCTTAAATCATCTTAAAGTAAGAGAATGATGATCGGAATGCCTGTTTAGCATGAGTCTGCCCTGCATGGGCCCATACGCTAAAGGGTCTACATACTACATCTCTTTCAGTCCTTGCAATAACTCTCTGGTATTCCAGGCTCCCCATTCAGTTGGTGGTCAGAGAAGTTAAGGATTTGTCTAGGACTGCACAACTCTTTTTTTTTTTTTTTTTTTTTTAAGATTTTATTTATTTATTTATTTATTTGACAGAGAGAGAGAGATCACAAGTAGGCGGAGAGTCAGGCAGAGAGAGAGAGAGAGAAGCAGGCTCCCGCTGAGCAAAGAGCCCGATGCGGGGCTCGATCCCAGGACCCTGAGATCATGACCTGAGCCGAAGGCAGCGGCTTAATCCACTGAGCCACCCAGGCGCCCCTAGGACTGCACAACTCTTGAACGGGGAAGCCAGAACGTACACCCAGTCACTCCAAACCCTAGTCTTTGCTCATCACCTGGTGGCCATCCCTGCCCAAGGCAGAGTGTAGGACGGAAAGAATCTTTAAAAAAAAAAAAAAAATGTGGTCTATTCTTTTCTGCCTTATGTCTAAAAAAAGATTAGGAATGCATGCCTCTGACATCTTTTTCTCATTCTGTGTTTAATTACTGCACAGACGGCAGAGGGGCCAGACCAACCATGCTTACTCATTCGGGTTTAAGGTCTAAAGGGTACATTTATTTCTAGTGAAGTAAGTTCATTCTTTTAGTTCCACTTGGTGCAAGAGGAAATAATCACACATTTTGGCCGCTTCCCTCTCTGGAATGTGAACTTGGTCGCAAACAAGAAGTCAGGAGATTAAAAAAGCAGAAAGCCTTCCAAAAATGTCCAGAGAAAAGGAATTAAGCCTTTCCACAGCAGAGAGCCTCATCCTCCCGAAGCTGGAGTTTCTGAGACTCGAGAGGAGGCAGACCTTCAGACCCCCTGTCGTTCAGATTTGGATGGAGCGGAGCAAGAAAGGCGATCTTCCTAAGGACACAGCACGTTAGGTGCTCAGTGTAACAACTTAGAGACCGTCATTCGTTCACTGCTGCACTTAAATCAAGAGTTTCAGAACAAGACACAAGGGGCTGCTACATTTCCTTAGAGATCGAACCAATTTCAAATAATTCAACCACTGCTTGGGAAGGAAAGTCCTGAATTCCGTTTCCCTAGAGGGTTTTGTTTTTGTTTTTGTTTTTTATCACAACTATGGTTTTGTTTTGTTTTGTTTCGTTTGTACATATGTGTGTGTGCTTAACAACAAAGGGGAGGGTCTCCTGGGATCTGGTTTTCATGCAGCCCAACAAGAGGTTCAGAGCACTCGCTTTCTTCCTGCCACGGCTCCCCTGAAGGCTTCCATGGTCCCCATGGCCGGCGCTTTGCCTCATGGAGGGGCTTTGCAAATGACATCATCAGGCTCGTGGCATGAAGAGCATGATTTCTGTGGGGGTCCTTTTCCACGCAGAAGCGACAGGGAGGCAACTGGGGGCACCCCAGCCCCAGAGGGCGGCCACAGCATCCCTGTGCAGGCGGGCAAAGGGACAGTCCATGCAGGGCTTCGCTCTGTCTCTCTGGCAGCTGTGGTTCTTGGCCCCCTTCCAGCTTCCCTTTCAGTGTGAGGGACATGGCAGTGCAGTCGTGTGGTGATGAGAAGGGCAGAGAGGAGATAAGCTGAGTGCAGGGCCTCAAGACTCCTCGGGCACTGCTTCTCTTGGCACCCAGACTCCCATTGGCATGGGGTTCGCTGCGCACTGGCAGCCTGCCCAGCCCCTACTCCCCTCATACCCGTGGTGTTAGGACGAACCCCGGCCTCAGCTGAGTGCTACTGAACCAGCAGCTCATGAAAGCAAACAACTCCCCTTGCCTTCCTCTGCAGAGAATGCTCCCCTAATTGGCTCTGCTGGTCCTTAATTTTAAATGTGCCCCAAATGCTTCCCCTCTGATGCCGTTAGCCTGGCTCCTCCTTTTCCCCAATTCTTCAAAAAGCAGGAGACACGCCACCTCCACCCGGCAGAGGTTAATGACCGCGCTACAGAGGGCCCTGACGATGAGGCAGCGTGGGGCTGGCCAGCCCAAACTCATGACAACGACCACCAGGGACCTGGAAAATTGGTAAAGGTGCTCAAAAGACAACACCCCTGCACCAGCTATCGTGGAAGGCACAATTACAGCATAAATTACGTAGCATATTCATTACAGGTGGACAGATAGTGACCAAACACTTCCAGACACTGCCCTGTGCTCATCACGGAATGACCGGTGCTTTTGTGGGCCACGGTTAAAATTCTACTGACTTCAGACTGAGGGAGTGAATTCAATTTCTCTGACAATCAGAGCATGAAACAGCCACAGGGAAAAGTGTGGCCCCATCTTACCACAGTCAAGACTAACAGATATTTGAACATCAAGAGAACTTCCTCTCACCAGATTTTAGCCCTGGGAACCAGCAGGAAAATGGAAGGTCGGGTCCAAGAAGTAATCAGCACTACCTGCTTTGTCTCGCACATAAGCAATAGGCACACCAGGCAGCAAGGTCATTTCTGGGTCCGGTTCCTGTGGGTCTCTCTGCTCTCTGGGCCCTTGAAATCCTCCCTCTTGAACACACAACAGAGGGGGCCTGATACAAAGACAAAATGCAAACTTTCAAACAGAAGAATAATTTCTCTTCTCCACTAGTGCTTAAAATGGTCCAAGGGGAAGCAAGGTTCTTGAAGCCTCTGCGTGAATCATGAGGTTAAATGACAGGAGGGGAAGGTGGATTCCATCCACCAAGGAGCAAACGCAGTACCCGAAGGGGGCAATGTGGCAGGGTCTGCACTCCAGATAAAGAAAACCATCTACCTGATCCCTACCACCGTCTCCCAGTGCACTTACAAATATGACCCAAAGGGCCATATCTGCAACTACAGAAGCACTTCTCTTTCCAGGCACTCGGGAATGAGTGAGAAGGGCAGCTCAGTCAAGGGCATTATTATCAAGAGACCAAGCAGACTAGCTAAAATAAGACTGAACACCAAACATTAGTGACAATGTGGAGGAACTGGAACTCTCTGACACTGCTGAGTAGGAGTGTAAAATGGTAGAAACACTTCAGAAAACTGGCACTCTCTTAAAAGTTAAAGGTACATCTATTCTAAGACACAGAAATTCTATTCCTAGGTATTTATCAAAGAGACATGAAAACATAAGTCCACAAAAAAGTCTTGTATAAGAACATCCGTGGGGGAAGGCACCTGGCTGGCTCGGTCGGGAGAATGTGTGACTTGATCTCAGGTTTGTAGGTTCGAGTCCCACGTTGGGTGTACAGATTACCTAAAAATAAATCTTTAAAAAGAAATTGAAACAAGAATGTTCATGGAAGCTTTATTCATAATAGCCAAAAACTGGAAACCCTGCAAGCAAGCATCAGCAGGCAGACGGATAAACAAAAGGCGTGACGTTTGCACACTAGCGCCCTCCTCAGTAATAAAAGGGAATCAGTTAGTGAAGCGTACACAACCTAGATAAATCTCAGAATGCTACACTGAAGAAAGAGCCAGACACAAAGGAACACTCTCTGTGTGTTTCCATTTATATGAGGCTCCGGGATAAACAGTAATCAGATCCGTGGTGGCTTGGGTGGTGGTAATGAGGAAGGGGCAGGAGGAAACTTTCTATAGTGACAGAAATGCTCTATATCTTCATGGGAGTGTAAGCTACACAGGTGTACCTTTGTCAAAGTTGATCGACATAAGATAGGTGCATTTCATATACATAAATTATACCTCAATATTTTTTTGAGAGATACAGTATGCACATGCAAGCGGGGCGGGGGTTGGGCACAGGAAGAGGTAGAAAGAGAATCTGAAGCTGACTCCATGCTCAGTGTGGAGCCTGACACAGAACTCGATCTCACGACCCTGAGATCATGACCTGAGCGGAAACCAAGAGTTGGACACTTAACCAGCTGAGCCACACTGGCGCCCCTATACCTCAATTTTTTAATGCTTCAAAAGTACTACTAAATAATTAAGATACAAGTGAAAAAAAAGAAGAGGTGAAAAGAAATGGAAAGGAACAAAGCCCTGCTTTAAAATATTAGCAACTGTGCGGCACCTGGCTCAGAGCAAGTAACTCCTGATCTCGGGGTTGTGAATCTGAACCCCACATTGGGTGTAGAGATTACTTAAATAAAACTTTAAAAATTTTTTAAAAATAAAAGTGCCATCAACTGTTAACAGATCCTTCGTAAAAACACTGCACCCACGAGCCCTAAGGGCTTACTGTGTCTTAACTGGTGCAGGTGTGGGGACTCAGGGATATGCTTTCCCTGATACTCAGGCCCTGCTGGGGACATTTTAGATGGAAAGTGTAATAAGCAAGTGGGAAAAGAATAAAGGATCACTCTAACTTAAAAACAGGCTAGACCACCCATGGGTCCAATGAGAAAGGTAACAAATTAGAAGGAACTAGAGCTGTCCCACCACAGCAGTCCTTGAGTACTTCTGGAGGTGAGAGGTTTTCCTCCAGTGTTTTATTTGCTTAAACTTTGTAATCAGTTGTATACTGTTATGAGAAAACATTATCAGGACCCATCAAAGAGTTGAGGGTAATTGACCTAGTTTTATAAAGCTGAGAAAATGGACTCCCCAGTACTCTTCTAGATTCTGAGAGTCCATCAACTCAAATTTCTACCTTAATCATCCATCTGCCTTAGTGATCCACTCTACCCAACAAATACAACCATTTTACTATTCCTGAGTGCTTTTTGAAGCAAAAAGCCACTGCTTACAGTTGCTCAGGTTGTGCACTGCACAACCTCAAAGCAGAGCACTATTTAGCTAGATCAAAATTGTTATGTGGCAGCCCTGAGAGTTTCTAAAAGTTAAAGTTAATCAAAATCTAGACAGTCTTCTTTTCAGGTGGATTTCACAAGTAGTTTCCCTATTCTAGTCAGGATTGTTTTGCTACTCAACATTCCTGATCCAAGCAAGCCCGTAAGGACCAGCCCATTGATAGTAAGGTTTCAAGTCAGTGGCACCCCACTGACCAGAGGCAAAAAGAAAAACACTGATCTATGTCTTTAAGGCCCCTTGGCATACAATTTCTAGAAGTTCTAAGAAAGCAACAAACGGGATCACAGTGACCACTCGCAGAACACCTTCATACACAAAAAATAGGTGAAATTTTACAGTGTTTCCTTGGGATCCTCGTGGGTTAGAAGCTGGACTTTGTGCTGGGATAGATGGAAATCTTCAGCTTCTTCTGGAAGGCAGACACCAGCTTGTACAGAACCCCACACGCACCTTCACCAGGGCCTCCACTTGACCCTGATATTGAGGCCTGAAGGCCTCCTGATCCCTACAGCTTTGGGGCATCCTTTCACTGGGAAGCCTCAGCCACCTACAGCAAGAGGCCAAGCAAGAAGCCAAGACCACCTCGTCTGTTGCCACCAGAGTCACAGCTGGTCTTTCAGGCCAGCAAGATCCTTCTCAGGAGCCCGGCTTTCTTCACCTGCCTGGCCTCTTCAGAGACAATCCCCTCAGCCACCTGAAAAACTGCAACACAGCAAACATCCACATCTAGAAGTCCCTCCGGAGAAGTGTGCCCAGTCTCTCTGATGAATCCCACAGGATTTACAACTCCCTGAGCTGCCCACCACAGACCCATCAATCATTCACCAGACAAGTGACCAAAGCCTGCAGAAGGAATGGGACTAAGCATCTGATGTCCATGCTTTTTTTTTTTTTTAATATAATCTGGAGGAAAATTAATCTTTGTAAATATCTTTTTCTGGTATAACTGAGTTTCAAACAGGTTCTCAAAATAAGAGTGATTTGTTTTTTAGCCCCTATACATTTTTTTTTTTTTTTTTTTTTGGAGAGAGAGAAAGAGTGAAGAGGGAGAAGAGAGAGAGAGAAGGAAAGAATCTTAAGCAGGCTCCATGTTCAGCTTGGAGGGGAATGCAGAACTCAATCTCACAACTCTGTGATCATGACCTGAGCCAAAATCAAGAATCAGATCCCTAACCAACAAGTCACACAGGAGCCCCATAACCCCCATACATTTAAAAAAATTCAGTGGTTTGGGGGCACCTGGGTGGCTCAGTTGTTGAGCAGCTGCCTTCGGCTCAGGTCATGATCTCAGGGTCCTAGGATCGAGCCCCCCATCAGGCTCCCTGCTCAGCGGGAAGCCTGCGTCTCCCTCTCCCACCCTACTGCTTGTTCTTTCTCACGCTGTGTCTCTGTCAAATAAAAAAATAAGATCTTTTTTAAAAATTCAGTAGATTTTAGCATGTTATCCGAGTTGTACAACCATCACCACTACTGAATTCCAGAACATTTCATCACCTCAAAAAGAATCCGGAGCCTATCTTAAATTACTCTTCTGCCCAGGCCATTCTACGACCATAAGCTGTTGACCACTTTGTGTGCCCAGAGAGTATATCCTTGCACTAACCTAAAAGTTCAGCAGTAACTCAAGGTGAAATGTGGAAATGCTGGCCAAACTGTATAAACTATTACTAGCATCCCTATGCTCAGAAACTGGTGGACAAACGCCCCTCAAACCAAGAGAAGCCTGGGGTGGCTCAGTCGGTTAAATGTCTGATTCTTGATTTCCGCTCAGGTTGTGATCTCAGGGTTGTGAGTTCAAGCCCCACATTGGGCTCTGCGCTGAGCCTGGAGCCTGCTTAAGATTCTCTCTCTCCTTCTCCCTCTGCTCCCTGGCCCCTCGCATGTGTGCATGCACAGACATTCTCTCTCTCTCTCTCAAAAACAGAACAAAGTAAAAACAAAATCCAAGAGAAGCTCTCACAGGAAATTTTTAAAAATCGCATTTAAGTATTCACTCACTCAGGAGACTTTCTAATAAACCACAGGATCCCTGAAAAAAGAAGCATTTAAAAAGAAAAACCTGGGAGAAGGGTCAGGACCTAAATTCCAGTCTTTCTCCGCTACGCCTCCCCTGCTCCCCTTGGCCACATCCCTTAACTGCTCCGGGCTCCAAGTTCCCAATTTGCAAAAGAAGGTGGCAACGCAGATAATCACTAAGACTCCTTCCAGCTCTGAGAATCGTGAGTAACAAATGAACGAGCATCACCTCTTAGTCCAAAGGCAGAGTGATTTCTTTAGGTGAGAATTAGTCACCCCAGTCCACCACTAATTCCACAGGCAGCAAATGTGCATGCAGCTCGAGGAGAACCAACGAACCTTCCAAAGGCTTTGACCAAAACCTCTTTGCAAGGGGGAGGGTCTTCGGGGGCTCGTGAGTATCTCTTGGATGGCGACCTCCTGACGGCATGAAAGAATGACAGGAGGCACGCGCCAAGGCATAGAAGCTGTGGCACAGGTGAGGGGAAACGGGTAGCGTTCACATCATGGGTTTCATATGATTTTTGTTTTGCTAAGGATAGGTTTTCAACACGAGTGTGCAGAGGGCACTCAACAGCAAACCTCATAGTCGGGAGACAGCCCCAGGCTGGGGGAATGGGCAGAAAACAGCAGGTGTGCATCACAGTGGGAAAGTATGGAGTAAGGCTCTGAGAAAAGAAATTCAAGGTATCCTCATGAGACACGGGTTCAGATGGGTCAGATACGACCAAGAAACACTGCGTTGCTACCGACAGTTTCCTTGGGAGACTAGTTCAAATAATCTGAAACAGCTAAAGGCACCAGCAGAAAGCTGTCATCGTTTTGGGCACAACGGGAGCTGGAAAGGGCTTTAGAAATAAGCCAGTTCACCTTTCTCATTTTAACTGACACTCTGAGGGCTTGGGAAATGCCTTAAGCCCAGCAAACGGCCAACAAACATGGGTTGAAGGAGCCTGACTGATGAAATGTGCATTTCCAGCCATACCGCACGCAGATACTATTTCGTGACATTTGGCATTAACTTCAAAACCTTTCAGAGTAAAAAACCACAATGGAACAGAGTATTGCAGGTGATTCCTGAATCCGGGAAACAATTATAAAATAACCAAGGCAGCCAACAGGGCAAAGGTAAGCTTTAAAATCTGACTTCCTTCATCAATGATGAATATCATATGATTGCGTATGATGAAAATGTACGAAAGGATGTCAGTCGGCAGTAGGGTGAATCTGAACTTTTCCACCAAATCCTTTCCCACTAGGACTGAGGCAATTCTGGATGTTTGAAGAAGGAACTTTAGAAAAAGAGAACATGAGCACTAGTTTATCCAGCAGATAACAAGCCTGTCTGGACAGCTGAGGCCGCACTAGATGAAAACACAGACTACAAAATTCAAGAAGGGGTAAGAATAAATTCACGGGCGATGGATCCACAAGGGGTCATTGAGACCAGTTTCCAGCACGTGGGCCATGCCTAACCCCGGAGCTCCCATCCTGGCAGGCAAACCACGCTCTCTCACAGAATCTCCCTCAGAGATACAACTGGGTCACAGCGCTGGGTTGAATGGGCCACAGAAAACAAACGGACTTACCTGTGGGATGAGACGCAAGTCCCAGAAGCACCACGCTGAAAATGGAAGAGCAGAGCAGTAAGAAGTCTTCCCCCAGCACCGAGAAAACAACAACACACATTTCTGCCCATTCTGCTCAGAAACAGTGAAATCTGCCTAAAAGCTGATTATCCATAGAGAATGGTCTCACTCAACAGTGAGAGGGTGAGATCTCCTGACATGCCTCGGTTTTGGGCAAGGGGGCTCACCGTACGCCGTGATGGGCCAAGGACCCACGCCCCACTCTGAGGCCAGCCTTGGGCCGTTATCACCATGCTCACCTAATCTGCCAAGAGTATGTATAAGCTCAACAAAGCAGACTCTCAATTACAGATTGGCTGCAATGAAAAAACTAGCTGTTGAGCATGAGGTATGTGTGATTACCATAAAATTAGTTCTGTAGAAGGTAAGCTAGATTTCCCACAGGATGATCCATCCCACCCACCATGTGCCTAGAAACTACCTGGACTGATGGGCAATGGAACCGAAAAGGATGAAGAAGAGGAGGAGTGTTTCTCTGACACTGGCCCTATTGGTCCTTGGTATTCTCCCATCTTCCTCTCTGGAAGCTTCTCCCGTCTCCCAGGAAGTACCCGCCGACTGCACCTTCACACTGCCCTGGGTCACCCCAGAGTCACCTTCTTCCATCACAATTCCATGCTGCCCAGCTGGCTATCTGGGTAGAGGTTAGGAATACAACTTTTTATCCAAGGATAGGAGGGAATTTTTAAAAATTTTAATGCCAGGTAGCCTACGCTGGTCCTTCTGCTGGCTGGACATCAGAATAGCCAACACCCTGGCTAGGCTCTCTAAGGGCAAGATCTGGGCATCAACCGGTTTTCTCCCTGGGTGGAAACTTACACCCCTGGGTGCACTCAAAGGCACCAGGATGGAGAACCATCAAAGTCTCTAGCTGGTGACATTATAGGCAGTGTGGAGGACAGTTTGAACAGGGAAGCCACGGTTAGTGTGACAGGGCTGCCCCCTCTCTACCCCGGGGTTAACTCCTTGCACCATTTCAGTTTTTCTCAATTTCTTCCTTTCCTCTGCCCCTGAAGTGCAGGTTCTCTGATGGCTCAGAGGAGGGGTGCCATGCGAAGAGGCAGGAGGAGAGGAGGGTCAGGAGAAAGGCAGTGAGAATGCTGGTCATTCAGAAGTCGTGGGTTTGTTAGACAGGCCTTACACGTAGCTGCAAAACACACACACACTACAAACAAGACTAAAGACGTTCTGTCCTTCGCTGGCCATCTCTTCTTTCTTTGGCAAACACGGACCCTGTACATACACACTCCATTATTTTATCTCACTGGATCCCCTTTTGGTTAGAACTCCTATGGCAGGACAGAGGAGGCCCCTTTCCATCCCCAAGTAACTCCCAGGGCTTGCTCTGGTATCCCAAATCCCATCACTGGCATCATCGCAAAGGATGTTCCCAAAGTAAAATATTAGGGGACAAAAGTAAGAAGAAATAATTAAATGAAAGGGTTGATCCTCTCATTCCTGTTGGAGTTTGGCAAATCTACTGGCATACCACTCCTAATTCCTCCACTGTGACCTCCTATGGGAAAGAACCACATTTTATTCCTTCTGGATCCCAAGTGCCTAGCGGGACGAGACATAGGGCAGGCACTGCGTATGTTTTTGGAATTGTAGTTATTCACCTTAAGAGTATTCATGGTGGGCATAGGTTATACCTTGAAGCTCCCTATATTTCTAAGACTATATGTGACATGTAAACGCTAAGAAGAAATTATAAGCCTGTAAAAGGCATATCATGACAGACAGCAGACTTTTAAAATGCATTCAACAGCTGTTTATTGACTGTCCAGTCAGTGCCGGCTACTGTTCTAATTTGGGGATATGGCAATGAACAAAACAGAAAACCTTCCTCTCTTTCCCATATAGGAAATATAATGGGGAAAGAGGAGAAAAATGTGTTCTCTACAGGTTGAAGTCCAATCAAAGTCAGAGCCTGACAGAACCCGTGTCTATTTCCCTCTGACACACACACACACACACCCAGTTTCATCTGCAAAATGGTGGTGTGGGGGGGGAGTAGCAACAGGGAACATATGATAATTTTATATTTAACGTTTAATAATGTCTGTAAAAATGGTATTGGGCATGCATTCCATAATATTCATTCCTTATAAATTACCTAAATTTCTTAAAATTTCTAGACATTCTGTTTATTTTCAGCCTCAGATCCAACCTCCTCCTTTATTCCTTCCTTCATCCATATGCCATACGGCGCCATGGACAGCTCCAACCTCTGGCTTCTGGCTCGTGGTGAGCTCCCTTCAGTCTCCACCTCAGGCCCAACCCACACACTAGGACACGTACTCGTGTGTGGACAGGTGAGCCTGCAAGTCCACCCTCCACGCATACCCTGTCCCCCACTAATACCCTGTCTTTGGACACTTCTTGGGTCTAGGAATGTGCTGGTAAGATAGAAGGCCTGGGAATCAAGCCCAGGACCACTTGAGCAGGGAATTCTAGGTCCCAGGCTAGAAGGGAGGATGTGGGCCCTGGGAAGTAATGTCCCCTTAGCCTTACAGACTTCAGCACCCATGGGGAAAGGCATGGCCTTCTGAACTCTGGAGCCAGAAAGAGGTCCCTCTTGCCTGGTCTACGGATAGAACTACAATTTGGTTTTCTCAACTTCTAGTCATCTCACAAATTATTTAGCTTGCCTCTCTGGTAGGCACCCTGGCTCAGAACTCTCTAATCAAAATATTATTGGGAACTAAAAATCCGTTAGCTCTAGAAAGACAGGAGTTGTTTCTTGAAAACTTAAGTTATATTTTACCTGAACATATAGTTTAAGTACTGCTGGTCAATGTCGCTAAGGAGTTAGAAAAAAAAAAAAGAGAGAGAGAGAGAGATAAGACATGTAAAATAACAGAAGTGTTTTACATACACAAAAGAGGCATTATATTCTAGTAAATTATATCTATGGTTAAGTTTCTACATTTAAAAATTGTCAATAAATTGTATGAAGTATACTTTATATTCAAAACTTTTTCCTGGCTTGTTTTTAAAAAAACACTTCCTAGTTAATAGTTATCACAAACATTTTTACCTGTGACAGATTATCTCCTACATGTACATTTTCCACTCCGAAAGGAGAGTCAAGTCTCTCAGGCCATTGACTGGCTCCCAGGGCCACCATATTTGACAGATAAAAATACAGGACACCCAAATAAATCTGAATCTCATATAAGGAATCCCGTTCAAGTATACTCCAAATATTGCATGGGCTACAGTTATACTAAAAAAAGGACTCACTGGGATACCTGGGTGGCTCAGTTGGTTAAACGGCTGCCTTCGGCTCAGGTCATGATCCCAGCGTCCTGGGATCGAGTCCCACATCGGGCTCCTTGCTCGGCAGGGAGCCTGCTTCTCCATCTGCCTCTAGCCTGCCACTCTGTCTGCCTGTGCTTGAGCTCTGTAGCTCTCTCTCTCTCTAACAAAAAAAAAAAAAAAAAAAAAAAAAAAAGGATTCACTACTTCCCTGAAATTCAAATTTAACTGGGCATTCTATATTTTATCTGGCAACTTCGCTGGTTTTTTGCTGCAGAAGCCCTTCACTGAAAGAACAAAAGGTGTTCTAAGGACTGAAAGTCACAACCTCTGAGAATATAATCTCCTCCCAGGGGTCCTTCTGGTGACCCCAAAAACCCAGAGGCCAGGGGGCCAGTCCGGGGCCGCTGAATCTCCCAGCTGCAGGCCGACCCATGCCAGGACTCCTCTCTCTTTCATTGACATTTGTCTGTTGTCTGCTGTGTTGACTGAGCAACAAAGCTCTCATTTTACCCCAGCACAGAGCTCAGGACTGGGGGAACTTCTGGGTCTGAAAGAAGTCAAGTTAGAAAGGGGCTGAGGAAACAAGAACAAAAAGTTGGCCTCTGAGCTGGAAGAAGTAAACTGGGGCCCCAAAGCAGCAGATCACATAATTTTTATAAAAATGTCATCTGAACAGCTGCCCCTGCAGGAAGAGGCCAGGGGCTCCCCTGCTCTTCACCTACTGATGATAGTGGGTAGGATCAGGTGCTGGTGGTGCCCGCATGCAAGGGCCCAAAAGCAGGAGAAATGGCCCTGGGGGCCCCCGATTGCCATGCAGAGTCTCCAGCTGAACAGAACAAGCTCACGACACCGTGGGTCTCACCCCTTTGCTTGAACTGAACAACCCACCCACCACACTAGAAAAGGTTTACCTTAGTGCGCTGGGTTTCCGGACCTTCTGCAATATCTTATATGCCCCTGAAAACGAAGCGGTGCGTGTTACTGGCACAGGACATTCTGCGTAAGGGGCTGCCTGCACCTGCGGGGAAGCAGGAAAACCACAAGGGCGAGGGCAGCTCTTCCCGAGAGGGTCACCTCCCACCCCACCGACAGGGGGCGGTACCACCGCTCTGTGGGGGGGAGCCCAGGATGCCAGTACAGTAATGCCCTGTGATGACCGTTCAGTACAGAGAGGGCTGGGCTGGGAGGGCTCGTGATCCGCAGAAGGACACAGTTCACAGGCAGGTTTCAGCTTCCTTTGCCAGGTGCACAGGAGGAAGGGACACGCGGCATTTCTGAACCGTGTGTAGCCAAAGCAGGGCCCTGCTCCCCCTAAGACTCCAGACAGGAAAAACTAAACGGATGACTGGAAATGAAGTCAGATGGCCCTCTTAGTTCCCCTGCTTCCCTCTCTTTGGGTATGCTGCTGAAGGACAGCGTTTCTGACACAAACTTCTGGATCTCTTCTCACCATTTTTAAAGACCAACCAGTGTTCCTCAAGTAGACGTGAGCAAGCAGGCCAGAGCCGTGGTGAGTTAATTAACGTTTGTCGAGAAAAAGAGGAGACTATATCAGAAATGGGAACATTTGAGAAAAACGCCCTAACAGGAAAATCAGATAAGAAAATGCCCATTTAAGTTTAACCTTGACGCCTTGTCTGTAATCTTCCTATCGTTCAAGGTCTCCAAAAGTGGGTATATCATAAGGTCTAAATAATAAGCCTCAATGATTTAAGTAAGCGTTCTTTTAAAACTTACCTACGCAGATTAAGTGAATTACAGCCCAGAAATATCCACCGGGGTCAAACTGTAACACAGGATTTAAAAAATAGTAATAATAAAATGGCTACAAGTAGGGACAAACGGGACCCAGAGTGGCCATCAGAAACCCTAAATGTCAGTGAATGGTGCCAAGCAAAGGTGCCATGACAGGACTCTGGGGCCTTTGGCCAGTCCATCCTCATTTCTCACCTCGATGTCTATGATATCTTCCTAATAGGGCTCTCTGCCTCCAGCACCCCTTTTCCTGTTCTCCACACTGCCTTCACACGGTGTCTCTACAAGGCTAATCAGATGGTGTCACCTACTGCTTAAAATCATTCAGTAGTCCCCAGTGACTTCAGGATAAAATCCAAACTCATGGTACCCAAGGATCTCTAGGACAAGCCCCTGTCAACCCCACCAGTCCCATCTACTGCACGCCCCCCGGAGGAAGAACTTGCACTCCCCGAGCCTGAATGCTTCCCCTACCAACTCAGCTGAGGAGCACTCCCTCTCTTCTTCCCCTCCGTATTTTTCTCTGTCGAAGTTTATCTCACTTACTACACTCTGTTTCACGTATCATCTCTCTCTTTCTCCACCACCCACTAGCCTGTCAATTCCAGAAGGGCAGGAATTTACACAGGGGCATGCACATAGTGCTCACTAAAGTTGAATCCTAGAAAGGCAGGACACCCCCACGACAGTGCCCACACCTGCTTTCTTCTTCTGGCCATCTGCTCCTCGCCCTCCAAGACTGAGGTCCAGAGAGCAGAGTCCGGCTCTAGCATCAGAAAGATCCCCACTTACTCACTAGCTGGTGACTTGGGGGCCTTGTTACTCTTTAGCTATGCAATGGAGACAGTAAGAGTCCTCCTTGGGCAACTGCGAGATTTTGAATAAAATAAAGTACATGAAGCATTGGCCCAGAGCCTGGCACATAGCTGGCTTCCTGTAATCATTAGTTCTTCCCACTTCCCCGGTCCCCAGAGTCTTCTTAGGTGCCGCATGGCATCCCTATCTCCCCACGACAGAGCCCTGGCCTCCCCATGCTATAATTATCTGTTTCTTGTCTGTCCTCTTCTCCTTTGCTCTGACTAGACTCTGACTTCTGCCTGGATGAGGACAATTCTTCTTTGTGTCCCCAGAGCCTGGCTCAGTGCCTGACACTTGACGGGGACTTAATAACTGCTGGGGGAGAAAAGAGAGAAGACAGACCCACCACAAGACGACTACCGGGGGGTGAGGAGGCGGGTCCTCAGGGCCTAATAAGGAAAAACTCAGGGTAACAAAGTGAAAATCACTCTGCAGATGAGGACCTTGGATGAAAGGGAAAATCAACATTGCCTCAGTGCACGAGGCTAGGGCAATTTGGGCCGGGACTTATGGGTCCTCCAAGCACATACAGAGGGCCAATGGCACCCGCCATAGCCCCCGGAGCCCAGAGCTCCGCCGAGCTGCCATAGCCCTGAAGAAAAGGCGAAGACCTGCGGAAAAGGTGTTGACCTGGCCTAGAGGCACCTAGCCTTTGCAGAGGCTGGAGTTCTTCTGATTCCCAAAGGAAGGACTAGGAAGTTCTGCTCATACACGGAAGCTTCAGACCATAAAAAAGACACCTGGGGGTGCCTGGGTGGCTCAGTGAGTTAAGCCGCTGCCTTCGGCTCAGGTCATGATCTCAGGGTTCTGGGATCGAGTCCCATATCGGGCTCTCTGCTCAGCAGGGAGCCTGCTTCCCTCTCTCTCTCTCTGCCTGCCTCTCCATCTACTTGTGATTTCTCTCTGTCAATAAATAAATAAAATCTTTAAAAAAAAAAAAAAAAAAAAAAAAGACACCTGGAAGGCAAAATGAGTGCCCTTGAACTTACCTGGGGGTCATTGAAGGGAAGGCATCCTGCGGCAGCCAGGAGGAAGAGGGCACTGTGCAAAGAGAGATGAAAGAGGCAGCTTCACTTTTCAGTATCAATGGGTTGCCCAGAGAGCGTGGGGGCTGAAACACATGGAGTGGAGCGAGCCTGGAGCCGAGCCCCTGTGAGACTCCGCCCCGTGCCCTTAATACACCTGGAATACAAGGAGGTCCTCCACTCTGGGCTGCCCTCCTACAGCCTTGCCAGCTTTGACGGCGCACACACAAAGAGCCTCCAGAAGACTCCAAGGCAGCAGACTGTCAAGAGACTCTCAGGCAAACGGTGGGATGAATGGAGGGAGGCGGCTGGAAGGGTTTCTGGGACTTCACAGAATTAGGCAGGTTTTAGGTGGGGAGAGGAGAGGAGGAACTGTAATGGGTTTGGTGTCTACCTACAGCAGAAGGCTTTATAGGCTACAGGAAGCTACAGGCTTCCCCATCCACAGGCAATGCATGTTAGAGGTCCTCTTACACAGACAGCCCCTTGGGGCTGAGAGGAGATGGGGAACAGCCAGGTGGAAGACATTGCTTGGTTTCCCACCAAACCTGGCCTTGAGCAACACCTGATTATATCAGGTATTAGTGGGTTTTAATGCCTCTCTTTAACACCGGCTAATCTTTTAAACGAGAGGATGAGTCCTGACAGTGTTGTGTTTTTCTTTTTCCAAGTAGCAGCGTGTAATAAAGGCAAAATAAGAGACTGGATGAAAGCCCAGAAATACTTGAAACAAAAAGTCCTAAATCCATGTGTCAAAGCATTTCTGTTGGTTTTCTATCCTCAGGACTGAGCTTTGGAGCTATGGCCGAGGAGGCTGGAAGCAGCTAGAGAACAGGGTTACAGGTTAGCACATAGCAGGGTGTGGGGACTGGCCCGGAGTCCAGCCCAGCTCGCGTTTCAGCCGAGGGAACGAGGCACAAAGGGCCATGAAGTCTGCCCTTAGTCGCCTTGCTGTGGCCCAAGACCATGACCCAGATCCCTGACCCTGCAGCCAGTGCTTGTCCCACCAAGGGAATCATAAAAACCCAATAAAGTGCAAACATGATTGTAAGCATTTTAAGTCATTTTCCATGTTTTCCATTTTCCTTCTCCCATCAGTATTGCACAACTCTTAGTGAAGTTTTGGGCATCAGTGACTGAAATCAAGCATGGGTTATTTTCCCCTTAGGAACAGAATATTACAAAAAACAAAACAAAACAAAACAAAACAACAAAAACAGAGAAAGAAAGAGATAGTAAAATTTAGCACAAGACACAAAATAGGGCTATTTAACTGTTTATAATAAATTCTGTCAGCTCTCAAAAAGGAATCTCTAATCATTTATCATCATTTAAAATCAGGTTAAATCTTTTACTTTAGAGGGCTGTGGGCTGTTGTTGTTGTGTTGACTTACCTACAGATCTTTGCAGGAGAAGTTTTCTGTATGAAAATAAAAGAGACTTAGAGTTAGTCCGTATAAATCCCCTTTTTCCCCTTAAAAGAAAATATTTAGATCAAGAGGCAAATAAATGTTGAGTAAGCTTAATGGGGGCTTAAGAGCTGGCTGCACCGTGGTATTTCTGGTGGCTTTTTCTGCTTGGACCACACAAAGGATGACTCAGAGGTCCAGAGCTGAGTCACTTGGGCAAAGAACTCTGGGTGTGTGATTTTTCTATCCTCACCCCTGGAACTCGGTTTACTCACAAAACCCCAAAACAAGGCCAGGGCCACGCCTTCAGATACCTTACACACCAAGAAAGGGAGAGAAAGAACTCGATGGAGACCTGTGGCAGAAGAGAAATCAAGCTCTCGTTCAGTTTCTATTCCAGTCTGCCTCCTTATGTTTGCTTTTCACTGATCCAGCTCTGACTCTGAGCAGTGCTGGAAGTTCTCTGGGATGATGGACAAATGAAGAAACAGGAAAAGGGAGAAGGGACAGTTGGCTCTACCCCTAGAGAGAGAGAAAGGGCAGATCAGGGAAATCTAAACTTGCCATTTAAAATGCACCAAAATGAAGAAATTCTAATGTAGGCCCTACCTTCATTCTCTCCTTTTTATTAGTCTTTTTAAAAGAACATTTTATTTATTTAGAGAGTGAGAGCATGAGCAGCAGGCGAGAGGGGTGGCAGAGGGAGAGGGAGAGAGAGAATCTCAAGCTGACTCCATGCCCCATCCAGAGCCCGATGCAGGGCTCAATCTCGTGACCCTGAGATCATGACCTGAGCTGAAACTGAGAGTTGGATCCTCAATCGACTGAATCGCCCAGGCGGCCCATCATTTTTATTAGTCATTTTATGGGAATTAGTTCTTTGCACTCAGGGATAAAGTTATAGCACAAAGAAGCATAGATGTTTCTATATTTGGTAGAGGAAATAACATTAATTCTGGACATTTCCAAAGGATTACTTTGTTAGTTGGGGACAAACTACAGCTTTTTTTTTTTTTAAGATTTTATTTATATGACACAGAGAGATCACAAGTAGGCAGTGAGACAGGCAGAGAGAGAGAGAGAGAGAGAGAGAGGAGGAAGCAGGCTCCCTGCCTAGCAGAGAGCACGACTCGGGACTTGATCCCAGGACCCTGAGATAATGACCTGAGCCAAAGGCAGAGGCTTAACCCACTGAGCCACCCAGGCGCCCCCAAACTACAGCTTTTTGACTCTAATTCTTGAAAGGGAAGTATGAATGGGGCACCTGGGTGGCTCAGTCGTTAAGTGTCTGCCTTCAGCTCAGGTCATGATCCCAGAGTTCTGGGATCAAGTCCCATGTTGGGCTCCTTGCTCAGCAGGGAAACTGCTTCTCCCTCGGCCTGCTACTTCCCCTGCTTGTGCTCTCACTCTCTAACAAATAAATAAAATAAAATTTTCTAAAAAAATAAAAATGAAGCACTCAAAAGGTAAAAACTTCCATTTACAAAAGACATGCTCCAGTCTTGGGGATGTCATGTACAGCACAGGGACTAGAGTTACTAATACCATACTGCAGATTCACAAGTTGCTAAGAGAGTAGATCTTGAAAGTACTCACCATAAGAAAACAATTTTTGTAACTACATATGGTGATGGATGCTAACTAGACTTACAGTGATCATTTACAAGATATATAAATATCAAGCCATTATGTTGACACCTGAAACAAATATGATGTTATAGGTCAATCGTATCTGCATTTAAAAAAAAAAAATGCAGAGACTGAAAAGGTAACGTGGTTTGCTATGAAGCCCATATTCAGTTTTCATGCATTACTAAATAATCTCGTTTGCACTGTTTTCATAAATAGATCCTGTTTGTGTGCAAAGCAGTGGCTTGCAGCTCTAACTCCTTTCCTCTCATCGCTGTGGAACCTGCCTCAGTTGGCGGTGCCAACCTTGACTCCACTGCCACCTGGTGGGAGCCCATCCCTACAGTACAGAAAGGATGACCCAAAAGGGTGACCTGGCTCAGGGCACCGGGAGAAGTGCCCCATGGTGGGAAAATGTGTCACTAAAAGATTCTGGGTTAATTTGCGACAACATGGATGGAACTAGAGGGTATTATGCTGAGCGAAATAAGTCAATCAGAGAAAGACAATTATCATATGATCTCCCTGATATGAGGAAGCTGAGAGGCAACGTGGGGGACTTGGGGGTAGGAAAGGAATAAATGAAACAAGATGGGATCGGGAGACAAACCATAAGAGACTCTTCTTAATCTCACAAAACAAACTGAGGGCTGCCGGGGGGAGGAGGGTAGGGAGAGGGTGGTGAGGTTATGGACATTGGGGAAGACATGTGTTATGGTGAGTGCTATGAAGTGCGTGAAGTGCGTGAAGTGCTATGAACCTGGCGATTCACAGACCTGTACCCCTGGGGCTAATAATACATTATATGTTAATTAAAAAATAAAAAATTTTAAAAAGAAATTAAAAAAATAAAGGATTCCAGGCTAAAGGCAATCAGTATCTCAAGAGCTAGGCAGAAAAGCAGGAACAGACAGGACAGAGCTAAAGAGCAATTCTAGCTGGTCCGTGAGTAGTAACAGGTGCACCCAGCAACCGTCTGGGGGCTTCCGACACCGGGGCGGCTGATCAATACAGTGCCCGGAAGAGTTCACCCGTTCCACAGAGGAAGGCTGCTTTTTTATTGTAAATGCCTACAGAACCTGAGATATGGAGATGAGAACAAGCATTAAACGCATTACTGAGCTCCGCTTCCCGGGGCTCTGAAAACAACTCAGGAGTTAACGTGAGGCGTTCACCTTTTGAGCCTCCTCAGTATGAAAGTCACCCAGTCACCCATAAGTCCTAGTGATATGTCAGTGTTCTGAAGGGTCAGTATAACTTCTCAAGTCACATCAACAAAAATAACAATAAATAACTAACATTCCAGGGAGGTCAGCTAACTTCCTCTGAGGATGACATACTCTGCCAGGGTTGTTGTAGGCCCCAACCGGTATTGACTTATTTCATTATGGGTTATTTATGTCTCAGGTTCTATGATACAGAGGCAGACACCAAGGCAAGGGAAGTTAGCAAAGTTGCCCAAGCTCCCAGGGTCTGAGCTTCAGTGATCTAGCCCCAGAGCCTGACCTTTTATGACACTATTCTGCCACTGTCAGCCCGCCAGTCCTGCAGGGACACCCGCCAGCCCTTTCAGACACCTACCTTCACCTGCTGCTTCCTCTGCTTGCCTAGTGCCCTTTCTCCCTGCACTTTGAAAACTTCTACCAGCCGCAGGACTGGGTTCAAATCCTGCCCCTGGCCCTTCTAAGCAGACTTACCCCACTCCACCCACACCCCTGTTCCAGCCCATTTGGCATTCTATGGGCATCACAGTGTGTGTTTACGTGTTGGCTCCTCCATTCAGCTGAGTCCTGAGAAGGTGATCAGTGTGTCCTGCAGAGCTGTACAGCTGCAGGCCTAGCCAGATGTTTGATACGTGGAGAACAAACGAACAAAAAGATGAACAGCAGCATTCTCGTGTTCAGCTGTGACAAGTCTATTTGCAAGGTAGCGAGACTAATTCTATAAGCCCCATATTACCTTAGAGTCAGACTACATGTGCGAGTGTTTGCGCATGCAAGCACAGAGAGCCATGGATGGTGACCATGAATCACAGCCCCAGACAGAGCTTATCCTTATAACCTGGGAACAAGGTCCCGAGAAGGCCAACCTTACTCTCTGGAGAGGAGCCTGGTGAAACTGACACACCCTGGACAAAACAGGCCAGAAAGTGAGTCACAGGTGAAATCTAAGAGATGTCACACAGCTGTGCTCCTGGTAACATCTGGAGTCTCAACACTTTGTTGACTCCAGGCTAAATGATCAGGAATGTGAATCCTATGGGAACAGGTCACAGCCAATCTTCCATCGTCATCACAGAGCAGATTTTAATGCCAAGCTACTAGAAACCACCTGCCATTCTAGAAACAGGGATTGGCCAACACATCATGTTCCATGTGGAGTGGAATGAGGACATGAATAGAGATTCCTGAGAAACTGATCAGTGGAAAATAGGATATGTTATGTCATTTGTGGCAGTATGTCTACATATGTATTTTGGAAAAAAGTCTGACAGAATAGAGTAGGAAAGAAAGGTGTGTTTTTTAGATTACTAAATAAGTACATAATTCATGCAACTATTTCCTGATTTACCTTGATAAGAAATGATATTGTTTATAAAGGAAATAACCAACAAAACTAAAAGACAACCTACAGAATGGGAGAAGATATTTGCAAGTGACACATCTGACAAAGGGTTAGTATCCAAAACATATAAAGAACTTTTACGACTCAACACCCAAAAAACAAATAATCTGATTAAAAGTGGGCAGAAGTCATGGACAGAGACATTTCTCAAAGAAGACACAGAGATGGCATGAAAAGATGCCCAATGTTCTTGGTATCAGGGAAATGCAAATCAAAACCATAATAAGATACACCTCACACCTGTCAGAATGGCTAGAATCAAGAACACAAGAAACAAGTGCTCGCAAGGATGAGAAAAAGGAGCCCTCATGCTTCTCTGGTGGGAATGCAAACTGGTGCAGCCACTGTGGAAAACAGTACGGAGGTTCCTCAAAACATTAAAAATAGAATTACCGTATGATCCAGTAATTCTACTACTGAGTATTTACCCAAAGAATATGAAAACATCAACTTGAAAAATATATATTTGCACCCCCATGGTTATTGCAGCATTTTTTTACATTTACATTTATATTGGCATTTACAACAGCCAAATTATGAATGCAGCCCAAAATCCATCCACAGACGAATGGATAAAGAAGTGGCACCTGGGTGGCTCATTGGGTTAAAGCCTCTGCCTTCGGCTCAGGTCATGATCCCAGGGTCCTGGGATCGAGCCCCGCATCAGGCTCTCTGCTCAGCAGGGAGCCTCCTTCCTCCTCTCTCTCTCTGCCTACTTGTGATCTGTCAAATAAATAAAATCTTTAAAAAAAAAAAAAAAAAAGAAGTGGTGTATATACTTACAACTGAATATTACTCAGCCAAAGAGAAGAATGAAATCTTGTCATTTGTGACAGCGTGGACGGAGCTAGAGAGTGTAATTCTAAGTGAAATCCGTCAGAGAAGGACAACTACCACACGTGTAACTTAAGAAATAAACAAACAAAAACATAGAAAAAAAGATAAAGCAAAAAACAGACTCTCAACTATAGAGAACAAACTGGTGGTTACCAGAGGGGAAGGAGGTGGAGGATGGGGGAAGTAAGTAAAGGGGATTAAGGTGCACTTATCATAATGAGCCCCGAGTAAAGTATAGAATTGCTGAATCACTGTATTGTACACCTGAAACTAATATAACACTGTATGTTAACTGTACTGGAATTAAAATTAAAAAAAAAAAAGTGATGTTGTTTAGTGTTAGGGGTGAAATGGAGATGAAGATTCAAAATATTCTGGTTTATCCAGTTTCTTCCAAGGACAGGTCCTCTCAGCCTGGAAGACTGGCCCCTGGTCTCTGCCTGATGGAAATACCCCTGAGGACGCTCTGACCTGTCTCCTACACTCAAACTCGCCTATGTGATCCAACTGGTCCATCGGGAAGCGACATCCTGCAGAGATGCCTGGATCTTTTCCCCAGACCAGGTAAATCTTCATTTTCAATTCACAACAAAAGTATTCACTTTGTAGACAGGAGGCACGAGTCCCTCTCCCAGAAGCTGAGCAACTTGGTCAGAAACTCAAGCTGAGTTTCTGACGCTCAGTGGCTAGTTCGTGAATGTTCAGCTCGGCAGCGATCCTGGGGCTGGACTCGAGGGCTACAAAGAAAACAACCATGTGGTCCCTGCAGAGGAGGAAGCAGGCAGAGACCCAGGGAAACTCCGACCTCACTGCACTGAACCTCAGATGCCCCGAGTGTAAAATTCCCCAATCTTTATATATTACTAAGAAAGCATTTGACCTGGGCACACCACTGATTGTAGAAGCATCCCGACTGCAGATAGTATTTTTTTTAACATGAGAAAAAGTAGCACATGTTAGAATTAATGAAATACGGAAATCACAAGATGGTGTGATAAGTCAAGTGTTGGAGAGAGGTGCTCATGCTCCTTAAGGTGTCCTGAGGTGTCAGGCTCCAACTGCATGCACACCAACCTTAAATACCGAGGGCCTCCCCTGTGAGAACTCGAGAGTTGCCACCGCGTCCCCTCTCACCTCCTGCAGTCCTGTCTCCCCCACCGTAAATCTGATCAGTCTGTCTGGCCTTTCACACCCAACCCCGGTCTCCCACTGCAGGCAGCATATACCCCAAATTCCTTGCTCAGCATCGAAGGTTCATCTAAGTCTCCAGCCTCATCCTCAGCCCTCCTCTCTTATCAAACGCCAGCTGCACTGGCCCAGAGTGGCTCCTGCAGAGTCCCTTCCGACATCTGGTCCTCTGCATCTGCCTCTTCCTCTTCCTGGGAGCCCTCCCCCTCGCCCCACCTGCCCGAACTCCTGCTCAGCTTTTGTCCATGTTTGAACGTCACTTCCCCGTAGGGGACTCTGTGGCTGTACAGTCTGGCGGGTAGGTGTCACAATGTGCTCAGCTGACGTTCCCTAAGAACAGCCCAGAGCAGCGAGACCATGCCCCTTGGTCACTACTGGAGACCCGGAGCCTGGCACAGTGGGCGTGTACACAGATACGTAAATATAATCGCGATGAATGAGCGGGTGCTTGAAGAGGTTCTCTGACAGATCACAGAAAAGAACCCATCATGACATGGTCTAGGAAAAATGAGAAGTTTCCCGTAGGGGACTCTGTGGCTGTACAGTCTGGCGGGTAGGTGTCACAATGTGCTCAGCTGACGTTCCCTAAGAACAGCCCAGAGCAGCGAGACCATGCCCCTTGGTCACTACTGGAGACCCGGAGCCTGGCACAGTGGGCGTGTACACAGATACGTAAATATAATCGCGATGAATGAGCGGGTGCTTGAAGAGGTTCTCTGACAGATCACAGAAAAGAACCCATCATGACATGGTCTAGGAAAAATGAGAAGTTTCGTTGTGGCTGGATTTTCCAAAACCTGAGAGGTGTATGGAATCTTTGCATGCTTCCATGCAGGTCAGGGGCAGCTCCCACGTACACGGGGGGACATGATCAGATCTGTTTCAGAAGGTCACTTGGGTGCAGTGTGGAGGAAGGGGAGCATAGGGAGAGGCAGGGAAACCGGCCAGGCCCACAGCACATCCAGCAGGCGAAGGCAGGTGATGGCGTGCACAGAACACAATTAGATAACCATCTAAGCCAGGACCGCTTGCCCCGGGCCCTACTTGGCTGCTCGAGGGCTCAGGGGAGCAAGATCTCATTTGGCCCCTAGCCAGGTAGCCCTAAAATACAGATGAGTGCCTGACCCAAGGTGGGAGCAGAGTGGGAATGGAGATGAGGGGACAGATTCAGAAACAGAGTGTAGGGGAAGGATGACGAGACCAGGACTCAAAGGGGACCCCTATGTTTCTGACTTGGGCAGTGATGGCCAGGATCAAGATCACTAAGAAAGAAGCAGGTCGTGAAAACAGAGCCGTTCCAGTTTGGTCCCTCTGCCCTTCCTACGCCCGGGAGACAGCTGCAGGGAGAGCCAGAGGTGGCAGCCATGGGGGTCTGAACTCAAGAGAGGTCTGGGCTAGACATGGGACACAGGAGTCACCAGTGAACTGAGAGGGAGGCTGCCGTGGGTGTGGATGAAGCTGTCCAGAAAGTGTGTTCGTGGGAACAAAGGGCTCCTGACCCACAGCCCTGGGAGACCCTGTAGGGCAGACGAAGGAAGGAGGAGGAGGAGCCATAGACTGGGGGAGAGAACCAGCAGGTCACAGGGGCCTAGAGACTCAAAGGAAGGCAGCAGTGAACCTGGTGATGAACGGTGTAAAAGGCCAACAGAGTCGCAGCAATGCAGGCATCAGGGACATCGGCCAGAGAACTTCAGGGTAATGGTGCAGGCAGAATCAGGAGCAGGCTGGAGGCGAGAAGGACACAAGGCCGTGGACAGCTCTGAACCCAACCCTCCCTTGGGCGCTGTGCTGGGGGTGGGCAAGGAAGTGGCAGGGCAGAGGTGGAGGGGTACACAGGCAAGGGAGCCCACTGGTAGGGTTCTAAAAACAGCCTTCCAGAGCCGGGCTACTGTGAGCGGGTCTCCCAGGGCCTGCTCTGTCCTTGGGGGCCTGAGAACACAGAGTGTCTCGGGGCTGAGGGAAGAAAGGCAGCAGGGAGAGAGAGAGGTTAGCTCTCAGGAACAGTCCGTCCACAGAGCTGCCTGCAAGGAGCAGGCAGGAGCGACAGGGTACATGGGCGTGTGGAGGGATCTCAGCCATGGGAAGGACACCTCTCTCCCCTGCACACCTGTGAGAAGTGAGCTGCCTGAATGGCCAACTAGCCTCTCTAGTTGAAAAGTTCCAGATCTGTGGGCAAAACCATTTCGAAAGGGCAGATGTTACAAGGAAAGAACTCCCAAAAGAGGAACCAAATTAAAACCACTACTAATAATGTTAATAAATACAGCAAACATGTACAGAGCAGCTACCGTGGGCCAGAAACTGTTGGACGCACTTAACATGGGTGCCTTGCTGTGTCCTCCGCACAACCCTGGGAGCTGGGTGTCACCTGGGAAGCAAAGGGGACTCCCCCAGGGTGGGCCGATGCTCCCAGCACCCTTTGCGAGGAGGCTCTGTCATGTATTTCCTGGCGGCCCTGGGATGCACTGTGGCAGGAAGGCTGCCCTCCACCCCCCCTCCTCCTCCATCCACAGTAAACTCCTCCTTGTATCCCAGGGTGCTCGCTCTGCCACGCAGTCAGTGCCACAAGCTCCCCACATACATCTGATGAACCAAAGGGATGTCAAAAATGAGGGACAACTGCCAAGCAGACTTGATCACCATCAGGAAACAGATGGCAGGAAAAGGTAGACACTAATTTGGGCCATAAGAAAAGGTGCATCTTTGGAAGTTAAAGCAAAGGAAGCGAAACAAGCATTCTGCATTACCATTTACCTCTTTCCGAAAACACTTCTGGTGCCCACAGAGGATAACTTCAGCTACATTATGCAAAGTGAGAAACACAGGAATGGCCTGAAAGAAAACAGAATGTAATAAGCATGAAAATGTTTTCTTTGATCCCATAATTACATAATACTTGATTTCTGCTTAAAAATAACGATCCGTGGGAACTTTTGGCATTTGCATACACAATCCTCCCCAGCGAAAACTCTCTGGCGCGGATTAGGGCTCTCTGTTAATAGTATTACTCTTGGCAAGCTAAGAGGCTCAACGCCTATTTATTAAGCACCTACTATGTGTCAGGCACTGTGCCAGGTGCAGGAAACACCCAGGGTGCATATGTGATCAGGAGACTGTCCCTCTCAAGGTCAGAGTTCTCATGGGATACACAAAAGGCATACCAATCCCGCTTGGGGAGAGGAAGCGAAGTCCTTTGGAGAAATGAAAATGGAATGTCAATTGGAGTGAGCCACTCAACAAGAGGCAGAGAGAGGGGCCACCCAGGTGGGAGTGAACCCACTCCTCCAGGAACACACATGGGGGTGGGGTTGCGTGGTGGGACGTGAAGGGGGAAGCTGGGGAGAAGAACCTAGAGAGGTCGTCAGGCTGTCAAGAGCCAAGGAGCTGCTGAGAGTTTCAAGGCAGTCACAGGATTAGATCTGCATGGTTAAAGGAACTTGGGCTCCCAGCAGAGGACAAAAGGGAGAGGTGGTTGGGAAAGTCTAGAGGTGTGGCAGACTGGAAAAGGGACAACAACAAGGAGTCTTTGCAATTGTGATTAAGTTCAGAACCTTGAGATGGAGAGTTCGCCCTTGGTTATCTGGGGAGGCCTTCAATGCGAACGCACATACTTGTAAGAGAAAGAGATTTGACGCACACAGAGGGAGAGGCGCTGGAACCACAGAGCCAGGGACTGGAGTGATGCAGTCCCAAGCCAAGAAATGCCAGCAGCTGCCAGAAGCTGCAGGAGCCAAGGCATGGATTCTCCTCCAGAGCCTTTGGAGTGTACAGCGGCCCTGCTCCCACACCTTGATTTGGGCACAACGACACTGATTTCGGATGTCTGGCCTCCACAACTGGAAAGAATAAGTTTCTGCTGTTTTAAGCCACCTGGTATGTGGTCATTTGTTACAGGCACCATAAGAAACTAATATAAGGAATGACAAGATGGCGGCCTGAACTTGGTAGTGGCAGTGACAATGGCGAGTGTCCACATTAAGGAAATATTTAGGAGACTGAGCTGAGGTAAATATTTGAATAACCAGGATCAACTTTGCACCAAAAAAAAAAAAAAAAAAAAGAGGAAGGGAAAATGATACTAAAAAAACCTAACACTCCGGACGGTTATTAAGGTACACAGAGCACCCACTATGTGTTTATAATCGCTGGGCTGTTTGCTAAGAATGGCTGTCTCTCCTAATTTGGTGGCTAATCTTGACCCAGTGAGCAAGAAGAATTAAAGGGCATGGGATTTTGTTATTGTCTCTGTTGTTGATGATGATAGCAATATTTCCTGAAAGTCAGAAAAAGACCAAGCATAGGTGGAACTGAGCCTAGGCTAACCTTAATTTGCTCCTCTGTTTGGGGATAACAATACCTACAACACAGACCACCTGGGAGGAATGATAGACGGAGGTAAACAACCCAGATGAGTGGCTCCGGAGCACTGAGTGAAAGGTGGTCAGTATTAACAGGTAGCCTGCCCTCAGCAGCCTCGACAGAGAACCCTGAGCAGGGACATCATTCCAGCTTGGAAAACCCACTTAAGATCATGCCGCTCGCCTACTTCCAGATGGATCTAGTCTTTATCTTTTTGGAGGATATATTTTTACCTTGTTTTTAAAACTCTTATAATTTTGTAGCTCTGCCCTATTTTAGTATTTTGTTCTAACTTGCACTATTTTATTTCTTTTGGAGTTCTGGCCTTCTATTTCCTGCCTTTGTAACATTTCTAATCTTAATTTATCTTTCATTAAAAGTGCAACTCAATCTAGTTTTTTTCCTTTTAAAATTATACTTTATAAAATTAAAAAACTAATAAAGTCATACTTCAACAATTAAACAATCCAATTAAAAATGGGCAGAAGACATAAACAGACATTTCTCTAAAGAAGATCTACAGATGGCCAAGAGACACATGAAAAGACGCTCGACGTCACTCATCATCAGGGAAATGCAAATCAAAACTACAATGAGATCTCACCTGACACCTGTCAGAATGGCTAAACTCAAGAAGACAAGAAACAACAGGTGTTGGTAAGGAAATGGAGAAAAAGGAACCCTCGTGCACCATTGGTGGGAATGCAGACTGTTGTAGCCACCCTGGTAAACAGTATGGAGGTTCCTCAAAAAGTTAAAAATAGGGCGCCTGAGTGGCTCAGTGGGTTAAAGCCTCTGCCTTTGGCTCAGGTCATGATCTCAGGGTCCTGGGATCGAGTCCCGCATTGGGCTCCCTGCTCAGCAGGGAGCCTGCTTCCGCCTCTCTCTCTGTCTGCCTCTCTGCCTACTTGTGATCTCTGTCTGTCAAATAAATAAATAAAATCTTAAAAAAAAAAAAAGTTAAAAATAGAATTACTCTATGATCCAGCAATCACACTACTGGGTATTTACCCCCAAAACACCAAAACACTAATTCAAAGAGACACATGCACCCCAAATTACAATATATAAATTATGGAAGCAGTCCAAGTACAGATGAATAGATAAAGAAGAGATGGTATACATACACACACACACACACACACACACACACACACAGGAATATTACTCAGCCATCAAAAAGAATGAAATCTTGTCATTTTCAACAACATGGATGGAGCTAGAGAGTAAAATGCTAAGAGAGGTAAGTCAGTCAGAGAAACAAATACCATATGATTTTGCTCACATGCAGAATTTAAGAAACAAAAAAAAGAGACAAATGTAGAAACAGACACTTAAGTACAGAGAACAAACTGACCAGAGGGCACATGGGAATGCAGGAGGGGGTAAGGGAGATAGGTGATGGGGATTAAGGAGTGCACCTGTGAGGAGCCCCAGGCGATGTAGGAGACTGCTGAATCACTATATTGTCCACCAGAAACAAATGCAACACAGCATGTTGACCACACTGGAATTAAATTATTTTTTAAAAAGTGAAGTTAAAAAAATCATACTTTATTTTTATTATTTCCTAATTTTTCATTTGTTTTTTGTGCTTCTTTTTATTCCTCTTAAGTTTTTATATTCTGAATTAACTTTTATGCATTTTAAAGATGGTAAGAGAGATTTTTTTTTTAACTGGCTCAATGCATTAGCCCTATGTTTGGCAAACTCAGGGCTTGGCCTTCCAGTTCTTGGCTTTAGAAGATAGAAAAGAAAATCTTGGATGGGGTAATTATGTGTACATGAAAATGAATACAAAAGGGCGACATGGATGCTATTTATTTAAAATTAAGACCTTTTAAAAAATGCTTTTGGGGGCGCCTGGGTAGCTCAATGGGTTAAGCCTCTGCCTTCAGCTCAGGTCACGATTTCCCCCCTCTCTCAGGGAGCCTACCTACTTGTGACCTCTCTGTCAAATAAATAAATACAATCTTTTTAAAAAATGCTTTTGCCTCCGTGACTATAAAACCGTAAGAAGACGAGATTTAGGAACTCTAGACCCTAACTCTAGACCTCAAGGAGGCTAATTCAGAAAATTAATAAGAATTTTAATAAACTGTGACTAGGTTATTCAATCTCCCCAGGCCCTGCTCTCATCACATTCTGGAAAAGGATCTATTGCTACACACAGAATTGATTTTCAAGTACACTAATGAGAGCTACCAACAATGTGTTGGACACAGTGCTAATTATTTTAATTGCATTCTGTTATTTAAATCTCCTTCCAACAACGCAGTTACTGGGTGCTGGTACCTTGATTTATAGACAAGGAACCGAACGCTGTGAAGACGAGCCAACTTGCTGAACGCTCACGGCCGGTTTAGGGCTCCCGTGCAGGCTTCTCTAACCGCAGACCCCATGCTCCTAACCTCAGTGCTATGATACCCGAATGATGGCAAGCCCAACAGGGCAGCCTTCTAGCCCTACAGCTGTCCACCAAGTCCAGGAGGACTGGTGGGTTCTAAATCCCACCAGTCTGCTTCCTCCAGTAAGAATCCTGGTATGATCTAAAATTGGTGAACTCAGAGTAAACTCTGTGACAGGTTTTAAAGGATAGCTTCCATTTCTACTTTAACAAATTTAAATCTGGATTTCTTAAGCCATCTTTCTACTGAGAAGCTAGCAGGCTTTAGAAACAGTCATTCTTCAACTGACCATCTCAGCCTCCATAAAGGTCTATGAAAAACAACGATTAACGCAGTTTGCAAACTTTAATTACTGATTTTCCTTGGCCTCTAACTGTACAAGTCCCTGTCTATAAACAGTGCCATCCATTCATGACACCCCAGAGTGAGTGATTCTTTAAGGAAACCTGCCCTTTAAAAAAAAGAAAGAAAGAAAGAAAGAATGAATGAATGAATGGGGCACCTGGGTGGCTCAGTGGGTTGAGGCCTCTGCCTTTGGCTTGGGTCGTGATTCCAGGGTCCTGGGACTGAGCCCCACATCGGGCTCTCTGCTCAGGAGGGAGCCTGCTTCCTCCCCCCCTCTCTGCCTGCCTCTCTGCCTACTTGTGATCTCTCTGTCAAATAAATAAATAAAATCTTAAAAAAGAAAGAAAGAAAGAAAGAAAACCTGCCCTTTATTATCTTACTGAGGATCAGCAGAACTTATGTTAAATCAGACCAAAGTTCTGAGAAGTTATGCTAGCCATAATAATAGCTAAGATATACTGAGTGCTTATTATGTGCTAGCTGTTATTCTAACTGCTTCTGCGTACTTAGTTGTCATAATAACTCTACGAGGTAGATACTATTAACATTCCCATTATACAGATGAGAAAATGGAGGAATATACTTCGGTTCTCTTTTTTATCCTGCCTCTTAATAGTCTGAAAACCAGGGGCGCCTGGGTGGATCAGTGGGTTAGAGCCTCTGCCTTCAGCTCAGGTAATGATCCCAGGGTCCTGGGATAGAGCCCCACATCGAGCCCCACATCGGGCCCTCTGCTTGGTAGGAAGTCTGCTTCCCTTCCTCTCTCTCTCTGGGTGCTTCTCTGCCTACTTGTGATCTCTATCAAATAAATAAATAAAATCTTTTTTAAAAAATCTGAAAACCACTTTTAGAAAATCTATATACTTGTTTGCTGCTAAAGAGAACAGAAACCTAAGTATGTTCTTCCATGTTGTATACCCTAAACCACAAAAGGTCCTACCATCTTTCATCAGGAAAAATGGCCAAGACCAACTACTGTAAAGCCCATATCATCATTACAAAATGTAATTAATCAAATTCAACTACACTGCAGTCCAATCATTTAGTTACTTAGGGGCACAGTTTGCAACTAATTTTAGATTCCATTAGCTTAAAATTCAACATCTTATCCATGTCCCATTGGACATTTTTCTCTGGCTGGGAAGAGAAATTGGCATCTATTACTTACAATTTTTCATTATTCCCATGCTTTCCAGAATGGAAAATTCTGAGGCCTTGATTATTATTTGTTCAGGTGTTCGGCCTGAGAACAGTTTTCTATGGAAAATCCTGACCCTGTGCACAGGCACAGCCATGGGTCACTGCAGACGCCGACACCCGCCCCCACCCTTTTCCAAGCAGAGTCCTGGGACTGGCTTCTTAATTTTTGTAAAAGAATGTCAATCCTATCTTCTCTTTGGGTGATTTTTAGATATGTAGTTGTGGGCTTAATCTACAAGACAGAATAACTGCACTCCAGGCGGGGAGTCGTTGGCTACCCAATTTTTATCAGAAGCACCGGAAACGATGTTCCCGGAGGGTTGCCTGAGGGCAGTCTGCGAAGGGAGCCAGATAAGCAGGGTATCTGTTTTGGCCCCACACAACTGCTCCTACTGAACTTTTCTATTTCATCATGCACCCAGAAATGCTCTAAGAAACCAGGCAGTCACTGTGTTTTCTTATAAGGGTATTATCAGAGACCCTGCCTCACTAAGTGGCCCAGCCCACCTTTTTTGAGGACTCAGAACCTGAGAGCAAGGAAGCTTTGCTCTTCTTCAGCAATGACCTCACCCTTGTTTTTCTTGAAACTTTTTAAATCTGAAGATTGTTGACACACAATGTTACATTAGTTTTGGGTGTACAACACAGTGAGTCAACACTGCTGTATGTTACACTCTGCATGACAGGTGTAGCGATGACCTCCGCTCTTAGAAGCACTGATGAGAGTCTTGGAACTTTTTTATTTTTTAGTTTTAAAAAGATTTCATTTATTTATTTGAGAGAGACAGAGAGAACTTGAGCAGGGGGACGGGCAGAGGGAGAAGCAGTCTTGTAACTTTATGATTTGGCTAGAGAACACTGAAAATTGAATTCAGACCCCATCTGCATTTATTTTGTAGGATATTACACCATAAATTTTTATGTGCTAAGTCTCTCCGTGGCCTCATCTAGTTCTTCTATTATTCTGTACCTAGATTTCTTGTAAATTTCTGTTCTTAAAAAATGTCTATTTTGGGGACATCTGGGTGGCTCAGTCGCTGGGCGTAGGCCTTCAGCTCGGGATCAAGCCCCACATCCAGCTCCCTGCTTGGCGGAGAGTTCTCCCTCTCCTGCTCCCCCTGCTTGTGTTCCCTCTCACTGTGTCTCTCTCTGTCAAATAAATTTTTTAAATCTTTAAAAAAATTATCTATTATGGGGTACCTGGGTGGCTCAGTCAGTCAAGCATCGGCATCTTGATCTCAGCTCAGGTCTTGATCTCGGGGGTGGGGGGCAGTTCAGGCCCTATGTTGGGCTCCATGCTGGGTGTAGGGTCTACATAAAAAAAAATGTCTATCTTAATTATTCAAGTCACCACCCATCCTTTTTGGAGGATGGTGAGGTATTCAAATAAGTACACCTACGTATCCATGAATATATTCTAAGTTGACTTGTGTGAGTTAAATTTAAGTGTTTATTTACATTAATCTTGGGACTGTCTAAAGGCAAAGTCCCTGAGTACAGAGGACCAGCTTCCCCTCCTGGCAGTCTATCTCCTGTAGAGTTTGGAGGCCATCTCTGTCGTCATTCGTTCATCACCTCAAGTAGCTGGTCTGTGTCTGACGGGCCTTACCGTGCAAGAAATTTACATCGTGGGGCACCCGGGTGGCTCAGTGGGTTAAAGCCCCTGCTCAGTGGGTTAAAGTCCTGGGATCGAGCCCCACATCGGGCTCTCTGCTCAGCAGGGAGGCTGCTTCGTCCTCTCTCTCTCTGCCTGCCTCTCTGCCTACTTGAGATCTCTGTCAAATAAATAAATAAAATCTTTAAAAAAAAAAAAGAAAGAAAGAAAGAAATGACATCATAAATTACCAAGGATTCTTCCACCTTGGTGAGATGCCTGGGGGTAAGAAAAGGCTGAAGGGATGGCAGCAGGTTCCAGCTCATTCACTTGAGGGCACAAACGTACAGGCCAGAGCAGAGGGCAGACTGGCCTGCTCTCAGTGAATTGTTATTTTTCTCATACTTTTTACCCGAGTGCATAAAACTGAACGAGTTAAGCCAAATGTGCACATCCTATGGCACCCAAAGGAATTCTGAGCAAAGCAAGTGAAAACCTGCTATCATCCCCTCCTCTTCATATAATCCTTTAAACTGAGGTAAAATTTACGCATAAAATGTACTATTTTAAGCATTTTTAGGTATACGGTTCAGTGGTATTAAGTACATTCACAGTGCTGTGCAATCATCACCGCCCTGTAACTCCAGAACTCCTTCAACTTGTAAAACTCTAACTCTGTCCTCATTAAATAGTAACCCCTCATTCTCTCCTCCCTCCTGGGCAAGCACCATTCTACTTTTGGTCTCTACGTCTCTACGATTTGACCATTCTAAGCACCTCAGAAGAGGGATCATTTAGTATTTGTCCTGTCGTGACTGGCTCGTTTCATTTCACATAATGTCCTCGAAGTTCATCCGCAGTGTTACATGGGTCAGAATCTCCTTCCTTCTTAAAGTTAAATAGTATTCCACGGCCCGCATCGTTCCCCCATCCGTGGACACTTGGGTTGCTTCCAGCTTTTGGCTATTGTAAATAATGCTGCCATTAACGCGGGGGTACAAATACCTGTTCGACTCCCTGCTTTCAATTTTTTGGAGTATGAACCTAGAAGTGAAATTGCTGGATCATAGAATAAGTTCATTTTTAATTTTTTGAGGACCATCCTCGTGTTTTCCTGAGCAGCTGTGCCAGTGTACATTCCTAGCAGTGCTCAAGGGTTCCACTTTCTCCACATCTTTCCCAACACCGGTTATTTTCTGGGTTTTTGACGACAGCCATCCTAATGGGTGTGAAGTAGTACCTCATTATCGTTTTGATTTGCATTTCCCTAAGGATTAAAGCTTATTAGCTATCTGTACATCTTCTCTGGGAAAATGTCTATTTAAGTCCTTTGACCATTTTTGAACTGGGTTGGTTTTTTGTTGTTGAGTTGAGGACTTCTCTATATTCTGGATAGTAATCCCTGTCAAATGATAGAACTAAAACAATTTAGTAATGAGTCTGATGTCCCTCATTCAAGGGAAAACAATCCTTGGATTAGGGGAGTATGGCACCTCAGAACAAGTGGGGTGCTGGGGGCTAGGAAAGAATGAGCTTTATGAAGCATCAGAAGTGGCAACGGGGAAATGCCATGAATGGCTGGGATGGCGCATCTACTTTATTTAGGACGATCAGGGAACAAGAAGGTATAAAACCCAGAGCTGCCTTGGCGTTTTGGGACTGGTTGTTTGGATGTATTGTGTTTCTGGTCAAGCGGAGCATTTCCAGGAATGCTGAAGTCTGCTTTGCTGACTCAGCACCCCAGAAAGGAGGAGCTCCATCTTCGGCCTAAAATTTTATTTCCACATCCCTTGGCAGATGATTTGCAAATACTTTCTTCCATTCAGTGCGTTGCCTTTTTAACTCTGCTGACAATGGCCTTTGACGCACCAAAGTTTTTAATTTTGATGAAGTCCAATGTGTCTATTTTTTCTTTTGTTGCCTGCGTCTTTGGTGCTATACCTGAGAAATCATAGCCAAATCTAATGTCATTAAGTTTTCCCCCTTGGAGCCCTGTTTTAGTAAGTGATTTAATATAGGTTACGGAAAACATCATCTTTAAAATTTTATTTATTTATTTATTTTAGAGAAAGAGAGAGAGCGGGCGGGGGGGGGAGCTGAGGGAGAGAATCCCAAGAGAACTCTCCACTGAGGAACCTCAGTCTCACGACCCTGAGATCATGACCTGAGCCAAAATCAAGAGTCAGATACTTAACTGACTAAACCACGCGGGCACCCTGAGACCATCTCCTTTAGATGGAGCAAGAAGATAACTGAAATCCAGATGGAGCATTTACTATTTTGCCACTGAGCCTACCCCTTAAAAAGTAATCCTTGCAAACGGACTCTGGTGAGTCTGGGAAGAAAACAACAGGAAAGTGAAGGAGAGCTGCCTCAAATGAGCAGTGCCAGCGAACGTTAGCAGAAGACTCTCCATTTTACATCAACAGTGACATTCTTTTCCTTTGCAGATCCAAGTTCCTTCATGTAATTTTCGAGCCAAACAAATGCGGAGGGGACTCACGGGCTCCAGTTTGCTTAACTGATTTGTTCCATCTGGGTTTATTATCTGTGTGTGTTTCCTCACCAACACCCCAGCCCATCTCCATCACGATGCATGGGGCGAGCCTCGTGCTCATGGAAGGCAAACCATGACAACAGTTAGGGAAGGACCAAGATCAAAGGGCTGGGTGAGAACTAAGAGCAGTCCTGTCAAGATGCCTTAACTCAGATTTGCAGAGTCCTGCACTACGGACCCTGGCTTCCCTGAAGCAAGAAAATGACGCGGTTCAAGTGGCCGGATCACCACGACCAGGATGGCCTCCCGCTGGCAACCTCACTAATGTCTGACTTTGCACATCTGTTCTAAAAACACTCACCAGCACAGGCTTTGAGGCAATCCTGTCTAGCTGACCTGGCTTCAGCTGGGAAATTACAACAAGAGTGTTAATGACTGGTCGAGGTCATACTGACCCTCCGAAGACCGACACTCATGTCATCAGAGCCATCATCACTGGGACCTTATTTAGCATAGGACAGCTGGAGAAGCTGGCCCAAATGAGCCCAAGTAGAAGGGACAGCCAATACATGGTTCCTCTTCCCTCCCCCCAGCCCAGTCCTCATGGGCTGACCTCCCCCGGTGGATATGATTTGGAGGGGGAAGAGGGTAACTTTTGGAAATGAACGGTTGCAGTTGGACAGGCTTGGGTTGGCACCTCCGTTTTAACATTTATGTGCTTGCTGACCTTTGCCAAATAATTTGGATCTCAGTTTTCTCATCTGTAAAGGGAAGTAATGAAGTCTGACTTCATACATCATGAAAAGGAGCGATGGAAAGTGCCCAGGACATACTAACACCTCAAGGTCAGGAAGTATCTCTTATTTGTCGTTAAGCACCTGGCACACAGTAGATCCCTGATAAATATCTCCTGAATGGATAGCCCCAAGACTAGCCCCCTTCCCTTAACTCTGTATGCCATTCGGTTGTGAGACGGAAAAATCAGTAAAGAATTTTCCCCTGCTGTGTCTGTCCAGAGTTAAACCTGTTTCCTCTTAGGAGTTGCACATCAGAAGAAGAGAGCTTCAAAATCTTGTCAGATAAAGGAGGGCTTTATGGAGCAGAACTCCCGAGAAAGTGTTCTGCATAACAATACACCCACAGCTTTTAACGGAGCACTTTCCTCCAATTCCTTGTAGATTCATTAAACTGACAGATTGCACCGGCATATTGATGCCTGTTTTCTATCTAACACAAGCTGTATGAGTGCCTTGTGTTTAACCCACTCTATAAATTTGTAAGCAACTATATAAAAACAAAAAACGCAGAAAACAAAGGAAAGATGCTGGGCTGTTATTTCACTCAAAAACAATGACTACCTCTTTTCTGTACTCCTCCCACTCTAATTGGGTATATTGGGGCTTGGGTTGTTTTCCCTTTGCTCAAAGAGTTAGAATTGCAGCAGCTTCTTCTCACCGTTTTTTGTTTGTTTGTTTGTTTTTAAAGATTTTCTTTATTTATTTGAGAGAGAGTATGAGAGGGGAGAGAGTCAGAGGAAGAAGCAGACTCCCTGTGGAGCTGGGAGCCCGACACGTGACTTGATCCCGGGATTCAAGGATCATGACCTAGGCCAAAGGGAGTCGCTTAACCAACTGAGCCACCCAGACACCCTTCTTCTCACCCTTTAAAGAAGGCTGTGCCTTAGGCCAGGGTCACTGATGGTACCAGTCCTCCCCCAAAATAAGGAGCTTGAGCCCAAAGGTAAATCAGTGCGCTGCTTCCTTCTTCAAAAAGTCTGGCTATGAAAAAAAAAAAATGTCAGCTCAACTAAATAGTGTGTTTAGTGCCAAAGCTGATGTACATTCTGGCACGATCTCCTTATGGACAGCTAACAGAGCTCCCAGACTGACACCACGAGTGCATCACACTTCAAGAAGCATAGTTCTTGGTTACAGAACATCCCATCTGCCTGACAATGTACTGGACCGACCTTTACAATGGACTTCTGAGGGATTTTAGGCCACCTAGTATCCTAACCCCTTCTTTTGGTGAAGCATCCTGATATCAAGGATCTGCCAGCCCTACTCTCAGGCTATGGGATCCAGACAAGACCCTGTCGAGCAGGGCTGGCCAAACAGTGCTGTGAGTCTCTGAAGCCACAGTGAGTGGTCCAGGAACACTGGGATCCAGGGCCAACCAATCAGCATAATTCCATCTTCCTGGTGAGCTTTCAGACCTGGGAAAGACGGGGGTCCTACTGATGCGTTCAGAGTGAATCCTGAGATTCCTGCAAGAGCTATGAGAAGAGTCTCCTGCGTCAGACTTCATGTTGTGAGGATGTGAGCCTAGAGTCAACAATACCCATGAGGGGAGAGCCTGGGTGTGGAATGGAGCAAAGATAGTGCAGAACTGAAAGGCAGAGACACAAAACTGGGTTCTGAGAACGTCACTGGACCCCCTGGATCAAGCCTTGCCTGATTTACAGCTTTTCAATTCTAGGAACCAGTTCATTTCCTTTTTTCTTAGAATAGTTTATGAGCGTTCTATAACTTGTAACTAAAAGTCTAAAGTTACGCCTGACTGCTCTACCGTGGGCTATTCTAAAATCCACATACGCTGGCCCTAAAGAGACAAATCTGAAAAGGCGAAAGGTCTGTGGAGTCAGGGGAGCTGTCACGAGCTGGGGCTAGAGGCAGGTTACCAAGACTTTCCACACTTGAGTTCTTCCTCTGTCAGGTGATTAGCGTCTGCCTCTTCCGCTGCCTGTCAGGTGACTGAGAATCACATAAAAAGGTACAGAGGAAATCACTATGGAAACATACAAAAAAGCACTGTACAAACAAAAAATACTGTTATTATTAGCACAACAATAGTTATTCAAACTTCAAAATTCTGGCCTCTGTAACTCTCAGATCCCATAAGAAATTTTCAAAGCCTTTGAACAAGAACACATTGTTTTTCAAGTGAACAAACATAGCGGGTGAAAAGAAGAGAGGCAAACCAAGAAACACTCTTCACTATAAAGAAGGCAATGCTGCTTACCCAAGGGGAGGAGCCTGGGGGGACGGGTTATATTGGTGATGGGGATTAAGTACCGCACCTGTTGTGACGAGCACCAGGCTGTTGTATGAAGTGTTGAATCACTAAATTCTTCACCTGAAACTACTACTACTCTGGATGTTAACTAAGTGGGATTTAAATTAAAACTTTGAAAAGATGCATTGTTTTTATGAACACCTATGTTCTGCTCTACGAGGGGGAGCGCCCTCTGCAGGCCAGAGGGTGTAAAGCGAGGCCGCAGACAGGGAAGTGGACAGAAAAGAAGGGGCAGCCCAGGGCTCTGGCTCTGGGCAGAGCACAGTTATGTGGCGTGGGTCATTTCTGGGGCCCACCCAGGACATTTCCCCCACAATGGGATACATCATTCTATGACTCATGCTTATGAACTACAAAAGAAAAATTATGATTTAATCACCACTAGTAACTCTTAACCACTATTTTGCAAACTTCGGGGTTGTCCTAACAATAATACTGTTGTGCAGGTAGGCGTATTTGGTGTTTGTTTTAATGTTTCCATATATGAGACCTAAGGGTCCAACATAACAACAGACTTTGCATAAAAAGACTAAACTGTTGCACAAATTTTGCAGTTTTCCAAAAGTCAGAACCCAATCATTTTCTGATAAAGACAGTATGAGCAGTCAGGGTACAAGACAGAAAGAGGCATTACCAGCTTTTAAACCTCATTCTGAGTCTCTGGTCAATGGCAGTATCAACGGATTCTCTTTTGATAGAAAAAATAACCCAATTTTTGTATTTTCATATAAGGTAACTGGAAGAAGTTTATTCTTTTTTTTTTTTAAGATTTTATTTATTTATTTGACAGAGAGAGATCACAAGTAGGCAGACAGGCAGGCAGAGAGAGAGAGGGGGAAGCAGGCTCCCCGCTGAGCAGAGAGCCTGATGTGGGGCTCGATCCCAGGACCTTGAGATCATGACCCGAGTTGAAGGCAGAGGCTTAACCCACTGGGCCACCCAGGTGCCCTGGAAGAAATTTATTCTTTACAGTTCCCTCCCTTGAGGAGCTCAAACCTGGGCAGCTGAGGTGGCAGAACAGGTGGACAGTTGTTTTAATAGTTTCCCCATGGACTGGGTACCAACACCGTGCCAGGCATGTACAGGGCTACTAAGCCCAGCACTCCCCAGTCCACGTCACCAGTGGGCAGGGTTACAGTTCCTCAGAAGCAAGGAGCAGGCTGAGCCCACTCTCCCTGCTCCCCAGGACAGCCTGCATCAAGGCAGAGCGGGCTGGCCCTGTCTGTGTCAGGCTCCATCAAAATCACCTTCTCTCTCCCTGTGTCTCCATCTACACCTCCTTGTCTTATAAAACAAGTTGGCCCAAGCCTGTTATCTGGTCATCCTCAATTCAGGGAGAGAGGTAAAAGGCCCCACACTGTTCTCCAATCTAGATGTACAATTATGAAAGCTGTTTTGTCCCCTATTGATCCAAGCTGCAAAAAGTTAAAAACCAAAGGGAAGGAGGAAAGAGAAACTGTCTCTCTAAAAAGTCTCTAACACTTACCAGTTTGGATAGTGCCCTGGAACCAGCATAGATTATACCCACAAACAACACGGAAGCAGGAAGCCACGTCCAAACATCAGATCTGGGAAAAGGGAAAGAGGCCGTCAGATTTCTGTCACTTCCTGTCCGAAAGACCTAGTTGCAAGGCATGACCCTTCGGATGCACCAAATATGACAACGGTCCTTGTCTTAACATCTCTGGGCAACCTGGAAAGTGTGACCCATCTGTGTCCCCTGTGAGTGAGGGAGGCTGACAGAGCTACCCAGCTACTGCATCTGCTTTCCAGCCCCCAACAGGGCACAGACAAGCTGAAGATAGAAGACGGCTTCCGGCAGTTTGGGAGAGAGAACAGATCTGATTTTTTTTTTTTTTTTAAGGGGCAGTGAACATTATTCTTTGGATTTTAAGAAGCTAGAGGCTTTGAACTCATGCCAAAGTATTAAGAATGTAAAAAGACTATTTACCGAGGCAATACACCAAACAGCTCCATGGAACCACAACAAAAGGAAGAAAGTGTCAAAGGACAGAATTCTAAAAAACGAATGCTAGGCCTCAAGTTGGGTGCCCACATGCTGACGCTTTCCACCATTAACCTGGAATCTCTAAGGACCTCTGAAGGGTGCATTTCTTTGATTCAATTGTGGCCACACCCAACACTGCTTTTCGCAGTACAGTTTAGAATCATGCATTCTTCCAAAAAAGCAAAATCCCGGTTTTTGCATAAAGCACCGATCACTTGCTGCCCCCATCCATCACCAACACGTTCGGTCCGCTAATGCTAGCTCCGTAGAGTTATTCTAATAATAGACAGAAATAAATGAGACCGATCCAGCAGAATTTAACATAATAACCCCAGCTAACTCAATGAACTGCTCTCCTGGGATGGTCCCTGCTCGAGAAATGTTCTTTGTTAACTTTATTAGCACGGACAGGCACTCTATCTGTGATCAGACCCTTGTATGCTTCCCAGTCAACCTGGTGTTCAAATGTCTCTAGTCTCTAGTGAGGCTTCTGAACCCTACTTCCTGAATATATTTATTCAGCAAATACTGACAGCAACTTGCAAGGTGCTAACAGCACCAGAATTACTGTGAACAGCAGGATCACAGGTAACATTTTTGATCACTTGTTACAAACGAGGCACTACGCTCAATGTTTTCTATGCTGTGTCTTTAAAAAACCTGCACAACATGGGGTGCCTGGGCGGCTCAGCCAGTTAAGCATCCAACTCATGATCTCAGCTCAGGTCTTGATCTCAGGGTTGTGAGTTCAAGCCCCGTGTTGGGCTCCACAATGGGCGTGGAGCCTACATTTAAAAAATAAATAAATAAAATCTGCACAACCACCTTAGGAAGAAAATGTTGTTATTATTATCCCCCTTGTGCAAATGAGAAAACTGAGGCATAAATAATTTAAATAACGTGCCTGTGGTCAGAAGAGCTGGTAATGGCAAAGAAAGAATTTGAAATCAGGTCATCTGACTCTAAAGACCTAGCTTTAAGCCACCCTTTCATTCTCTGCCCTCGAGGAGCTCATAGTCTCATGGGAGACACTGACCTATAAATAAATAAGCTGCAAACACAGCATGATTTTGCAGACTGAGCAGCTAATTCCCGAGGAATATTCTCTGTTCTTCCTGGTCCTGCTGCAATAAGAGAGGTCTGCACTTGTACCCAAAAGGGGAACAGAGAAAGGAAGATGCCATTCTCCATCCTCATGTGTCAAGCAGAACATCAAACCAATTGCTATTCTTCTAGGAAATGGCTTTCCCGTTAGATATTAAGATCACAAGGGTCAAGGGAGACAGGTTCCAGGCCCCCCGGGCCTGCAGTGCACCAGAAGGCAGCCCAAGGTACACACTGCAGGGAGCACAGGGGAGGTGGGGAGGGGGGCAGTGTGTGACACAGTGGGGTGCCCAGCAGCCATGGGCCCAGTACTCTGGGACCTGAGCTCAGTGAGGTCCCAGGCAGTGCTCTGTTCCCTCTTAAAAAAAGAAAATGCCTCCCCAGTCATATGCTCCAAGAGACATCTGGGCATCTGAATGGCCATGAATGTGAAAAAGAAAGCACAGCTAGTAGACATCTTATATTTTAACCCTCTATCCTAAAAACAAAGAAATGACTTTAACTGGGGCCCATCGGTGGTTCAGTCAGTTAAGAGTCTGCCTCCACTTCAGGTCATGTTCTCAGGGTTCTGGGATCAAGTCCCACATCGGGCTCTTTGCTCAGTGGGGAGCTTCTCCCTCTGCCTACCGCTCCCCCTGCTTGTGCTCTCTCTCTCTCTCTCTCGCTCTCTCACAAATAAATAAAATATTAAAAAGAAAAAAATGACTTTAACTATAAAAAATAAACACAGATCTAGTTGGACCAAAGAGACTTCTGGGAAATGTTACAGAGCAGCTGTGTGAGCATTTGGATAGAAGCATGGCACTGTGACCCAGGCGCTGGGGCTTATGTTCTCCACAGTCCTCTCACTCGGGGCCCACCTCCTAGGTGGACAGAGCCAAAGCAACGTGCACTGATGGCGGAAATTTGGAGACCTGCAGAAGCAGCTGGTTGCCTGACCCTGTCTTGGCCCCCATAAGCTCTTTTCAGAGACAGCTGCCTCCCTCCTCCGCACACCAACAAAAAAGCATAGTTGCTGTAGAGAAGAATGAATACGAATCACTCGGGACGGTGCTGCCGAAACAGACACGGGTAAAACCAGTGTGAAAGGATGGGGTGGTGGGAGAAAAAGAATTAAAAATCGAGAAGAATTCTGCATTCCCATTGTTCCAAAGTATTAAAGTTCTCATTCCACTGAAAATCATAGGGTATATACTGAGTGCAGTTTATACAAGAAAACACTCAAGGGAACCCAGCAGACAATCCCATACACCAAGCAAAAGCCTTCCCATGAGATTAGCAAATGAATGAACATTTATACGTCTTAAGTCAAAATAGATTGTTTCATCCAAAAATGCTTTTTTGACTTATCTTTCAATTAACCCATTAATGATCAGAGTCAGATAATATATAACATATATATTATTAAAGTGTCTCTCGCCTCTCAAATAAACTGCAAGTTTCACTAAGGTGGGAGCTATAAATGTTTTGCTCATATAAATGTCAAATATTACACGGATGAAGGTTTTAAGGAAACTAAAGGACTAAGCTGCACCATAAGGGTACCTGATTCAGTGTCAGTGAGGACAGGGAATCCTTTCTCTAATAAGTGACATTTGAGGGGCGCCTGGGTGGCTCAGTGGGTTAAGCCACTGCCTTTGGCTCAGGTCATGATCTCAGGGTCCTGGGATCGAGTCCCGCATCGGGCTCTCTGTGCGGCAGGGAGCCTGCTTCCCTCTCTCTCTCTCTCTGCCTGCCTCTCCATCTACTTGTGATTTCTCTCTGTCAAATAAATAAATAAAATCTTAAAAAAAAAAAAAAAAGTGACATTTGAGGTAAAACTCAGAGTTAAAGTGGGTGCAAGGGGTGGGGCAGAGAAGCAGAAGGGACCCAACATTCCCCCCTTGGTCCGTTACTCACAGCAATAAAAGTCTCTTAAGGTTTCGGTTAGGCTTTGTCACAAGCTTGTTCTTTCCTAATTCTTCATTCCCAAATTCTTTGCAACACTGATATCACTTAATTTATAAACCAGCAGGAGAACCAGACAGACGGGCAGTCAAAGACATGCACACTGCCTCCCTCCCAGAGAGAACCTGCCGCAAGGAGTCTAGGCTGCTGACGGTGAACATCACTTAAAGAACTGTTTGCGCTTGATGCTTCAGAAATCAGACCTGGGCTCTCTGGCTTACAGGGTTCTCCAGGACTATCTGCTACTGTGCTACTCTAAGATGGATGGGTCAGACCTTTCAACAGTTACCTGGGGCAAAAAAAAGGCAAGGCAACTGAGTTTTCCATGCTTTTCCAGGTTGTGCGGAAACAAGGTGGGAACAAGGACTATAAGGGTGGTGCTTTTTTGTGTTTTTGCCATCTCTTGAAATATTTCTTTTTTAAAGACTTATTTGACAGAGAGAGAGCATGAGTGCAAGCACAAGAAGGGCAGAAGGAGAATCCCAAGAGAAAAGAATCCCAAGCAGACTCCCAGTGGAGCCCAATGTGGGGCGCGATCCCAGGACCCTGAGATCATGACCTGAGCCAAAATGAAGAGTTGGTCACTCAACTGACTGAGCCACCCAGGGGCCCCCTGAAATATATACTGTAATTTAAAAATCCTAGTTAATGCTGCTAAAACAGAGGACTATTTTCCAGGGAAATAAAGCAGTAAGGATGGAAATCATACCTGGTTCTGGGCACTGAAGAGTATAACCTCATAACATGCACATGGTTACCCAAATCTTTGGGAATTATAATCAGCTCTCTTCACTGCCAAGGAATATTCCTGTAGTTAGCTAACATTAGCCAAGAGTTCTAAGGGAGGGACAAACTTCACACATTTCCCTGGGCTGTGCCCTTTCTTCTAGGTGAGGTCCTCTAGGGCTGGATGTATCTCGGGCTTACTGGGTCACTAGACGTGGGAAGGGTGCACAAGTCCTGAGCAGTGCATGGCACAATGACACTCAATAAATGTTCTGGGTCTTTCTACACGTAACCCCAAAGACAGAAACCACTAGGGAAGATTGACAGATCCACCTGCATAAAATGCACTGGTCAGAAATCACTGTAAAGAAAACCAAGAGATGATGAATGACCTAGGAAAAATTCCTGGCAGTATATAAAACAGGCTGGAATTTCATATTCTTAATGTATAATGAGTATTCACAATTCAATTAAAAAAAAATCACAAAAGAAAAATAGTGAGCAAAACCAGGTATTTGGGTGTGTGTGAGTATGTGAGTGTGTGTGTGTTACAGATAAGAAATACAAATAGCTAATTAACATATGAAAAGTTACACATATATACATACACACTACTTGGCTACACTTATCAAAAGCTTTAAAAATATGTGTACTAGGGACACCTGGGTGGCTCAGTTGGTTAAGCGGCTGCCTTCGGCTCAGGTCATGATCCCAGCGTCCTGGGATCGAGTCCCACATCAGGCTTCTTGCTCGGCAGGGAGGCTGCTTCTCCCTCTGCCTCTGCCTGCCACTCCTGCCTTTGCTCACTCTCGCTCCTCTCGCTCTCTGACAAATAAATAAATAAAATCTTTAAAAAGGAAAACAAAAAATAAAAATATGCGTACTCTATACAACAGTTAAAGTTAGTTAAAGTTACCCACAATGACCTTTTCATTTACAAGGAATATAAAGCTACATGCTGGCCTCGTTGTTGGTTGTCAAGTGTGCCAAGCACCTCACGGCTGACTATTGCCTCCCGGCCGGGAACCCTCTCCCTCCAGAACCCTGCATGGCTCACTCTCTCACATACTCAGATCTATGCTCACAAGCCATCTTATCCATGAGTCAAAGAACAACCCCCACTCCCGCCCACTAGAACACACTGAGGCACACACATCCATGCCTACTCCCCCGCCTGGCCTGCCATCTGACACATCAAATACTTCTATTTTCCTTCGTTTCTCGTCCGTCTATCTCAACGAGAAGGTAAGCTCTATGAGGGCAAAGATTTTTGTCTGTTTTGTTCATTGGGCACCTACCCCCCTACCAAGAACAATATCTGATATATATGCTAGACATTCAAATATTTGCCGAAGGAATCATCATGTATTACTTTGTAACTTTAAAAAATATATATTTTCCCTCCTTTCTCTAGATGGGTACAAGGAAAAAAACAACAGCCACAAAACAAACCAGGAAACTCCAGACATGACCCTAACTCCCATTTCTTCCCATGTTTTTATGAAGCCCTTCAAAGACTTTGTTCTGAACTGGACTGCTGGTGCTTACAGCTACCAGGTTTTTAAGGGCAGGGATGAAAGTGAAAAATACCTATATACTGCCATTTGCCTCTTTGAAACGGCCCTAATGGGAACTTCTTTTTCTTTTTTTTTTTTTTAAGATTTTATTTATTTTTGACAGACAGAGATCACAAGTAAGCAGAGAGGCAGGCAGAGAGAGAGAGGGAAACAGGCTCGCCACCAAGCAGAGAGCCCCATGCGGGGCTCAATCCCAGGACCCTGGGATCATGACCTAAGCCAAAGGTCGCACCCAGGCAACCCCTAATGGGAACTTCTAACTATAAATAGTAAATACCTCTAATAATCAGTTGTAATCTCAAACTGGGACAATGGAAAACTAACTGCAATGAAAAACAAATATGTTTTCTTCAAAAGACATGAACTCTGAAACTTGGCATGGAGGCAGTCATTTTGTTTCCTATAATAATATATCTTGTTTTCTTTTTTTTTTTTTTAAGATTTATTTATTTATTTATTTGACAGACAGAGATCACAAGTAGACAGAGAGGCAGTCAGAGAGAGGAGGAAGCAGGCTCCCTGCCGAGCAGAGAGCCTGATGCGGGACTCGATCCCAGGACCCTGAGATCATGACCTGAGCCGAAGGCAGCAGCTTAACCCACTGAGCAACCCAGGCGCCCCTATATCTTGTTTTCTTATTAAAAAGTCGTACCGGGGTGCCTGGGTGGCTCAGTCATTAAGCGTCTGCCTTCGGCTCAGGTCATGACCTCAGGTCCTGGGATAGAGCCTGCATTGGGCTCTCTACTCAGCGGGAAGCCTGCTTCTCCCTCTCCCACTCCCCCTGCTTGTTTTTCCTCTCTTGCTATCTCTCTCTGTCAATAAATAAAATCTTAAAAAAAAAAAAAAGCCACACCTATCCATGCTAGAAAATTTTCAAAATACAGATAATCAAGAAAAACATTACAATGACCATCCCACTACCCAAAGATAACCAGTAATACTACCGCGCTATGTCTCCCTCCAAACAGTGCCCATATGCATGTATATGAACACTGCAGTGAAGACGGGATCCTACTATACGAGTTGTTCCATCATCTGCCTAACATCTTTCCAAAAAATCATCACTAATTGAGTAATATCACTAACTGAATGATAGGCCATTGCTGGAGGTAAAAGTTAATCTTCTTTTTACTATTCTAATGCTGTAATAGTTATCCTTGAATACGCTGCCTTCGATATTTATCTTTTTGCAGTATCAGGATAAATTTCCTGAAGTGGAATTGCTGTTCAAAGATCCATGTACCCAGGTGCAGGACTGGTTACAAAACTATCTGCCAGAGAACTTACCCTGGCTCTACCCTCTGCTATGGGCTACATGCTCATGTCCCCCCGCCCCCAAATTCAGAGGTTGACATCTTAACCCCAGCATGATGTATTTACAGGTGGGTCTTCTGGGAAGTAATAAGTTCATGAAGGTGGAACCCTCATGATGGGATTAGGGCCCTTTAAGAGACAGACCTTGCTTTCTCTCTCTCTCTCTTTCTCCCTTCCTTCCTCCCTCTTCTCCACTCTGAAGGATACAACAAGATAAACAAGAAGAGGTCCTTACCAGAACCTAACCATGCTGGCAACCTGATTTTGGACCTCCCAGCATCTACAACTGTGAAAAACCAATGTTTGCTGTTTAAGCCACCCAATCTTCGGTATTTTTGTTATAGCTGCTAAAGGTAAGATTATATATATTTTTATATTTATATAAATATATTATATATTTATAAACATATAATATATATTTATATTTATAAATACATATCTGTATATAAAATGTATTTAATATATTTATATATCTATATTTATATATTTATTGATATATGACATATATAATCTCCCACTACAACTCTAAGATTCTACAATAGCCAAATACCTGCACATTAGGAACAAACCAAGCACATTTTCTCCATCTACAATTTATAAGGTGGCATCCTCTGGGCCTCCCATGCTGGTTTATTCTTTCCTTATCCTATGTGCCAACAAAGGAGGCAAGATGGAATTAAATCCTGAGGTGGCACTGGAAGAATCCCAGGTCTCTGTGGTACGGGGACCACTGTAGAGCCAGTGAGCATGTGTATCTGTGCTTGTAGGGAGGGATCGCTGAGCAACTCCTGGGGGAAAGGACTATTTGCCATGGGGTCTGGTTTGAAAACTGTGGTGCTAACATAGTTTTTCTTACATGATTTGTATGCACAAGTATCGCATCTTGTTTGAGTCTTGGGCTTGTTTTTTTTTTTTTGCTTGTGCACACTCTCTTGTCCCTAAGAACCTTGATGAATATAGCATTTTATAAGAAGCTAACAATAGTCTGTTGCCATGAATTATAAAACTGCTGTTACCGAGATGAAGGCTAATTAAATTAAATCACTTGTTTTTCAAATAGAGCATGCATTATGGAAGGAACATCTGCTCCCTCAAAACACTCAGAAGTTTATCTGTTCATGGGTAACTGAAGGGCTCCTTGAGCCAAGTTCTTGAAAATTCTCTGCATTATGCTGACACCTAGTGGAACTAAAGACATTCTCCAAACATAAAAATACCAAGCCACCCAGGTAGCAACAGGGTTCATGAATTGCCTTAAACCATAATACCTCACAACTATACTCCATATTTGCTTCATAGTTTACAAGGACTTCTGCATATATTCTACTCCTCATCTTCTTTTTTCTTCTCCCTCCTCCTCCTCTTCTTCTTCTTTTGACTTCTACATATACTAACTACCTACTTACAGCAGATGCCTAGATGTCATTTTTTGGGTCCATTATTGGTGAATATGGTCATCCAAGAATCTTATTCACTATTCTTCCTCTTTCCTACTACTCTTAGACCTTTCCTCCTTCATTCTTATTCTTTCTCTGACTCACAGAGGGTCAAGTCCCTTGACAAAGTTCAGCCCTAACATTACTTGAACTCAGGAACTCCACGATGATACTGTTTTTCACAAAGCATAACTCAGAAAAGGAGTCCTCGAACTATGGCCCACAGGCCAAATCCCACCTGTACCATATTACCATAATGTATGCTTTAAACATCGTACAATTTTATTTGACAACTATACCTCAATAAAGCTGAAAAAAAAAATCCTGTCATCTACCATCCCTAACCCCGTGGACTCTTGCTGAGAACTACCATAATCACCACACCAACACCAATCAGATTTTATTCAATATCATGTCCCTTCAGTAGTTCTCCATGTTTCCTGAGAACCCTTTGAAAGCTGGTTTTGTGATTCCCCAAAAGTAATTCCTACATATATATCTAAAGCATTCCCTAGACAACAGGGGGAAAATATCAAAAATACAAAAATTTGAGTGTTAACTTTCCTCAGAGAGCAAAGGCAACTGTTCATAAAACTGCAAGAGTCCCTCGAAATGAAATGTGAACACATTAAAACATACTTGAGAAATTCCAACCACCAGAAATTCCAACCACAAGGCAACCAAGATAGCTTACCTTGATGAAGGCAAGCTATCTCACTGAAAAACAAATAATCAAAAATTAAAAATTTTTTTAAAATTAAAAAAAATAAAAATAAAAACAAATAATCATAAAAAGAACTATATCCTAAGTGGTTCATAACTGTTTATTTCTCTAGTTAATTTGGAGGTTTGGGGTTTTTTTTTTTTTCAATTTTTTTTTTAGATGTTTAAAAAAATGTATTTATTTGTCAGAGAGAGAAAGAAAGAGCAAATGAGCACAAGCAGGGAGAGCAGCAGACAGAGAGGGAGGGAGAAGCAGGCTCCCTGCCAAGCAGGGAGCCCAATGTGGGGCTCGGTCCCAGGACCTTGGGACCATGACCTGAGCTGACGGCAGCCGCTTAAACAACTGAGCCACCCAGGCATCCCTAATTTGGAGGTTTTATCAAAAAAAATTTTTTTATGGTTCTCCAGCAAAGATTCTCAATGGAAAATTAAGGAGCGAGGCTTTCTTCTTCATCTGTTATAAACCTCTGGTCAGGGACACCTGGGTGGCTCAGTTGGTTAAGTGTCTGCTTTTGGCTCAAGTCATGATCCCAGGGATTCTGGGATTGAGCCCCGCATCAGGCTCCCTGCTCATCAGGGAGCCTGCTTCTCCCTCCCTCTCTACCTCTTCCCTCTGCTTGTGCTTTCTCTCTCTCTCTCTATCTCTCTCTCTTGTCCACACTGTTTCTCAAATAAATAAATCTATTTTAAAAACACTTTAAAATTTAAAAAAAAAAAAAGAAACTTCTGGTCACAAAGATATTGTGACATAGAATTATTAACTTAGAACATCTCATACTTGGAAAATTGGGAGTTCAAAATTTGCTGTCTTAGGTATAGTGAACAAAAAGTAGTAAGTCCATTAAAAAGTACTTTCCAAATGTTTCTATTTAAACGTGTAGTTTGGTAATTAAGGAACCAGAGGATGGTGTGTAAAGTCTCCAGTGAAATCACACCTGATTCTAGAAGCAATGATTCCAGAATCTAGTAAAGAATGCCATGGTTTCACTGCCAGATGTCCCGTCACAGTGTTCTGGATTACATTTTGGAAACAAACAGCCTACAGCACAGGACTTCAACAGCTGCTAGAAAAATCACTTCGACGTTCTGCAATGGTTTGGCAGTGACAGTAGCTACCATAAAAGGACAGGCTAATGCCTAAAAACCAGTGCTATCTTCCCCAAGACAGAACTCCTCAGGGCATCGTCCAACACTTTGTAATAACTGGTTGCTGAGTAAAACTCCTGAAGAAGATGTATCCCATCGGGTCACTCAATGTAGTCAATATATGATGTGGTCAGGGACTGACCAACACAGCAAATGTGGCATCTTTGCCAAGTAGGAAATGTGGTGCCAGTTTCTGTGACTTGTTTTAAGAGGGAATCTGGGAGTCTGCCATGCTCCAGGCTATAAGGAGGTTAAACAAGCTCTCATGGCATATGTTATTAAATACCGATTTGGGGGAGCACCCACCAGCCCCACTGGTACATTCCCGACTCCACGATGATCTCGGCATCTCCAAGCTGTCTGCCTGCTGCTGTTTTTCATCTTTAATGGAGTCCAACCTCTGCCATCCCTACCCAAGTGCACAGTCACACAGCAAAGCTGGTCTTCGGTTCTCTATGAATACAATCAGAAAGCTGAGCCCAGTAGGAAACAGCAACCAGGGCAAACACAAACCTAGCTCAGGTTTGTGGGCTGAGACCATGACCTGACCAGAAGGCAGAGGCTTAACCCTCTGAGCCACCCAGGCGCCCTCCACAGAAACTTTTTTAAGTATGAACCAATAACATAGCTTTTAAGAAAACATGGTTAAAGTAATGTATTAGGGGTTTGTTGCTGTTGTTGTTTTAGAGAGACTATTATTAATTTCACAGGCAGAGTTCAGCAATTCATCAGTCTTATATAACACCCAGTGCTCATTATATCATGTGCCCTTTTTTTTTTTTAAAGATTTTATTTATTTATCTGACACAGAGAGATCACAAGTAGGCAGAGTGGCAGGCAGAGTCAGGAGGAAGCAGGCTCCCCACCGAGCAGAGAGCCCGACTCGGGGCTTGATCCCAGGACCCTGAGATCATGACCCAAGCCAAAGGCAGAGAGGCCCAACCCACTGAGCCACCCAGGTGCCCCTCATGTGCCCTTCTTAATGTCCTCTCCCAGTTACCCCAGTCTCCCAGCTCCTTCCCCTCCAGCAACCCTCAGTTTGTTTCCTATGATTAAGAGTCTTTTGTGGCTTGTTTCCCTCTGTGATTTCATCTTGTTTTATTTTTTCCCTCCCTTCCCCTATGATCCTCTGTTTTGTTTCTTAAATTCCACATATCAGGGAAATCATATGACAACTGACTTTCTCTGATTGACTTACTTCACTTAGCATAATACCCTCTAGTTCCATCCATGTCTTGGCAAATGGCAAGATTTCTTTTTTTTTGATGGCTCAGTAGTATTTCATTGAATATATATTCCACATCTTCTTTATCCATTCATCTGTTTAAGGACATCTGGATTCTTTCCATAGTTTGGCTATTGTGGACATTGCTACTATAAACATGGGGGTGCATGTGTCCCTTTAGATCACTACATTTGTATTAAAGTAATGTTTAAAGTACTATTTTAGGGACAGATGGGTGGCTCAGTGGGTTAAAGCCTCTGCCTTCAGCTCAGATCATGATCTCAGGGTCCTGGGATCAAGCCCTGCATTGGGCTCTCTGCTCAGCAGGGAGCCTGCTTCCCCCTCTCTCTGCCTGCCTCTCTGCCAGCTTGTGATCTTTCTCTCTCTGTCAAATAAGTAAATAAAATCTTCAAAAAAAAATTAAAGACTATTTTATGAAGTAAATAATTCACATCATAAATTATAAGAAAATTATGAGGAATACTATAAACAGAGTAGAGGACCGATGTTGATGAGCACCAGTGGACTCCAGTCCCCAATCTGACAGTTCCTTCATTCTAGTCCAGTCTCTTGCCTCTGTGAAGGAATAAATGGAACCATCTGGAATCAGGATGCTTCATTATTTAACTAAATATTAGAACAATCACAGGCCTTGTGAAATCAGGGTACTGTTTGTTTAAATGAAGACCCAGTTCCCACTGAACCATTTACCATAACAATGGAGTGTAAAGTAAGCCCTCCGCTTAATATCACATGTAAAATTCCAAAAATATCTTTATTTTATGAAGGTGAGGATGTTATGCCAGTGAAGGTGACTGACCTGATCACTCAGGAGGGCTGTTAGCCTTGTCCATATCAACCTTGACTTTATTTGCTTTTCATTTTGTGCATCATTTCAGGGGAGGCGTAATGCTCTGAAAGAATTCTGAGAATTTATCTAGGTGAGGCACGAGTCCATAGCCAATTCAGATTTTAATTTTAGCTGAAAAATGATGCCATGGTCTTTGAGATTTCTTTTAAATCTATTCCACAAGTTGTCTTAATAGATTCATAACAACTAATTAAATGTATGATGTGAAGCAGGGGAGGGACATAATAAAGGACATTATTGAGAAAACTGGAAAAATATGAATTTGGTCTGGAGATGAGATACTAGTATGACATCGATATTAATTTCCTCATTTGGATTACTAAGCTATAGTCATATAAGAAAATGTCCTTGCGCTTGGAAAATACACATGAAAGGGGTGCTTGGTGGGGGGTACAGTTGGTTGGGTAACTGACTCCTGGTTTTGGCTCAGGTGGTGATCTCGGGGTCATGAGATCAAGCTCCACATTGGGCTTTGCACTCAGCATGGAGTCTGCTTGGGATTCTCCGTCTCCCTCTCCCTCTGCTCTCCCCCTTGTGTGCTCATGCGCTCTCTCTCTCAAATAAACAAATCTTTTTTAAAAAAATAAAATACACACTAAGGAATTCAGAAGAAAAGAGGCATTTTACTCTTGAATCTGCAATTTACTCTCCTATAGTTCAGGAAAAAAAAATATATATATACATATTTCTCTCAAGAGCAAATGGTGGGAGAGGTGAGGTAAAATAATTGAGAGACATGAGTAAAGGATACAGACGTTCTTTGTGGCATTTCTTTTTTTTTTTTTTTAAGATTTTATTTAATTATTTGACAGAGAGAGATCACAAGTAGGCAGAGAGGCAGGCAGAGAGAGAGAGGAGGAAGCAGGCTCCCTGCTGAGCAGAGAGCCTGATGCGGGGCTCGATCCCAGGACCCTGAGATCATGACCCGAACGAAGGCAGAGGCTTAACCCACTGAGCCACCTAGGCCTCTGTAGTATTTTCTAACTGTTCTGTAAAGTAGTAAATAATTTCAAAATTAAAAATTTACCAAAAAAATTCTAAGTTGATTTAGAAGCTCATTTCCTCACTCTCATGATCTACAACAAAGCCCAATTAATACAGTGTTATAAAGTGTGTCTCTTGATTAATTTTAGTATTATTTAAGTAACTGACCAGGAAAACACTCCTTGAGTTCTATAGGATGATAAAAGCACTAAAATCTCAAGGTTAGATGGGAACTAAGAGATCAAGTAGCTCAAATAAACATCCCTGTTTCCCAATGTAACACCAGAAGAAATTAAATAATGTGAAAATAAGCCAGCGTATGAATCATGCATCAAGCAAGAAAAGGTTGTTCTACCTTGAGCTGCTGTTGATCTCGGCCCAGCCCAGCTTCCATGACACATGAAGCAAAAGTCCACCAACTAAGGTCTGCCACCTGAAAAGGATATGAACCCATGTGAATTTGAAAGAGTGCTACGGCCTCAAACACAATCCAGCCTCAGCAGACCCATTGGTTCACACAAATACACACACCAAGCCTCCCTCCAACACTTTTCTCCCACCCTCCCCTAACTGGCATCCCAGTTCCCAGACCCCTCCTTCTCAACTTGTTCTATTCTCGAGTCTAGACTAGTCCTGACTGATCTCACCCACAGTCCCTGCTTCCTCCATTGCCCTGCACTGATGATTCCCAAATCACTGTGCTCCCCCGAAGACCACCACCCTGACACCCCAGTGATAACCTGCCTATAACATTACCTTGAACTTCCCTCCCCCATCCTGGTCTACCGCCCCTGTCCCTAATCAGCCACACCAAAGCCCAGAAAATCCTGTTGCACGTAATCCCCATCACAGCTCTCAAGGGCCACGCCTTCCCCTCCTCATCCCTTCCCCGTCTGCCTCATGCAGACTCCCATCATGGCACACCCGAACCTAGCATCAGTCTGCTAACAGTGTCCCTATCCCCAGGAATATCCCGCAACACCCATTCTACCTTGCAGCCCCAAGGCTTGTTCTAGAATGCAAACTTAATGTTGCCACTCGCTCATTTTCAAAATGGTTGATTCTTCCCAGGTGGCTGGCAGCAACTCCCAATCTCTTTTCTTTCCTTTTTTTTTTTTTAAGATTTTTTAAAAAATTTGTATTTATTCCACAGACAGAGAGATCACAAGCAGGCAGAGAGACAGGCAGAGAGAGAGAGAGAGAGACAGAGGGAAGCAGGCTCCCTGCTGAGCAGAGAGCCCAATGCGGGACCCAATCCCAGGACCCTAAGACCATGACCTGAGCCGAAGGCAGCGGCTTAACCCACTGAGCCACCCAGGCGCCCCCCAATCTCTTTTCTAACATGACACACAGGGGCCCAGAGAGCTCACGGGAGACACACTTCCTCAGCATGCAGAGCCCAGGGGGAGCCCAGGCTGTAAATGACACACCCCTGCTCCTCCCATGACACAAAGCACAGCAAAGTTCAAAATGAGCAAGAGGGTACTAGTGGCGTAACTTCCCCTTGTTTCACTCTAATTGTTTTATTTTAGGTGAGTCATTCGTAGACCTCAAAACCTCAAAACTCGAGACACCTTACCTCGGAAGTGATTACAACACACCCGTGTCTTGTGATGTAACACGGGAGAACGGCTGGCCTCTAAGATAAAGTCAATTGTGTGTGATACACAAGCCTTCCCAGACTTGCAGTACCCCCTTTCCAGGACCAGCTTGTCCTGCTCCAGGCAATGACATTCCAGCCATCGGGAAGAGCCCACAGCCTCGGAAATGTGCCAGGCCTTGCCATACTTCTAAGAATTTCCATGTGCTGTCCTCTTGACCCATCAAACGCTCCCATCTCCTTGTGTGTGGACAAACACCTGTTCATCCTGTAAGATCCCATTTTTACGACTCCTTTGTAAAACCTTCACTGACCAGCCAAGCAGGGCAGACAGCTGTGGGTCATGCCCTCCAACAACGTTATCTAGAGCAGTGGCACTCAACCATATGGGTTCTCTCTCCAGGGGACACTCATCAGTATCTAGAGACATTTTTGGTTGTCACAACTGGGGGTGGGGGAAGGGATGGGTTGCTACTGGGATCTGGTGAGTCATAGCCAGCGATGTTGCCAAACCTCCTACAGCCTATGGGACAGCCCCAGAACAAAGGATTACCCAGTTCAAAATGTCAAGAGTAATTTGAGAGATGACAGTGGCCCGGGAAGGGGCAATTTGGATGAAGAAGGCAGACAGATTCTGAAGATGTTTAGGAGGTCCTGGTGGTTAATTAGATGTTGGGGATGAAGGAGACAAGGGAATTGACTCCCAGGTTTCTGGGAGTTCTTCAGTCAGGCAACTCGATGGAAGGAGCCATCCACTGCAGTAAATTTAAGGGATAGGCAGGAGAGAAAAGAAAGCTGCACGAAGGCAGGGATCTTTGCTTTCCCCACTGATGTACCTCCTGTGTCTAAAACAGGGCCGGGCACATAGTATGTACCCAATAAGGATTTGTAGAATGAGTTAGTCCGCCCTACGGTGCACCTCCTACATGTCAGGCGTTGTTGTGAGCACTGGGGATACTCCGGTGACAAAAGAGATTTAAAAAAAATTCTTCCATTTGTAGACCTTACAATCTGTCAGAGGAGGGCATTCAGCCTGACCCATCCAGGGATATGCAAGGGAAAAGGCAATCCGGAGACAGACATGCTCCCTTCCCACCCAAGTGGCCTAAGTCTCTCTTCCTGGAGAGAACTGTCAGACAGGCAGGACCAGAAAATGATTCCTGTTCTCTAAAAGGGAAAACAACATCCCAGCTTTATTGACTGAAATACAGTGGCTCCCCTCCCCCCTTACTAGTGGGGGATGCATTTTAAGATCCCCAGAGGATATGTGGGGATCTTAAACTGCAGATAGAGCTGAACCAAATATGTAATGTGCTTTTTCCTACACATACATGCCTATGATAAAGTTTAACTTATAAATTAGGCCCCGTAGGAGATTAACAACAATAACCAATAATAAACTAGACAATTATAACAATATGCTATAATAAAAGTTATGTGAATGTGGTTTCTCTCTCAGAATCTCTGTATTCAACCTTCTCATGATGCTGCAAGAAGATAAATGACTAGATGGTGAGGTGGCGTGAGGTGAATGATGTAGGCATTCTGATGTACCTGTAGGCTACCATCCACCTCTGACAGCAAGTCAGGGGAGAATCATCTACTTCCAGACAGAACTGACCGTGGGTGACTGAAACTGCAGAAAGAGGAACCACGGATAAGGGGGCTACGGTGTATGTAATCATAAACAATATTTTTTAAAGTTTTATTATGAAATATTTGAGAGTAACTTGACAAAATCATTTTGAAGTTTACCCAAAATAATATATTGGTGATACCATAAAGAACAAAAATCCAAAAGTATACAAAAGGAAGTGTTTGAAAGTCTTCTTCCCTTGCCTGTACACTCTCTGCACTGTTTCCACCTTTTCCTATTGGTAACTGCCCTGGGTAGTTTCTTCACTTTTTTTTTTTTTTTAAGATTTTATTTATTTATTTCACACAGAAAGGAGATCACAAGTAGGCAGAGAGGCCGGCAGCGGGAGAGAGAGGAGGAAGCAGGCTCCCCATTGAGCAGAGAGCCCAACACAGGGCTCCAACCCAGGACCGTGGGACGACCTGAGCCGAAGGCAGAGGCTTTAACCCACTGAGCCACCCAGGGGCCTCACTTCACCTATTTTCAAATAAGGAAAACATACACACATACTTCTACACGATGCTATTGTGCTACCCTGTTACAGACTTGCTTCTGTCCCCCATTAAATGTATTTCGAAAATCTTTTCAATACCTGAGTGTCCTTATTATTTTTATCATTTGCATAGTATTCCATTAAGGATATAATATATTTAATGGGTTCTATAGAGATGAAAATCAGGTTGTTTAAAAAATGCTTGCAGTCACAGAGCTGCATATTTCATTTCATACATATTTCATTTACAGAAGTACAAACAAACCTCTCAGATAAATTCCTGGAAGTAGAACCGTGGAATTGAAAAATTCGGACTATTGGCAACAGTGTTACATAGTGCCAGAGTGTCACTCACAGATACTGTACCAATTTGCTGTCCCAGATCCATGTAGTAGAGCACCTGTTCTCTACATCTTCATCAGGGCTGTGTTACCAAATTTTGAAATTTTATTTTGCAAATCTTATAGGCAAAATACGATTTTTCAATAGTGTTTTAATTATGTCTTTCTTTTGAGTGAAAAATCATTTATAAATAGAGATTTTTGGTTTCTATATTAAATCCCAGCTTTAGGGGCCCCCAGGTGGCTCAGTCAGCTAAACATCTGCCTTCAGCTTAGGTCATGATCTTGGGGTCCTGGGGTCAAGCCCTGCCTCGGGTTCCCTGCTCAGCAGGGAGTCTGCTTCCCCCACTCCCTCTACCCGTCCACACCACTTGTTCTCTCTCTCTCTCTCTCGATCTCTCATTCACTCTCTCTCAATAAAGTTAACTTAAAAAGAGGGGCAGATGGGTGGCTCAGTGGGTTAAAGCCTCTGCCTTTGGCTCAGATCATGATCTCAGGGTCCTGGGATCAAGCCCTGCATTGGGCTCTCTGCTCAGCGGGGAGCCTGCTTCCCCCTCTCTCTGCCTGCCTCTCTGCCTGCTTGTGATCCTTCTCTCTCTGTCAAATAAGTAAATAAAATCTTTAAACAAAACAAAACAAAAATCTTTAAAAAGATAAAATAAAATCTAGCTTTAGGGCACTAAGATTGTATAAGTGTTACTTTGGGCAAGTTATTGCTTGTTTTATTCATAGTAAATATTCCCTGGACATTTGAGAAGAAGATATAGTCTCTATTGTAAAGATACAGCCTTTGATATTTACCTATTAATTGTATATAGGTTATATATATAGGTTATATATATATATATATATTTATATATATGGGTTATATATATACATACATATGCATACATGAACACTAGTTTTTTGTTTTTTCAATTGAACTATTATGGGAAAATAGTGGCAAATTTGTTTCCTATTATTTGCATGTTTCTATGTATTCCTGATATTCCTGCCTCATTGTCTGGCTCATAGATATTCATCACTGTTTTATTTTTGTTTTGAACCCCACATTCCTATAGGTCTTTTCATGACATCTATAACATGTCTTTTCATTTTGAACTGCATGCTTTAGCATCCTAACACATCTTTAGCATCCTAAAACATCTTCATATGTTTAGTGCTTTTTGTCCTGAACCTTGTCTGGCAAATATCATGACCCCTGTTTTCTTGTTCACATTTGTATAATTTTTTTTTTAAAAAGAAGAATGAGGGATGTCCTGCTCTATGACATATCTAAATGCTATAATAATTAAAACAATTTAGTACTAGCCCCTTTTCATAAGAATTGACAAATACTCAAAGACAGACCCTAGAAAAATAACTTCAAATATATTAATAACCCAAAGGCAAAAGGAAGGATTATATAATGAAATATAAACTATAGGGCTAGTATATGGGGCACTTGGCTGGTTCAGTCAGTGGAGTGTGCAACTCTTGATCTTGGGGTTGTGAGTTCAAGCCCTCCATCGGCTCCAAGCTGAGCAGAGTCTGCTTGAGATTCTCCCTCCCTCACCCTCTGCTCCTCCCACTCATGCTCTCTATCTCTCTCAAATAAATAAATAAACCTTTTTAAAAAAATATTTTATTTATTTATCTGACAGAGAGAGACAGCTATACAGGAACACAAGCTGAGGAAGACGGGGAAGGAGAAGCAGACTTCCCTCCAAGCAGGGAGCCCAATGCGGGGCTTGATCTCAGGACTCTGGGATCATGAGCTGAGCTGAAGGCAGCCACATAATGACTGACCCATCCAGATGTCCCAATAAATAAACTTTAAAAAAAATATATAGAGCTAACATAAGCAAAACTATGGAAGGAATGATTTCCTCACATTATACCACACATTTAAGTAAATGAATAATGATTAAAAATTGAATAAAGCTGTAATGAAATGTAGGTAAATATCTACATGAGCTTGAGATGGAGAAAAATAAACATGAAAGTAGTGGTACCAATCAATCATCAATATTTGTCCACTATAAAAATTTAAAAATTTTTAAAAGATTTCATTTATTTATATGGGAGAGAGAGAAAAAGAAAGCAAGCATAAGCAGGGGGAGAGGCCGAGGGAGAGAGAGAAGCAGGCTCCCTACTGAGAAGGGAACCTGATGCGGGGCTCCATCCAAGGACCCTGGGATCATGACCTGATCCGAAGGCAGACGCTTAACTGACTGAGCCCCCCAGGCACCGTAAGACAATTTATTTTTAAAGCTTGAGTGGAGGGTGGCACTCCACTAGGTGTGGGTGGCACAGTCAGTTGAGCCTCCAACTCTTGGTTTCAGCTCAGGTCATGATTTCGGGGTTGTAAGATCGAGCCCCGCATCAGGTTTGCCCTCAGCACAGAGTCGGCTTGAGTTTCTCTCCTCTTTTCTCTCCCTCAGTTCCTCTCTCCCAAGCTCACGCTTTCTCTCTCTCTCTCTAAAATAAATAAATATTAACTAACTAAATTAATTACTTAAAAAGCTTGAGTGGGGATGAGGTAAGGAAGGGAAATTTGAGTATCAGAGCACTCCGTGCTGCTTCTACCACATCTCCACTGTTGACCTACGTCCACACCCCTTTTTCCTTCTATCTTTTTTCTAAGAATGGCATTCTTCAATCATAAGACCACACACTAGATTTATCTGTAGTTCATTGTTGCTTCCTTCTTATGTCTTTTTTTTTTAAGATTTTATTTATTTATTTGACAGACAGAGATCACAAGCAGGCAGAGACACAGGCAGAGAGGAGGCAGAGTGGAGGAAGCAGGCCCCCTGCCGAGCAGAGAGCCCGATGCGGGGCTCGATCCCAGGACCCCGAGATCATGACCTGAGCCGAAGGCAGAGGATTAACCCATTGAGCCACCCAGGCGCCCCTCCTTCTTATGTCTTAGCAATAAATTTTCTACGACGGCACTCAAAAATATATTTGACTAATCAAAATAAGTATGAACAAAATGAAAAGCCAAAAGACAAACTGCAAAAAATGAAATTTCTAATAAACACGATGGACAAGTGGTTGGCATTCTTAAAATAAGAAGTCATTAAATTAATAAGAAAAATACTAAAACCCCAGTAAAAACAAAAAGGCAAAAGCACAAATAGACAATTCACTGATAAAAGCGGTACAAGTGGGTAACACACATAAGAAAATGGTCCAATTTGGGGGCACCTGGGTGGCTCAGTGGGTTAAGCCTCTGCCTTCATCTCAGGTCATGATCTCAGGGTCCTGGGATTGAGTCCCTTCATTGGGCTCTCTGCTCAGCAGGGAGTCTGCTTCCCCCATGCCCACCCCCGCTCTCTCTGCCTGCCTCTCTGCCTACCTGTGATCTCTGTCTCTCAAATAAATAAAATCATAAAAGAAAAGAAAAGAAAATGGTCCAACTTCATGAAAAATGATAAGACAAAACAATGTGATACCATTTGCGGTTCACAAAATCATCAGAGAAGAAAAAAACAGTCATGGTTTAAATACAATATTATAGAAACTCCCACAGACAATGCAAATTGGTAACACATTTCTGGAAAAGAATTTAATATTCAGGAGGGATACTAATAAAGTTCATATTCTTTAACCCAAATTTCTTATATAGGAATGCATCCCAAAGAAATAGCTAGAAATTTAACAGACTGAATATAAAAATCTCTGATAACATTGTTGTTTTTATCCCCCCCTGAAATAGGACACAATTTAAATGTCCATTAATAGAACAGCTAAACAAATTACAGTATGTCTATTTCATTTAAAAAATCTATGTACTTATTAAAAATATTTTTTAAAAGATTTATATCCTTATTTGAGAAAGAGAGAGCATAGGAGCAGGGGAAGGGGGAGTAGGAGAGAAAGAATCTCAAGCAGACTCCCTGCTGAGCATGAAGCCCGCAGTAGGGCTCAATCTCAAAATCCTGAGATAATGACCTGGGCAGAAATCAAGAGTCAGAAGCTTAATCTACGGAGGCACAAAGCACTCCTAAAAGTATTTTAAAGAACAGCTAATGATGCTGGTTGGATATGTCCCACAAATGTGTATAAAGAGCATAAAAGATACTCACCCTTGGAATAATGTAGGGTAGGTAAATTTCAAGACAGACAGGACATACTGAAAAAAAAAAAAACAGATTAATGAACATTTTCAAATTATCAAGAGTTGATTGTATAACCAAAGAAATCCCTATTGAAGAAATACAAATATACTCAAGTTTCAAAAAGGCTTTGAAACCCCCCCCACCCCCCCGCAAATCACACATTGGGCAAAAATTTTTAAAAACAAAGACCTTCCAAGCTATAGTAAAAAGACTGGGTCTGTTTTTCCCCCAGTATTGTCAGAACCCTGAGCACCTCTTGGTGGAGAAAAGGAACTGGGACCATCAGCAGATTGGGATGAACAGCAGTTGGGTCTCTGTTGTGGAAGCCCAACCACACAGCCTCTTCCCAGACCTCAGAAGTGCCATGTTGGAACTGCACCAACTGGAGAACACTGGCCGTGTCTCTTTTCTCGGTATCCACGTTATTTACTGTTCAATTTATCTAAAAATCCAAACCCCTTCTCTGTTTCTCTTCAAGCAAGAACTGCATCTTAGTAGTCTTTACTTCCTTCATTTTTCTTTCATTTGTGGGGATTTGGCTTTTGCATTCTAAAGATCTTTTTTTTTTTAAACTAATTCTGCATCATAATTTTTTCTGTGCTTTCGCATTTTAAGGATTTTGTAGAACCAACCCAACTAAGGTCAATATGTATTTCAATTATGTCTTTTACAATACTTCATGAATGAGGAGGCTGTGTTTTGTTTTCTGGGTACCTCTTCCTATTTTTTCCTACTATTGAACACTAAGAATTTTTGTAAAGTTTAAAAGTCATTAAAGGCTGTAGACAGAGACTCTTCTGATTTTTCACATGATCTAGAAAACAGAATGGACTGGTACTGGGCAAATTTACATACTTATTTTTTCCCATGAATTAACCTACACATAGGCCTCCTCATATGAGCTCCTAAATGTCCAATCACAGCTAACTGCTGAGCTCTGATCTATATTCACTAGAGATGGACCTCCTTCTTCTCTGAAATCAATTTACTCACATAATTCCATATGCTCTGCCCCACCTTTCCCTGATATTTTCATTCCAAAACAGAGATAGAGAAAGGATAAAGTGACTGTCTAGGCCCTGGGCTCCTCACCCTTGACAACCTTCAGGAAGATAGTAAATATTTATTTAGTTTATTGTCTGCTGAGCTTTGTTGTAGATACTGGGAAGTAGATGGAAAAATGCTGAAGCTCTCACCTCACCTGGCTAAAAAGGAGTGAAGAAAGAAATCTCTGACAAATGGAATCTAAGTCCTAGTGTTTATTCATTCAGCAATTCTTCATGTCACTGAAAGTGTTGCTCAGAAAAAAAATGCTCTTTGGTGGAATAGCATTGAGCACACCTCCAGGAAAAAGGAGCAATTTGGGAGCCTTTGAGAGGAGAACAGACATTCACTTTGTCTCCAGGCTGAAGGCTTAATAGCTGTAAGGGGAAGAAGGACCAGCGGCTGCCTGGGCCCTGAACCTGGTTATTGCCAGAACCTCCCAGAGGCCAGAACAACAGGCCACTCAGACTAGGTCAACACTTGCTGTTCAAACTAAAATCAACCATTCATTTAACACTAGAATCGATAAAACTAAAATTGACAAGATTTTTTTGAATGAATTTTCTTTTTTTTAAAGATTTTTATTTATTCATTTGACAGAGAGAGATCACAAGTGGGCAGAGAAGCAGGCAGAGAGAGAGAGAAGGGGGGGGAAACAGGATCCCTGCTGAGCAGAGAGCCCAATGCGGGACTTGATCCCAGGACCCTGAGATCATGACCTGAGCCGAAGGCAGAGGCTTTTAACCCACTGAGCCACCCAGGCATCCCTGAATGAATTTTCTTTTTACAGCCACAGAGGGAAATAGCTTGAGAAGGAAACTATACTGAGAAATAGGAAAAAAAAAAACAAAAAAACAAACAAACAAAAAACCCCTAGCATAGAGTCTTCTAAAAACTGGAAGAGGATCCTGTCTTGTAAACACAAAATGATCTACACTAATTCAAAAGAAAATTCATTTGGCAGAGGCTATAGGCTGGGGGTCCACAGCACAGCTGTTTTCTCATTTGGCCCCAACTTGGTCCAAGCCAACCTGCAATGGAGGCCAGAAAGAAGCATGACTGTCCTGGTTGAGACAATGGCATAATCTAAGAGTCACAAACTCCCTACCTGAGTCCCATTGTGAAGGACTACGTCTCCACCCCCTACCTGGGCCTCACATCTGCTTTCCTCTACTCTGATTCCAATTCCCTTTTCCCTTTTATACAACCTTATCTCCCCTTCTCTCTCTCTGCCTTCTGCCATTATTCTTCTGCTTTCCATCTATTCAGGCACTCCCAAGAGCTCTGAACCAAAGCACTCCAAACCATCGTGGAAAATGGAGTAGGGTTTACTGTTTAAATTCTGAGGGTCCTTGGGAATCTATGATTTCTATTACTCAGATTAGATATTCCTAGAGACATGACAGTTTGGTTTCTTTTTATCTAGCACCTTGAGGCATGACGCACATGGAAGGTACTGTCTTTATTACACTGATCAGAAAATGGTGCAGGACCCCAATAAATACAAAAATAATGCCACAGATGCAAATGTGAGAGGGTATACATTTCAGTGAACTAAATGTTATCTGCCTGCTTAGATACTTTGTTTGACTGTTTGTTGACCAATAATGCCACTGCTCCTGCTCGTGGATTTGCATGAAAGACCTGTCACTCTTTCCCTTCTGATTATAGAGAGATAAATGAAAGGTCATTCTGTTTTTAAATGAAACATTACCAATACATTCATCAGGTTTACTAGACAGAATAGTTAAATGAAAAGGCCAGGGTTTCACAAATTCACTTATTCCAGAACAGGTGCCACAATAAATCTTTTAGTTTAGCTACCTGTCCAATGAGGAAAAGACAAATCCATTAAAAGCTAATAATTATTGTGTCGTATTATAAGCAAAAGATTGTCTCTCCTTCCTTCCGTTTCTCCTAGACTAATTACCACTTACCTTATTTACCATGATTTGAGGCACTTGTCCAACTACCTAACATCATTTCGATTAATCCTCAGAACAACTCTTTGAAGAGGACTTGCTAATCCTTTCTTAAAGTTAAAAAACTTAGGTTTAGAGAAATTAAGGCCTCAAAGACCAGGTTAAGTGAAGTCAGGATGCAAACCCATCACTCCTTCTCAGGAAGGTACTATGTATGGATCTTCAAAGGCCCATCACCAGAACTAAAAATCAACTGGACATGGGGAAGAAGGGTTCTGGCACATCCTCTGAGTATACTGAAGACAGCCGCTCACATTAAGAGAGAAGGTATTAGGAAATGCTATTTGTTAAGTTTGTTGCTTTTTTTTCCAGGAGCAAGAGGGGTTTGGTGTTTGGGAGACGGTGGAGATCCCACAGTGGGAAAATGTAGTCCTGGGCCTGGTATTACTACCACTTTGTCTTGGTTTCAAGCCCAGTGTCCAGGACAGGAGGGGATGCCCCACTCTAGCTTACAGGGGTCCAACATTTCCCTGCATGGTACCAAATCCAAGGCCAGTTTGCCCCTCCTAACAAAATAAAAAACATGGTACCGCTGCTTTTCTGCCTTTTCATAAAAAGGGTTTCATAACATTACTTTAAATAAAATTAGCTTTACATTTTACTTTCAAAAATAATTCCACAGAATACTCTTGAATATACTGGAAATGTCTGAGAGATACTGGAAATGTCATTTTTTAAAAGGGTTGGGAATTAGTGGTGTAAGGGAAAGATGGAGATGTAAATGGACTTATCTTTTCTATGTGAAAGCTTCTGGAATCTTGTGGGTTTCTGGGGGCAGGAGTGTGTTTCAGAAAGGAAAACAGGGTTTGTCAGATTTCCTCTACTCTTCCTTCCCCCAGAGAACAAGAGCCAGTTGCTCTCTTTCCCTTAAAAGTAGTGTGCACAACCCAAAATTAAGTTCCTGGGAATTTGCCAATCCAAAAAGTCGGGGTCCCAGGAGATGTAAGGGATGCTTTCCAGTGCGGGAAACGGGGCCAGTATAATCCAGCGAATCCTATTTCTGAACAAGGATTCCATACAGAGTCAGCTTCCTCTCCACCACCATCAGGAAAAAGCAGATTCACAGCAGGAGGCTGCATCTGTTCCACGTCCCACGTGCGCTCATCGCCACCCCGCGCCCGCCCCCCTCACCTTGTTCGTGAGGTAAGAAGCCAGGTAGCAGGTGCAAAAGGTGAGGCCCACCAGGCACCTCCTCACGGACATCGGTCAGCCCGCGCCCCTTCCAGGGGACCCGCGGGGGAAGCTCCGCGACAGCCTCCGGGAGCCGGGCCACCCCTTCTGCTGCCAGGAGAGCCACGTGGCTCCAAGCTCGGCCAATCCCCGCGGGGACCGCCCCCTCCCCCACCGCGCGCCTGCCTCTTAAAGGGACCGCTCAGCGGCTCTGGGCTGGGCGGAGGAGGTCAGAGGAGACATAAGGTCAACCAGCCGCAGCAGCGACTGCCTGTGGAGAAAGGGCGCACAGTAAACACCGTAAAAAAAGTCGAAAATGGTAAACAAGGAAAAATTGCCGTTTACAAAAGAGTCTACGACACTCCACCGCCGTTTAAAGAAAAATGTTCATCACTCTCTGTAAACGGTGGGACCAAAATGATGTTCATGCCCTACTGAATTTTCCCCATGTTCTACATTGAGTCTGTATTACTTTTGCAAACGACACCAAAAAGTTAATGAAAACCATTATTTTAAAAGAAAAAATGAGTATAGTTTGTTTGTTTTAAGAGAAGTCATTCCGTTGTGTTGAAATTTACATAAAATAAGAAATCCTCCCAAAAGTAGAGTTTCAAGCACTGCCCCTATCCCTAGTATATTGGGTGGAAAATTTACCTGGTTAGGCTTCTGGCAAACAGGAGTTAACATACCTGAAACATGTTGATGGACTTTGTCAGGAACTAGAGGTACAAGTGTTCACCACCAGCAGAAACATAGATTTTGGAAATGCACCACATACCCTGAAAACTTCATTTCTTACGTTTTGTATTCCCTGTGTAAAATTGTTTATCAAACTATAATATCCAAGCAAACATTAGATGTATTGCCTCTACATAAAAGATAAATAAACTGGGGCGCCTGGGTGGCTCAGGTCATGATCCCAGGGTCCAGGGATCAAGCGCCACAAGGGCTCCCTGCTCCAGGGGAAGCCTGCTTCTCCCTCTCCCACTTCCCCTGCTTGTGTTCCTTCTTTCACTGATACTCTGCCGAATAGCTAAATAAAATCTTTAAAAAATAAAATAAAATGTAGAAAAACTAAAAAGTAATCTTCCCTTGACATTATTTTAGGAAGACTATTTCAGAGCTAAATAAGAAATAGTCTTACAAAGAAATGTTTTGCCCAGTAGAATTTCTTTGAACTCAATAGCTAGTACTTACTTGATGTTCTCTGAGCAGTTTTAGCACATAAACAAGTTTGGGCCCTATTATTTCCTAGTTATTACCTAACTTATTTTTTTGACGGAATTTGCTTAACAAGCAGGAACAACCAGAACAGTAAAGAACCATGCAAATAAAGCTGTAGCTTTTTTTTTTTTGTAGCAAAAGTGCTGATAGATCGTTCCAGAGCCATTGATCGTTCCAGAGCCATTGATTTTTCCAAAGCTGTATTATTCTGTTTCACAAAACAAACTAAACTAAGACTGAATGAAATAAAATCATCAGGTCTTACACTGTCAAACTGTTCGATGTATATGAGACTGAGTTAGACCTAAACACACAAAAAGATTTAACTACCCATGTTGTTAATTGAGATCTTTGAGACCAAAAGATCATAGTTACTAATTTGTTTCTTGATAATGGAGCCAAAAGTGCTAAATACAGCACTTTTTGGGTGGGGGGGGGGACTCAGATATAAAAATGCCTTTGGGGGTTTTCCCCCAACAAATCTCTCTTTCTTTTTTTTTTTTTTTTTAAGATGTTATTTATTTGACAGAAAGAGAGAGACAGTGAGAGAGGGAACACAAGCAAGAAGAGTGTGAGAAGGCGAAGGAAGCTCCCCACTGAGCAAGGAGCCTGATGCAGGGCTCCATCCCAGGACCCTGGGATCATGACCTGAGCTGAAAGCAGATGCTTAACCGACTGAGCCACCCAGGAGCCCTCCAACAAATATTTTTTTTAAAGATTTTATTTATTTGTTTGACAGAGGTCACAAGTAGGCAGAGAGGCAGGCAGAGAGAGAGAGAGAGGAGGAAGCAGGCTCCCCACTGAGCAGAGAGCCCGAAGCAGGGCTCAATCCCAAGACCCTGGGATCACTACCTGAGCCGAAGGCAGAGGCTTTAACCCACTGAGCCACCCAGGCGCCCCCAACAAATCTTTTTAATAATGAATTTTTTTGACAGCACACATGGAGAATTCTCAAAAGATGGCAGAAGCAGCAGCATGCTTTTGGAAACACTATAAAGTCCACTTTAAGAGTAGACAAGCGGGGGGCGCCTGGGTGGCTCAGTGGGTTAAGCCGCTGCCTTCGGCTCAGGTCATGATCTCAGAGTCCTGGGATCGAGTCCCGCATCGCATCGGGCTCTCTGCTCAGCAGGGAGCCTGCTTTCCTCTCTCTCTCTGCCTGCCTCTCCATCTACTTGTGATTTCTCTCTGTCAAATAAATAAATAAAATCTTTAAAAAAAAAAAAAAAAAAAAAAAAAAAAAGAGTAGACAAGCGGGACACCCGGGTGGCCCAGTTGGCTGAGCAACTGGCTCTTGATTTTGACTCAGGTCGTGATCTCAGGATTGTGGAATTAAGCCCTGCATTTGACTCAGTGCTGGGGATCGAGCCCATTTAGGATTCTCTCTGCTCCTTCCCTATCCTCTCTCTCTTTCTCTAAAAAAAAAAAGATAATAATAACTAAATAAAAATACAGACAAACACCAATATTGCTTATGAAAATAGATGCAAAATTCTCAACAAACTCTAGGGAAAGGAATCCAGCAACATGTGAAAAAAGTACGCACACCAAGACCAGTGCAATTTTCCCCAGAAATGCAAGATTGGTTTAACACGCAAAAATCAATTCATGTAATACATCGTATCAATAAAATGAAGCCACCACTTAGCCACATTTTCATATTTAAATTCATATTTTGAATGCAATTTAAAAACATAACGAATTCACTATTTTAACTTTTTTAAAAGATTTACTTATTTACTTTAGAGAGAGAGCGCGCAAGGGGGAGGAACAGAGGAAGAGGGAGAAAGAATGTCAAGTAGACTCCTCGCTGAGTGTGGGGCCTGACGGGGTCGGGGGTGTCTCCTGAGCTGAAACCAAGAGTCAGATGCTTAACCAGCTGTGCCACCGAGGCAACCTGAACCTTTTTTTTTTTTTTTTTTTTTTAAGATTTTATTTATTTGTGGGGCGCCTGGGTGGCTCAGTGGGTTAAGCCGCTGCCTTCGGCTCAGGTCATGATCTCAGAGTCCTGGGATCGAGTCCCGCATCGGGCTCTCTGCTCAGCAGGGAGCCTGCTTCCCTCTCTCTCTCTCTGCCTGCCTCTCCATCTACTTGTGATTTCTCTCTGTCAAATAAATAAATAAAATCTTAAAAAAAAAAAAAAAAGATTTTATTTATTTGTTAGAGAGAGAGAGAGAGCACACAGCAGGCAAAGGCAGAGAGAAGCAGGCTCCCTGCAGAGCAAGGAGCCCGATGCAGGACTAGATCTCCGGACCCTGGGATCATGACTTTAGCTGAAGGTAGCAGCTTAACTGACTCAGCCACCCAGGCATCCCCAACCTTAACCATTTTTAAATGCACACTACAGTAGTGTTAAGTATATGTTGTGCAACATATCTCTAGAACTTTACATGTTGCTAAACTGAAACTCTGTGTCTATTGAATAACTCCTCTTTGCCAGTTTTCCCCCAGCCCCCAACAACCACCATTCTTTCTGTGTCTAAGAATTTGACCACCTTAGATACCTCTTGTAAATAGAATCAAATACATATTTTTTATTAAATATTATTCTCCTTTCATTGCTCCTTTACAGTCAGAGTACTATACCAATTTTTTATATATTGCACAGTAAAGGAAGCAAAACAAAAAACTTGTCATTAAAAAGTGCCAGTGGATTGCATAGGGATCAGAATCATTGAGTCCCAGCCAAACCCCACTGAACCATATCCATAACATTGCATTCTAACCACCTTTTTTTTTTTCTTAAGATTTTATTTTTAGGTAATCTTTATACCTAACATGGAGCTCGAACTCACAACTCCAAGATCAAGAATCTCATGCTCTACTGACTGAGCCTGTCAAGTGCCCCAAGTAATCTTATGAAAATATTGAGTCATTGCTAAATACACCACAGACTTTTCTGCCCCTCTGCCTTGTCTTACAGCATTCCTTCTCCTGAAGCTAATATATAGCTTCTCTCCAAGCTTCATGGCATAATTTGGAGGCACCTCCCTCCTCCATGCAGCCTTTCCACATTTCATTAACCGGCTGTGAGTCCTGAAACATCCACTCTCTATAGCTGTTCTTCAGCAATGAATCATGTACTCTTTTGAAATAGAAGTGTAGGGCCCCTGGGTGGCTCAGTGGGTTAAAGCCTCTGCCTTCGGCTCAGATCATGGTCTCAGGGTCCTGGGATCGAGCCCCGCATTGGGCTCTCTGCTTGACAGAGAGCCTGCTTCCTCCCTCTCTCTGCCTGCCTCTCTGCTTACTTGTAATCTCTGTCAGATAAATAAACAAAATCTAAAAAAGAAAGAAAGAAAAGAAAGTGTTACTGTGCTATTCTGTAATGTCATGTGAATACATTATCTCTCCAGCTGTATCTGACAGTTCTTTGTTTCTCCCACAGGACTTCAGGAGTATCCTAGGCAGTTAATAAATATTTGTTGATTGTCTGAAACAACTACTTGTAAATAGACTCAATCAGTTTCAGTATTAAAGACTAAAGAGTTTTATATCTGTTCTCTTTATTTTTTTAATTTTTTTTTTTTTTTAAGTAGGCTCCATGCCAACATGGGGCTTGAACTCATGACCTCGACAGTTGCATGCTCTACCAGCTGAGCCAGCCAGATGCCCCTGTTCTCTTTAGAGACTGGAATCTGCTGATTCCATGTGTTTCGGCAGTGCAAATTCTAGAACAGCTTTGTCTCTGTTGAGCACCAGTGAATTTATCAAGAAATAAATCTGGAGTAAATCTGGAGCTAAATCCATTAAGCATTGTGCTTACTCCATTTCACAGTGACATGGCGGTCACACCACTCAAGGACTGACTCGTAAATAACATAGGACTATATGCCATTGTTCCAAAACCACATTTTTAATATTAATAATACTTATAAATGTGACCTGTGAACTTTTTCAATATTGTAAATTTCATTCTGTCTTCCTTTTAAAGAAGTATACGGTTGGTGGCAACAGGGATATACCTTAAATCATTAAAATCACTTAAATTTTTAACCCACAGGCTGTACTCTAACCTGGAACTCCATCCCACAGTGAAAAAACTTCCCTTATGACTACAGCCTGCCTTCTCTAAAACTTGAGCTCCCTCCGAGATTGTTCATCTCGCTCTGGAATAAGGGTCAAGGAATAGGGTCAGCATTCTTTGCTATCTCCAGAGGAACTCCCATGTAATCCTGCATCCAACCCCTCAGGAAGATGGCTCTCCTCTGGCATGCCATCCCTCCCTCACTCTGTCTAAGCTTCCTTACCAGCATCTTCTGCAAACCTCTGGTGTATAATCTGCACGTATTCGAGGCTCTGACAGCTGCTTACACTCACCACACTCCACCCCAAGCCCTGCTGGATCTTGCTGGATAATTTTAAGGTCCATGTGGATCACCCATCCAACATGTTGACCTTTTACCCTGTTCCCTTAAGCTTCTGAACCTTCTCCTCACCATTGCTTCTCCGTGGCTTTGTCTGCACTACCTCTGAAACTCTTAAATAGCACTCTCTTTCACTTGCTCTCTTTCTGTCTCCTCTGAGGTGAAATTCATCTAACATGAAGTTAACCATTTTATTTTTTTAAGATTCATTTATTTATTTTGGAGAGAGAGAGAGAGAGAATATGAGCAAGTGTGCAAGGGAGGGGTAGGGCCAGAGGGGTAGAGAGAATCTCTCCAGGATCGTGAACTGAACCAAAGGCAGACACCTAACAGAGTGAGTCATCCACGTGCCTGGTTGGTTTCCTTTAAACGCTACTCTCCTTGGCTTATAAGTTGGCCACCCTGTTGCTGACCCTTCACATGGATGTCTGTCTGTGAGCAGGTACCCTAGATGTCTCTTTCCCATAAGAACACCAGTCACACCGGATTAGGGCCCCACCTTACTATCATTATTTTACCTTAGTCACCTCGTTGGGACCTTATCTCCAAATAGTCTTACATTCTGAGATACTGGGGGTTGAGATTTTAATGTGTGAGTTTGGGGGGACATGATTCAATCCATAAAAGTTGATTTTCGTGGCTAAATAATATTCTATTGGGTGTATATACTACATTTTGTTTATCCATTCATCCACTGATGGACATTTTGATTGTTTCTACCTTTTTTCTATCATGAACAATGGTTTCATGAACATTCAGGTACAAGTATTTGCTGAATACCTGTTTTTAATTCCCTTGGGTATATACCTAGGGGTGAAATTGGTAGATCATATAATTCTATGTTTAACTTTTTTAGGAACTGCCAAGTTGTTTTCCACAGTAACAACACCATTTTACATTCCAACCAGCCACATGGGAGAATTCTCCACATCTTCACCAACTCTTGCTATTGAGCCCACTACCTCTTTACTCTTCAGCTCCATTAGGGCATCTCTCCTACCAAATTTCTTCACTCAACTTCATCCACACCTTTTGTCCCTTAACTCCTTACATTCCTCCTAAAAGCTATCTCCATTTTCATTTCTTTCCACAGTTAATATAAACCACATAATTCATCATGTGTGACATTGACTCCCCAGGTGTCAGTTTTCCAATCTATAAAATGGTGATGATAATATTCCTCAGAATTGTTTTAGGAACGAGATGAGCTAGGGGACACCTGGGTGGTTCATCGGTTATGTGTCTGTCTCTTGATTTTAGCTCAGATCATGATCTCAGGATCCTAAGATGGAGCCTTGCTTTGGTCACTGTGTTCAGCGGGGAGTCTCTAGAAATTCTCTCTCTCTTTCTCCCCCTCTCCCTCTAGCCTTCCCCCCACTTATGTGTGTACACACTCTTTCTCTCTCTTTCTCTCTCTCCCTCTCTCTCAAATAAGTAAATAACTCTAAAAAAAAAAATAAAAAAGAACCAAATGAGCTAACTGCTTGAAGTGTTTATTTCAACACATAGTAAGCATTCACTAAATGGTAGCTATGAGAGTGACTATCAGATTTATAATTTTTTTAAAAAGATTATTTATTTATTTATTTATTTGACAGAGAGAGATGACAAGCAGGCAGAGAGAGAGGAGGAAGCAGGCTCCCTGCTGAGCAGAGAGCCCGATGCGGGGCTCGACCCCAGGATCCTGGGATCATGACCTGAGCCGAAGGCAGCAGCTTAACCCACTGAGCCACCCAGGCGCCCCTTGGATTTCTAATTTTGACCCTTACCCTTTCTCATAAACTCCAGGCTGCCACTGGTCATTTTCAACTGCATCCATTCAGTTCATTTCATTCACAGATATTTATCGGGGCACCCTACTAGGCAATGTTTACAACAGTTAACATAATAAACATGGTCTCTTCTCTCAAAGAGTAAAAAGGAAATAGGCAAATAAGTGTGTGTTTATACATTTGATAGCTGCTAATTTCATAGGCAACTTAAGTTTAACATCAAAATTAACATTATCTGGGGCGCCTGGGTGGCTCAGTGGGTTAAAGTCTCTGCCTTCAGTTCAGGTCATGATCCCAGGTCCTGGGATTGAGTCCCGCATCAGGCTCTCTGCTTAGCAGGGAGCCTGCTTCCTCTTTTAGCTCTCTTTGCCTGTCTCTCTACTTGTGACCTCTGTCAAATAAATAAATAAAATCTTTAAAAATATTAACATTATCTTCCCTCCAAACCAGATGTTCAGACACCACCATCTACCCAATTAACCAGCTGAAAAATTAGAAATTGTTTCAGCTCTTGGAACTTCATTGAGATGCCTTATCTCCCATTCCACAGCTCCCCCTATTTGGTACTTACTACCAACATCAAGCACCAAAACCCAAGAATAATATCTTGGGAATAGGAGCAATGAGATAAGAGTTGGGATATTCCAAGTCTCCTTATAGAAATAAACTTCTGAGACCTGAAATTAGTCTCAAACTATTAACACATTTAAAGAACGTGTTAGTGGAAGTCCAGGCAACCCTCATCATTAATCACCCCGCAGGTTTTCCAGGCGCCAGCCTCACCTCTCCCCATTCCACCCACCAGACAGCTGTCAGAATTATCTTCCTAGTTAGCAAATCTAAAAACATTATTCTTCCCATTTAAAATCTCTTAACGACTATTGTCTAAACTCTGAAGTTCTCAGCATTAAAATCTCTTTGACCTGGCCCTTCCCGCATTCTCCAACCCCATCTTTTACTTTGTCCTTTCTGAACTCTGCATTCAGGCTATATCAAACCACTTGCCCTTTTCCAGTGCATGTTGTATATAGTTCCTCCTTCTGCAGAAGCTGTCACTTGCCCTACAGGTTATCTTAGTGGTGCAGGCTTATCTTGCAAGCCTGAGTTCAGTGTCATAAACTCTAAGGAATCATTCTCGAATGTCTGAGGAGATCTGACCTCTTTCCTTTATGTCATCCATGTGTATACTTTGATCATAGCATCTTTAACAGTTAATTGTACTGTGTTTATGACTTCAAGGTTCATGACGATGGGCACATATTTTTATTCATATGTCACATCAATGGTAGGCACTAAAGAGAACACTCAATAAAAATGTGTTGAATAAAGTGATCTAAAACAAATATCCAGATTCTTAGTTCTACTTTTTACTTCTTGTCCTTTTCTGATACGTGCCCCAAAGGCCCCTCACTGGCACATTTTTGTCATGCACTGTGCCTCAGCCTTTCTTTCTGATCTGCTCTTTTTCCTTTCATCTTTTTCTTTAAAAATTCTTGGCTAATAGGAAACTCCAATAACTTCTCTTGGTTGATTCTGCCTCCTGTTTCTTTCTTATCCAAAATTGAAAGATCCATTTAGTTTCTGGCTACATCCATTTTTCTTCAACCATAATACCCTAGTTATAATTCTTTGAACCTTCAGAGGGAATGTGATTTCTACACATATTCACATATATGAGCAACATTTGCCAAGCATAAATCTGTATCCTACCACATAGTTATAATTTCACTTTATTTTAATTTGAAGTTTTTGGAAGATTCGGAACATGTTCTGATCTGGAATGGCAAACTGTGTGCTAAGGGAAACCATCAAGGTGGGTATCCTAGGGATCTCAAGCCTAGACAGTCAGGGATCCTGGTTCGGAACTGCAATTTAAGGAGAACAAGGTTATTCAGTGTTTATTACTAGAATGTCTGAAAAGTCAACATGTACATATAGAGCTAGTCCCCTAGCCCAGGATGCCTAGGTTCACCACTCCTTTCTTTTGCCACTCAGCCCTGCGACCTCTAGCAGGTTACTTCAGCTGTGTGTGCCTACATTCCAGTAAAATTGAGATCATGCTAGAAATAGAATGCCCCTCAGTGAGAATTAATACAGTACTTTGGACAATGCACCAATATAGTAAGTGAAATGTAATGCTTAGCTATTTTTATCTGGTCACTTTATCAGAATCTACAAAACAGCTCATCAAAACATTTATTACGCAGTCCTATTTTTGCTCAATGTTCTGTAACACATTTTACAAGTTTTCATTTTCGTGCCCCGCTCCCTAACGACAAACTGCAGTAACAAAATCCGACCTCTCCACACCAGCTATTGTCTGCTCCCCGTACCATCCCAGCTCAGAATTAACCCAGAAAATAAAGAATGAAAAGAAGCAGCCTCGTTTGTTTGTTACAAACTGAGTAACACGCAGCCTAAATCAGTTTAACTCGATCCAGATGCTGTCTCGGGCAGCGAGGTAGGGAAGGAAGGGGAAGGCGATGCGGCAACAGGGTACGGCCGGGCTAAAGGAAGCCACACTCGACGCCAGCTCTGCTGGGCACCGGCGACTGCGATCGTAACTCTGAGCCAGAGACCCGGGCAGCCCGAGCCGGGGGCAGCGCCGGAAGTTGGGGGGCGGGGAAAGGGGGCAAAATCGGGAACCCCCGGCGGGCGGCCTATCAGAAGCCACGGCCCCAGCGGGGTGGGCGGAAGAGAAGAGATGTAGTTCCGGACGCTGCCGCGCCGCCATCTGTCACCTTAGCTCCGGCACCAGCAGCTCGTCGCCCCAGCCCCGCCGCCTGTCTCCTCGGCGGAGACTGCTTCCCGGTCCTGCCACCTGTCTGCCCTGTGTTCGTCGCTGTCTTCTTTTCCAACATGGACCTGGTCGGAGTGGCATCGCCTGAGCCCGGGCCCGCAGCGCCCTGGGGACCCAGCAAGGTGAGTGGTGGTCGGAGCTGACGCACCTGTCTTGATCACCCGGGTTGGTCCTCCCGGAAAGCCCGGAGAAGGTGGCAGGCGCCGAGGCGTCTTCGCAGGCGACTTGGGGGAAGTTCTGAGCGGGACTTTGGCGACCTCGGAAGGTGGGGACAGGTGGCGGGGTTGCCCGGGGTGGGATGGGAAAGGTGGGGAGGGCGGCCGGAGCTGCCAGTGGCCACTCCTGGCGGGTTGGGCTCTCTGCGCCTTGATTTCTGAACCTCCGTAGCCGATATTGGGCAGGGCTGGCTTAGAGACGCTGACGTTTGAGGGAAATCAAGCACGATCTTGTTTTTCACGGGCCAAGTGAGTCAGCCGATTGGAGCCCGACGGGAACGTCGTTTTGGCAGCTGTTTCCTTAACTTGACAAATGCAGTTATGCGAATGAGGCAGTTTCTTGTGTTTGAAATAGTAAAAGGTAAGTCAAGTCCAGGCGCACTTTTCTCCCTCAGGCTAATACTCGGGGATACGCTACATATTGTGAAAAAAAAAAAAAAAAAAAAAGGTTATGAATTCTCATTATCTGCTTGGCTTTAACGTTAAGCTTTTTTCCTGTAATGACCAACTGTTGGGTTTATTTTACATTTGGTTTCTGGTTTTCAGGCTGCTCCTTTGCATGATACTTTCATTAGAAGGATGAAAAGACTTCTGCCGCTGTAGCGAGGGTTTGCTTGAAAGCAAGAGTGCTTCAAGTGGGATGTTGTGTTCCTCAAATTAAGGTTGGAAAGAATCCAACTTTTATGGCTTTCTAATTGTTTTTCACATGCTGTCACGGAACATTTGTTCCGTTTAAAGGATCACTCATTTTATTAGATCTTTAAGCTAGGCCTTAACAGAGAAGAGAGAAATATTTGACTATTAAAAAGGAATTTATGAAAGTTTAATTAAAGTTAATTTTATGAAAGTTCTCATACAACTGTAGGGAGAACTTAAGGTAATCTGTTGGCAAATATGGTTATGTCTCCATGTTATTTTGTGTTATTTCTTCTATTAAGCCTTGTTTACAAGGCCAAGATCAGTAGACATAAAAAAACAAAGTCATGGGCGCCTGGGTGGCTCAGTGGGTTGGGCCAGCTGCCTTCAGCTCGGGTCGTGGTCTCGGGGTCCTGGGATCGAGTCCTGTATCGGGCTCTCTCTCTCTGCTCGGCGGGAAGCCTGCTTCCCTCTCTCTCTCTTTGCCTGCCTCTCTGCCTACTTGTGATCTCTCTCTGTCAAATAAATAAATCTTAAAAAAAAAAAGACAAAGTCAGTAGCCAGATATTAATAAATGTATGCTTTACATGTTAAATTCCTCCAGTTAAGCACCCCAAAGGATGGTAAAAATGTCAAATGAGACAAACATTGGTCAGGATACCTAATGTCAGAACAAATTTTACTTACAAAGCTAATTCAGTAATAAAATTGCTTGTTATTAGTCATATTTTCATTTTAAGTACGCATCATCAGAAATGAAAATGGCATTTTCATCATTCAGCAACAACAACAAAAAATACTGGGGTTTATTGATGTTCTACTAGGAAGACAGCATTTTCACAGTCCAGACAATTAGATGCTACAAGTATCTCTTAATACTTTACTCCTCTAACCTCTTGGAAGACCTAAGTGTTTATCAGAGGCTTCATGGATGAGGTGATTTGAAGAAGACCTTGAAAAATGGAAAGAATGTTAAAGTCCAGCGATTCTTAAAACTTTTTGGTCAGGACTATTTTACATTCTTAAAAAAAATCATTGAGGACCCCAAATTGTTTATATTGGTTGCATCTATTGATATTTGTCATACCAGAAATTAAAACTGAGCTATTGAAACATTTTTAAGTGATTTAAAAGTCATTATGTTAGTATAAATAACATTTTTATAGGTTAAACACCCCCCCATTTTCCAGAATAAAAAAATTAGTGGTGCAGTTTTGTGTTTTTGCAATTCTCTTTAACGTCTGATTTCTTTTAAGATTTACTTTATTTTTTTTTAATAAACATATAATGTATTATTGGCCCCAGGGGTACAGGTCTGTGAATTGCCAGGTCTACACACTTCACAGCACTCACCATAGCACATACCCTCCCCAATGTCCATAACCCCACCACCCTCTCCCAACCAAGATTTACTTTTTTTGAGAGAGATGAGAGAGAGAGAGAGAGTGAAAGAGAGAGAGCGAGAGCCCGCAGGCGCACACAGTATCGAGTATGAGCCTGGGGAGGTCGAGAGTAGGAGGGAGAAACAAGCTTGGGGATGGATCCCCTGGGATGGATCCCAGGACCCAAGGATCATGACCTGAACCAAAGGCAAACACTTAACTCACTGAGCCACCTGGACACCCCTAATGTCTGATTTAATAGAAGACCTTTTTTCAGCCTGTTGTGGTATGTTTTATTTGAAGTATATGAAGAAAATCCATCCTCATGGATGCATAGATTATAGCAGATATAATCAAAGATGGCTAGAGACGCCTGGGTGGCTCAGTTGGTTAAGCGGCTGCCTTCGGCTCAGGTCATGATCCCAGCATCCTGGGATCGAGTCCCACATCGGGATCCTTGCTCTGGGGGGAGCCTGCTTCTCCCTCTGACTCTGCCTGCCACTCTGTCTGCCTGTGCTTGCTGTCTCTCTCTCTCTGACAAATAAATAAAATCTTTAAAAAAAAATTTTTTTTAAAGATGGCTAATAAAAGCATGGTAGATGTACTGAGAACAAACTGAACTAATCTCTGAGAATGCACATTTATACCCTAAAACTATTACCTTAGAAAATTTTGGAAAATGCGAGAATATTCAAATACACATTCCACAAGCCATCAGAGTGCTGTTATCAGATCTGTGGTAGACTGGAAAACTCCAGTCTACACTCTTGAGAGAGTAAGTCTAGAAAAGACAGAGAATGTCTTAGTACAAAATAATTTTGATCTCACAGACATCCTGAAAGGGTTTTGGGGACCCCTCCCCAGAGTCATTGGGGTAGCAGTTATAAAATGCCAAACTGCTGTTATGGACAAAGAATTTTAGTGGATATTCCAAGAATGGAGGATTGGCAAACTGTGGAAGTGAGGAAATGTGTAGCTCTTTTGGCAAGAGAACTGTAAAAAAATGAATTCATAGTACTTCTCAAAACTGTCAAGTCAAGGTCATCACAAAAAAAGTCTGAGAAACTCATAGCCAGAAGGGGCCTAAAGTGGTGTGATGACTACAAGTTATATAGTATGCTGGATACATATGATCCAGAAGTAGGGAAAGGACATTGCAGAAAAACTAAGGAAATCTGAATAAAGTATGGACTTCGGTTAATAAGAATAATGTATAAATACTGGTTCATTAATTATGGCAAATGTACAATACCAACACAGGGGAAACTGAGTATGAGATATTTGGGAACTCTGTTACTTTTGCAATTTTTTTTTATAATTCTAAAACCAACATTAAAAGTTAAAAAAAAAAAAAAGATTAGTATTGTAGACCCAATAGACGCAGATGATGTTTTCCAGAGACCCTTGTCTTGAGAAGTGAAATTACGCACTTAAATATTCTACCCAAATTATATCTTTTAGTTGTGTGGGCAGAAAAGAGACCTTCCTGTGGGTTGTGATTCTCTTGACTTGCTTCAAGTTGAGGACTGAATTTTTATTATTTTGTGCCTCCTTCATATTTACTGTTTTTTATTTACTTGATTCTTCCCCACAGTTGTTTGCGCAATGAGTAGCTAGAGGTGCATCTTTAGGAAATACAAGGAAAGGGAGATAATATCCCTCTAATCTGTAGCCAGCCTGGTGTTGAAGAATGTGGTAGTAGTAACGAACTCCAAGGAGCAGAGTTCAGTGGTGGATTTTCCAGAGGAGAGGAAGACAAGTCTGGTCTCAGAAGTCTTCAGCAAACAGGAAACAAACAATCAGGGAGCTGGCTATGGGCTTGATAGACTTCATTTAAAGCAGAATAACTAACTGGGAAGGACTGTGTTGGGTTTCCCATCAGATCTTGATGACATGGGGAGTTTATGCTGATGAAGGGAATAGGGGGGAATGACACTGGATAGTGGAGATTATGGAGGGCTTTTTTCCCTATCTCCTTAAATTTATTATTATTGTCTTAACATTTAACAAAGAGTGTTTTTGGTTTATTGAGAAGTTACATGATGATGACAGAGGATTCCTCTATACATGTCCTCTGGTGCCCATTCATAGGAAGAGCTCCCAATAAATTTTCTAAGGCCCCCTTGGGAGGAGGAACCACTCATGTCCATAGAGGATTGCCCCCTGCTGGCAGTTGTCTCTCATGCGGCCCAAAAATGTTTTTGGAGGGCCTTTGACTGCTATTTTGAGGAATCTATATTTGACTTAGAGGTTTGGAGGTTGGCAGCCTTTGTTACCTTATTTACCTTTACCCATGCAAGTTGCCCTGGTGTGAGTCGGCCCAGCTAAACTGGTCAGCAGAGGTACAAGGTACAGCTCTGGAGTACAAGGCTCCGAGGAGCAAGATCAGCAGGAGCGGATGATGAGGATGTCTTGGAGCTCTCTGGTGGTCTCTATGTGTTTCCCTTTCTGGCTCAGTCTGTCTTGGATGTAGGTCAGTCTCTGCCTCAAAAGAACAGTCACTGCTTGTCAATTTTGCCTCTTCTGAGAAGTTGCCAGCTAATACTTTATTTAACATCTTAGTAAAATTGACTGCTGGCAAACAACTAGAAGCAGCATAAGTAGCTGGCCAAAGGGGCCAACTTCAAGATAGAGAAAGGGGTGTTAGAATAGTAGGGGTGTAGAAAGGCATCAGACCTCTGCAGCCTGGGGACAGCCTGGCAGTTCCGCGAACTATTTTCGGTATTTCTTTTTAGCACATGTTATTCAGTGCCTCTTTATGTCTGAAGCTCTATACTGGGCTCTGAGAATGAGAAGACCTGGCCATTCAAGGGGCTCATGTTGTATTATAGCTGGTACATTAACTCTAATAGAGTCACTGGTCCCACATGTAAATATATTTGCACAGTGGTATGGGAGCACAAAGGCAAGAATCTGATGTCGTCTGATGAAACTGAGAGAGCCTTGGGGAATTGGCAATGCTTAATTGGAGGAAATAGAGGAGGAAGAAAATCCACTGAGAGTAAAGCATGTGTGAAGGCATGGAGGGGTGAAAGCATGCCACAATTAGCATATAATTTTTGTTATTAGAGCATAGGGTATGTATGGGCTGAGACTAGAAAAATAAAGTAGGGCAAATTGTGAAAGGCGTTCATTGTTGAAGAATTTGGATTTCATACTGCAGGCAGTGTAAAGGTTTGCTTCTCATGTTCCAGGACAAGATGATTAGGGAAGAAGTATAGCAAAATGCTGAGGGCAGTCCCTTAAGTTCTACTGCCTTGGTTCAAATCTAGGCACTACCATCTACAGTGTTATCTCGAGTTAAAAAACCTCTCTGTGTCTCAGTTTCTAAGTCTATAAAATGAGGATGATATTGTACCTATGCAGTGGTTATGGGTCTCAAATAATCTATGTAAATTATCTGTATTAGGCAAATGATTAAAATACAGTGACCCAGTGTTGTCTGTTACTCTGTTTTCATTGCAAAATGTGGTTGACATATCTGAGTTAGAGAATACAGCCATTTGCCTTTTGGAACCTGGACTTTGAAACTGATCAGACCAGACATTTCTAGGTAAGGGGTTAGCATTGTGTATTCTACCTAGAGGATTCAGAGGGAAGTCAGCAGAAGTCATTGGCCAAGGGATAGCTGTATTCTCCAGATTATGGAGAACTTCAGGCTTCTAGATCTCAAAATCCTCATCAGGAGAGTACTCAGTTGCACTTGAAGATCTAAGTGAATGAAAGTCATACCAGACCTTGAGAAAGCCTGCCTTGTTTTCTCCACATCTGGCTTTCTGTGAGGCTTGAATAATTGTGCAGTTGGCTAGTATAGGTATGTACTGGGGGCTGGGTGCATTTCATTAATCTCAGGATGAGACTAGATAAAACTTGATTCTGATTCACTTAGGCATAAATATATTTATCATTTGTCATCCTTCAGAGTTTCATCCTAACAACCTGAACCAAGTAAATTCCTGAGCCTCAGTGCTTTGGAAACTGAGCAAGGGTGGTAGGCCAGCTAGAGGATCTAAACTTGACTCAAAAGTTTTGTGACTAAAACAGACATCATCATATGCTATATTCTAGATTCTAAATTAGACACTCAGCAGTGGTTAAGGAATGAGTTTGAACTCATTTATCCTAAAGTCAGTGGGAAACATTGAAACAAGAGCTGTAGGTGAGGAAACCGAACTAATCAAATCTGCATTTTAGAAAAGCTCTTGTGCTATGGTGTGGAAAATGGAAACAAGCAGAACTAGAAACAGAAAGATTAGTTATGACTCTCTTATTAGAGTATCCCAGTGATAGGAGGGTGATACCTTGGGGTAGAATCTTAGGAGGGAGAGAGAGAAATCTGGGTCAGTTCAAGAGAGATTGAGACATACTATTCAATATTAGTGGTCTTAATCACTAAACTATCAAATGTAGTCATTTGCTGCTGCTAAGTAAAGTTTGCCCTCTCAAAAATTAGGAATTGTGAAATTTACAGTTTGTATTTCAAGAGGGCTGAGATTGTGTTGTCATTGAGGAAGGCCAACTGGCCGATCATCCAAGAAGTGTCTCACAGAATATTGCTTTGTTATAGTGGTATTGTTTTAAGACTGTTTCTCAGCTTCTAAAGTTCAGAAATGCAGTTTTTGTTGTCATTGTTATTTTTGTTTTAACATATCCCGGATGTCTTGAGAGTGGCTGACATATACTTTACATGTGTAGAAGACTTACTCCTTAAATTAGAATGAGGTGTAAGTTCTAAGTGTGTTTTGAATTGTGCTAGTTGGTGTAATCTGTTCCTAAAAGAGAATCTACAGGGGCATCTGTTGGTAGGGCATGCAACCAGCTCTGTCGGTAGAGCATGCAACTCTTGGTCTCAGGGTGTGAGTTCCAGACCCACATTGGGTAGAGAGATTACTTAGAAATAAAGCATTTGAAAAAAGAAAAAGAGAGACTCTACATGGGAAGCCAGATTAAAAGCAGATTATTTTATGAGCATGGAATCAGAACAAGGGTATTACGTGAACTAATCAGGCAGTGGGGTGATGCTGTATATGCACGAGCCTGATGTTCCTCCTCAACTAAGAGACACATCTATCAAATGGGTTATCTAACAGGTTATCAGATGGGTTAGAAAGTGCTTTTGACAAATTTAGTGATTTAGTTTATATAATTTAGAGAATTATTTTTTTTATTAGAGCACAGGAACACCTGTGTGAGCTGGGGCATGGAGGTGGGCAGAAGGAGAGGGAGAGAAATCTCAAGCAGACTCCCCTGCTGAGCATGATGTGGGGCTCAGTCCCATGACCCTGAGATCACAACTTGAGCTGAAATCCAGAGTCAGATGCTTAACTGACTGAGCTACCCAGGTGCCCCAGTATTTTTACTTTTCAGATAATTTCTCTAAGTTGATAATTATTTATTTGGGGTTGATTTTTTTAATTCTCAAAAGATAGCCTGTTTTCAAGTTTGGAAGATACTTTAATTTCACGATTATGAATTAGCCCCTCCCTTTTCTTTAAATAGTGTCCCTGGGCTACCCCTCAGAACACAATATCTTGTTCCTTGGCTGATGTGATGAGTGAACAGCTGGCTAAAGAACTGCAGCTGGAAGAGGAAGCTGCTGCTTTTCCTGAAGTTGTGTAAGTAAAATTCATGAAGAATCTAATAGCATTTTATGAAAGTTTTAGGATTTGATTAGCGATTGTCCTGGCCGATGATTAAGAAACACATTTTGAGAAACGATGCAGTAGAAAGAGCGCTATACTGGGAGCTCACTGATATTTGAGTTTTGGTCCTGATTCTGTGATTAGTTGTCAGTACTGTCTTGGGCAGACCACTCTGTTCCTCTGGGTTTTAGTCACTACAACAGTTGTATCACATGATCCCCAAATTAGCAAATAGTGAAGTAGGATACAGTTTTGAGCAAATGTTTATATTTTATCTTTTCATCCATGTTATCTTTCCAGAACATACAACAAATGAGGTTGAGTCTTAGTTTAGATTAGAGACCTTTTAGCTTTCTTGTGCAGCTCTGTCAATCCTAGTTGGTGCTCTCACAGGTGCCTGACATTGGTCACAGAGCAGCTGGACAGAAGGTAAATGACATGATCAGGTTTTTCCCATTGCTTCTTCAGCATAATTTGTAACAGTGAAAAGGCACTCCTCTCTCATGGTAGGTAGCATCTGTTTATGCAAGGACATTATTTTGGTTGATGTTGCCTTATTTTGAATAGTGTCACTGAAGGACCATTTATTACTGGAGAAAACGTTGACACTTCCAGTGACCTAATGCTGGCTCAGATGCTACAGATGGAATTTGACAGAGAATATGACGCACAGCTTAGGCGTGAAGAAAAAAAATTCAATGGAGATAGCAAAGGTACTATGACCTTATTATGACACCTCCACTGGGTGGCAGGAAATGCTTGTAACGTGTTCCTAAATAAATCTTCACCTATCTTTGCCTTTTAAGTTTCCATTTCCTTTGAAAATTATCGCAAAGTGCATCCTTACGAAGATAGTGATAGCTCTGAGGATGAGGTTGACTGGCAAGACACTCGTGACGATCCCTACATACCAGGTATCAGTGCTTTTATTTTCTGGGGTTTGGGATAGGTTAGGGATAGAGGAAGACTAAGTTTTCCAATGGATCCTTGTATTTTATATTTATCTTTGAATCTCATTTGGTAATTTACTGTTAGGTCAGATATCTTTTCAGACAATATTGAATGCAGCAGTTTAGTCTTTGCTACTTTTACATTAACTTGTCTTGTCTTAATCACCTTTAGCAAAACCAGTTCCTACTCCCAAAAAGGGTTTTATTGGAAAAGGAAAAGACATCACCACCAAACATGATGAAGTAGTATGTGGGAGAAAGAATACAGCCAGAATGGAAAATGTAAGTTACAGGATGTATTATCTCCGAATCAAGAGTTTTATTGATATAAGTTAAAAACATGGGATTCTAAATATAATATCTTACCAACTCTACTTCTGTTAAAAAAAAAAGTTTAACTAACTAATTAAAAAAATAAATACAATATCGTAAATTTCTAAAAATACCCTTCATAAGGATAGATCTAAAGTTCTTTAAGATGATAATATAACAATACCATGAAAACTCAGCCACTAATGAGAATGTACTTCAGAATAAAAATCTACAACAATATTAAGATTTTATTTGGTTTGACTGGTTTGATTTGCATGGATTCTAAAAATTAAATTGTTCTTATGAAAGGTAGAGTATTTATTTTTCAGTATATTACTTTCTTGGGTAGCACCCCTACCCAAGAAACAGATCAGTGGTGACTAAGGGATAGGAATGGGTGAGAGAAGTACTTTCTACTATATACCTTTTTATATTTGTTTGAATTTTTTAATTCAACAAATTCAAATCTTGTACCTTACCTACCCCTGCAAAATCAGAAATAAAATGTAATTTAAAAAAAATTTTAAAAAGAAAAATTAGCATTCTTCTCCTTTATAAAGCTTGTGGTTAATAGAAAACATTTAGACTTTAGAACACAAACACTTGTTAAGTAAACTTATTTATTTATTTATGGTTTTTTTTTTAATGCTTTATTTTTTAAAGCAGTCTCTACACTCATTGTGGGGCTTGAACTTGTGACCCCAAGATCAAGAGTCATGTGCTCCACTGACTGAGCCAGCCAGGTGCCCCGTAAACTTATTATTAAATTCTAGAAATAGTCGAGATCTGACTCTAGAACAACCCTCTCCAGTAGAACTTTGTGTGATAATAGAAATGTTCTGTATTCCATGTTAACTAATAATGACTGTATTTGGCAATTGAGCCCTTGAAATTTGAAAGATGCAATCAAGGAGCTGAATTTTTAATTTGATTTTAATTTATTTAACTTGAAATATCTACATGTGGCTAGTGTCTACCATACTGGACAGTCAGCTCTAGAACATAATTGTAATGGTGTGGGCATAGCTTATTACATTATTCCACTCCTCAAAAATAATTATAAAATTGTATTTCTTTGGTAAGATTTGGGGTAGTCTTCAAAATATAATGTGTCCTTTGTCTAATGTAAAAGCAAGGTGCAGAGCATATGCTGAAATACCTTAGTTTTTAGATGTGATTCAGTATTTTCTGTGCTTAAATAGCCTCGCTCTCCTGTTTGTTTTTTTAGTGAATTATTTTATTTTTTTCTTTGTAATACCTATGGGTTCTGCTTTTGTAGCCTAATCATTGAGTAAAAAAACCTGTTCCAAGTTAAGACTGATCTGGTTTTTGTTATGACCATCCCCATTTTAAAGTATTCAGATGCTAATTTTTTTTCTTCTTTTTGGCAGTTTGCACCTGAGTTTCAGGTAGGAGATGGGATCGGAATGGATTTAAAACTATCAAACCACGTCTTCAATGCTTTAAAACAACATGCCTACTCAGAAGAACGTCGAAGTGCCCGCCTCCATGAGAAAAAGGAGCATTCTACTGCAGTAAGTATTCTTATATTTTTTTCTTTGATGGAAAGTTCATATTAGAAAACTTCATATTTGGGCAAAAAACAAAACTTGATGTCGAAACTGACATTTTAGTGGTCATAATTAATATGAATATGAATGTTTTAAGATTTTAAAAAATCATTTCTTGTTACATTACATTTATAATAACTTAATTTCTAATGTCTTAAATTAGTAAATAGTATCTAATATCTTGAGAATAAAGTAATTTTTTAAACTTTAAGAAAAAAAATCTAATAGTAACTACAGTAGCAAAGCTATTTAAAGTTTGAAGATAAAATAAGATTTTGACTAAGAGCCTGATTTTTAATAGTTCTTTTAGATACTCACTTTCATAGGCATTGGAGTTAGTTATAGAAATGAAATCTATTTTGACAGCAATCTTTTAAGAGCCTGTTATATATACATCTAGGTAAATTAAATGATAAAGGTAAAAAGTGTATATTTTGAATATACTAGATACTAGAAATGGCTCAAAAATTTTTTTGTTATTACCAGTCATTTTCATTTATAGTGCTTTATCTTTTGCAGGAAAAAGCAGTTGATCCTAAAACACGTTTACTTATGTATAAAATGGTCAACTCTGGAATGTTGGAGACAATCACTGGCTGTATTAGTACAGGAAAGGAGTCTGTTGTCTTTCATGCATATGGCGGGAGGTAAATGAGCAAAATGCAATACCATTGTGTCAATAATATCTTAACCCCTTCTTCCCATATAAATGGGTTTATGCAGAATCAGTGCTACCTGGCAAGCAGAGTAATTTAAAAAGTTTTGAAGAAAGTCTAGACCATATAAGGACATATGAAGAAAAACAATCATCCTAATCTCACCATTCAGAGATAACGATTAATCAGTTTGTGTAGACTCCTTCAGTCTTTTTTCTATGCATATATTATTTTCTACATTATTGTAATCCTGTATCATACAGGCTGCTGTGACAGAGCAAAATTTGCAGTTGGGTTTGTCTCAAAACCCATGGTCTTTACACTTTGGGGTCCTTTAGCACGAGGTTGAGGGGGATATGCTTAGATCAGTTACTGATTCTTGTCCTTGTAACTGATCCTTTAGAAAGTACCAACTAAATAATGCTTGCATCATTTATGGAGCATCTTGTAAAGATCTTACGCTATTTAGATCTTACCTGCTTCATTTTTTTAAAGAGGAGCCTGTTTAGAGAATATGCTTAAGCCAGGAATGTGAAATCATCTGGTCATTTGCTATTGAGGTCAACTAGCAAGGCTTACTACCTCAGAGATTCCTTTACCTCAATAATGTTTACAGACAAAAATGTTAAAGTAGATTCCAGAATTATTCTAGCTCTTTTTAGGTTCAGAAGATATTTACTGTATACTTAAGGGGATTTAGACAATTATTGGTTAAGTTCTTGCCTTTGGTTTTCTTTTCTTTTTTTTTTTTAGCCTTTGGTTTTCTTAATTATTTAGTTTCCCTTTCTAAAGCTTTTTTTTTTTTAATTTTATTTTTTTTAAGATTTTATTTATTTATTTGAGGGAGAGGATGAGAGAAAGCAAACATGAGAGGGGGAAGGTCAGAGGGAGAAGCAGACTCCCTGCCAAGCAGGCCCTGATGCAGTACTCAATCCCGGGACTCCAGGATCATGACCCGAACTGAAGGCAGTCACTCAAGCAACTGAGCCACCCAGGCACCGTAGTCTCCCTTTCTAGATGAGACATACATGTGTGAACATATATCGAATTAGACTGTTAAGTTTCCGAAACGAAAAGGATATGAATGTTAGTATAAAATAGGTCACATTTTTCAAGTTGTGTCATCTGGAGCAATTTACTAAACTTTTTAAAAAAAACTGACCCTTATTACCTCATAGGATTTTGTGGTGATAAATGAGATCATATTTGATAATGACTGGTATATGGAAATTTTAATAAATATTTATTTTTCCCTTTAAGCTTTAACCTTTTTCCCTTTAACCTTTAAACTCTTCCCAAATTTCTTTTAAGGGTTCCCTAAGACCAGGCAAATATAACTCAGTGGTGCAAATTAAAATGAGAGATTACATGGTAGAAATTAAAACTCTACAGAGGGGATTAAAATGGAAAGTAGCCTTTTTATCAGCTCTCATCTCACAGATCTTTTCTCCAAAGATAACCACGATTAACAGTTTTTAGTTTAGTCTCCCCAGGAATTTTTATGCACCTATCCCTAAATTTGTTTATACAAAAGAAATGATTCTCTCTGTT